>NC_064885.1:41190408-41492226 GCF_929443795.1 Astur gentilis | reverse complement strand
AGCTGCGGGTTAAACAGGCTGTGCTATCTTCTCAGTAGCAATAGCTCGGGGCTGGTGGGACTGAATAGTTATCCTTGCAGGGTGGCACATCTCGAGGCAGGGAGCTGTGTTCCTTGAGTTCTGTGCCGACAGAGAAGTGTCAGGGCAATTAGGTGGCCGGGATCTATCGTTAAAATATCTGGGCTGATGGATGCTGTGCTTTCAGAGGGATAGAGCTGTTTGGATATAGGTGGGACTCGCTCCTTTATTTTGTTTACCCAAATGGGTAAAGATTTTGCTGTCTCTAAGAGTATGGAGGTAGCCGAATCCAAACTGTGCGTGCATTTGAGAAAGGCTCGTGAAGAAAAAACGTGAAGTTTGCTGGTTTAGTTCCACTTCAGAGTTTGTGTGTTCCTCTCAGCTCTCTGTCAGAGTTGCTCGCTTTCAATTTATGCCTCAAAGACATAGAATAGCTGTGTGCGGGCTGAAAAGCCTGGCTAGACAATTGTGTGCATGTGTGACTAAATGGCATGAGAGGCACTGAAATAAATGATTTTTTAATTTGATGTGCTTATTGT
Source organism: Astur gentilis (assembly GCF_929443795.1). NCBI lineage: Eukaryota > Metazoa > Chordata > Aves > Accipitriformes > Accipitridae > Astur > Astur gentilis. The sequence goes on along the minus strand of NC_064885.1, from coordinate 41,491,669 downwards.
TTGAAATCTGAGAATCATTTTCCTCTTTATTCAGTGGTGAGGGTTTTTTTCCTTTCTTTTCAGAGACCAAACGAATTAAGAGCTGTAACAAATATTGAAGGGTTAGAATTCATAAGACAGTTCATAGAAGTAGCTCTCTGACTTTATAAATCATATTGTCCGTTTGAAAGATTTTGCTCTAATGACTTGAAATAAATTGGAGTCTGAGGTGTTTTTCAAGGACCGTTTCTCTGTGAACAACAAAATAGTTGTACAAAATCCTGCTGCATTCTGCAGCAGTTAAATGTACCAAGAGGAGAACAATTGATCGAGGACCCCAAATGCATGATGCCCTCCTTCGAATCGATGAAGGAATTGCTGAAGACACCATAACTTAACTACAAGTGGGTATATTGCCATTCCAGAAAAGGTGTTTTATGCCAATTGAATTATTTCGGCGATGCTCTTTTCTTCCAACTGACTTACCCAGCTCTTGTGTACATCAGCATCGTTCATTTGAATTGATGGCAGCACCCAGAAGCTCCAGCCGGAGAAGAGGCAACTGCATCACGGATGCAGCGATAGCACGTGCAGTCGCTGCCCATCAAAACGCTGAATAATACCGGAGTGTGACAGATGACTGAAAGTATCTGAGGATTTGTTGAACGCCGTACCTATCCCAGTGATAGTTTTTCTGCCTGCGAAGCTCATGTGCTGTTAAGGGTGAGGTAAAAAAAAAAAAAAAAAAAAAAAAAAAAAAAAAGCTAAGGTTAATAACCATAAGATTTGCTGCCAGGGATAAGGCTGTTCACAGCTCCACAGTGTCATGCTTCCCGATCACACAGGTTTTGTTTCAGAGAATGAAGCATAAATAAAATCAGCAGCCCTGGTTTTTGCAGCCACCTATGTGTTACGAGTTAAGACTTGTTGCGAATACGGCATTTTAGTGTTCCCTGATCCATGTTCTGTTAATACGTAGTTTATTAACACTGCTTGCTAGTCAGTCTGTGCGTGTTGTGCAAGCGCGTGTCTGTGCATGTGCGTTTCCTTCTGTCATCTTCAAGGCAAATGCTCTCAGTGCAATCCTTGCAAATGCATTGGAATAGCATTTCAGATACATTTGTCATCAGGGATTAAAGTCTGCGCTATCCATTAATGCAGACATACCCTTGATCCAACGCTTTGTTTCTGCCATAAAGCTGTAAGCAGAGCGATCAACTCCATTTGCTCCTGATGTGTAGTTTTTGAGTTCAATGATACAGTAAGGAAAAAAAAAAAAAGCAAATTGTTTTAAAATGTACTCTAAAAGCAGACACAGAAAATACTTGATCAAAACCAGTTTGAAGCTGCACAATAAGTGAACAAAAGGATAGATGGGATTGGCTTTTGAGAAAAGCAACAAATGGGTTAATGCTATTCATATACTGTTTTCTTACTTCTTTTTTTTTCTTACAGAGGAGGCATGTGCACATTACAGTTACTTAGCCGTAACAAGGAGCTATACCGCAACCTTGATTTTGCCAAGTTGAGGGTGAGCACATAAGGTAAGAGAAGGGCATCAAGAAACTTGCTCTAAGTCTCCTGACTTAGACACAGCCATGGTCTGTGTACCCAGCCAGCTCAGTGCTCAGGGAAAACAAAACCTCCCAAAGTTGCCTGCTTTTCCAGTTTTGTGGTGGTTGGGGTCTTTTGGGGTTTGCTGTGGGGTTTTTTTGTTTGTTTTTTTTGTTTGTTTGTTTTTGTTTTTCCTGCTCCCATCACACCCAGACCACAGAGTACATGTCCATACTGCTGGTGCTTTTTTTCGCCAAGTAGAACAACAAAGTGGTCTCTTTGTTAGAAAGATGGTCTCCAACTTTGTTGTGTTATGGACCTTATGATCTCTCTAGCAGGGGAAAACCACCACATGATGCCTGGAGAGTGGCAGGCCACCAAGGAGCATGGTGCCCAGCCACTCTCCAGGCTGGGCTGGACCCAAGGCTTCACCTTCTTGGGAGGCTCAGCGCAGTCCCATTAGCATGCTTTAATCTCAACCTCACCTCTATGTTTTCTGAATGCTGCTCCTCTGTCTACACACGCAGAAATGCAATCTCCTGGCCCCTGTGCTTCAGACCTCGGGACTGCTGATGGTCCGTCCTTCCTTCGCAACGGCAGAGCACTGCCTGCGTGTGTGGCTCCAGCCTGGTGGGCACCTCTGTTCTAATTTGAGTTCACCCCTTTAAAGACACAGACTAATCAGGAAAGCAAAAACTTAGGGGTTAAGAAAGCTGCTTTATGTGTATTTTGCTAGTGGCATTCAGGACAAAACCATTGTATGTGCTCTGAGCATCTGGGAATGCTTCAGAGAAGAGCTACTTAGGGAGCTGGTGTCTTTTCCCTACTGCATGTGACTGTCTCAAAACGTGGCATTTTTCTCACATTTGCTTACCTTCAGTCTTCAAACCAGGCTGCTGCTCTTGCTAGCTCTCTGTAGCCTCTCCAGTGAAACAATTTCTTCTGTAATAAGTCCCTTCACATGTTTCCACAGCAAAGAATAAGCACCTTTTCCTACACTGATGAGTTATTTCCTCTCTGGAATTAATACTTGAGAGTACGGTTTGTGGTTCATAGCAACCTATTCTTTGTCCTGAAGAGTTGTGTGTGAATAGAGCATTGTCAAGATTTAATTGCAGCCTATTCCTAGGCCTGCCTCAACAGCTCTTGGGCTTTTGATTGAAGATGGAGGTAAGAGGTCCTACACGTGGATCGGGACAATCCCAAGCATAAGTACAGGCTGGGCAATGAGTGGATTGAGAGCAGCCCAGAGGAGAAGGACTTGGGGGTGTTGGTAGACGAGAAGCTCTATCCAGGGAGATTTTTCTTTTTATTTTTTTTTAAGATTCTTTCAGCACCATTGATAATGAATTAGTTTTTATGTAGGTTGCAACTTAGCTCTTATGGATATCAAAATTAGGAAACTAGATCAAAATAGATCTTAAATATAGTTTGCTTAACAGCTTTTTAGGTTTTTTTCCACTGTTGTTTGCACTTCCAGTTTTGGGTTTTTTGGCTGGCTGCTTCTTTGCTTATCTAATTTCATGATGAATCAGTGCTTTGGGCCACCGCGATGGAAGTGAACAAATGTATTGACCAGGCAGTTCTGTGTACACTACTCCCCCCAATTATTTTTTTTTTTTTTGCAAGCCATATGGAAGGAAGTCACATGTTGAGAAAGAGATATCCATAAGCAAGGAGAGGCTATAAAGTAAACTAAACTGATGATCATGATTTGGCCAAGAGTCTGTGTTTGGGTCTGTCAGTGTTTCACTTGATTGTAATGCGGTGGAAGGAAGTTCAGATAAAAAAATACTGTAATCGAGACTATTAATTAACTGGAAATGATGCCCTGTAGCTTAATGGCTAGTGCGAGGTGGAGCTGAGTGACAACCTAACAGTAGCCAATTAGGTCAACCAGCAGGCTTTTCATTTACTTGTTTTAGGCAACCTTTAAAAGAGGTTGGGAATGAAGATACTTATAGAGATTGCTGCAGGTGGAAGCTGTAATTTGGGGCAATGCAAGACCATAGTAGAACTGAATGCTATCAACAAAATTGTCACTACTAAGGAGGGGTTTGACACTTGACTGAAACAGGGTGCTGCACAGGTAATAAACTGGAGGAAAAAACATTTAGGATGGATTATACAGATGGTCCTGGAAAATGTGGAGAAACAGATAAGCCTGGAAGGAAGGAGAAGACTGAGGGAGGGAGGAAGAATAGAAAAGTAGGTGAGGAGAGAATTGAGGTTATTGCAGTGATAACCATTAAAACAGGACTGTTTGCCTAGACCTCCCACTGTAAGAGAGCAAAGAGAGAGTTTTCTGGACCAGGAGATGTTGTTCTTGCATATCTCTACATGGCACTACCTACCACTGCGCAGTAGGGTTAAAGAAGTGCCCATCAGGGGCCTAAAAGTAGCCAACGTGGAACCACCACGGTTTTGCACGCTTATTGTCATCGCTATAACTGAGAAAGATCCCGAACAACTAAATTTAAAAAGAAAGAAGTACCTAATTTTAGCTCTCACTCTGAGATCAACGTGGGACAGAATAAACCCAGCATCTTTAGAAGAGCCTGAGGCTTTTTCAGCGCATGAAGAATGCCTGATGCACATTTTGAAATTCAGCAGATAATGTTTTTCCACTGCTGTTATCACTCTAAAGATAACTCAGCTCCTCCCTATCTTTTTCTTGATGTTAGTTCTGATAAGTATGCGTTTCTTTTTATGACCTAAAGCAACTTTCAGAAGAGCTGGTCTTTTTTTAACTTATATATTTTCAACCACGTAACGGAACAGTCACAATCCCCGCACACTGCACGCATTCACGGAGTACTGCATCTACATCTACTACATACAGAACCTACTCAATCAATAACCCAAGAAGGGATGGTGAGTTTCCTGTACATATTTTGTGCTCTAGTCGTTAAGAAAACTTAATATGTAATTTATCGCATCTGCTAGTTAAAGTTAACCACCTTCAGAATGGATGAAGCAATTGTTCAGAGGAAGATGTCCTTGCACAGGATAAAATTGCTGTCTTGCAAAGGGGGAAGAGAGAACTGTGTGAATTTTAAATGGGTGTATTTGTTGGATGTAAGCAGAAGCTGCGTCCTATGAGTTGCATTAAATAATATCAATTTAGTGGGGAAAAAACCCACCCAAACAAATCCTACCCAAACCACACCAAAGGTCCCAACAAACTAGCTTAGCAGCTGTGTTTTTATATTGTAATCCAAAGATTATTAGTTAAAGCAAAACCTCTCCTCTTCTTCCAGCTGCCAGTAGTACTGGTTATCTGCGTCGGCATGAGGCAGTCGGGATGTCCCTCAGAGCTCTCTTTCACAGCAAGCCCTTTTTCCGGGACCACCTTTCTGCTGTCTCCTTCCCCATCACAAGGTCAGTACGGTGGTAGAAGGTTCACTATCCGTCTTCTCTAACTATTGTCCTTTTTCTCTATCAAGTGAGAGAGCCAAAATTCAAAAACAGACTGGGATGGTCATTCAAGCTTAGAAATAAGACTGGGAAGATGCTGGCAGCAGTTTCTGGGGTCGTGCATCCCTTGCAGTAACTTGAGGCAATGCCGTGCTCTCATTTGTCACAACGTTTATAAGAACAGGAGATTTTTTAATTTTTTTTTTCCAAGACAAAACTAGAGAGGTAGGGACGTTCACCAAAACACCTGCTGAAATTCATAGTGTACAGTGAACCAAAACAATCAATTGTTCACGCAGTTCTAGTCCCAGAGCTTTCTCTTCAAATTTGGGAACGCTTTTCATTCACTTGCCTGCTCTGCAGAAGAATATTTTTTGTAAATTTATTTTACATACGACAGAAGGTGCTTAAATATAGGATTTATGTGTGAATCCGTGTTTTATTTTTGTAAATGTAAAGCGTTTCAGCTGTAAATGTAAAGTGTTTCAGCTATTGTTTTTGCAAAAAACCAAGTGGCAGAACAAAAGTAACCGGCCCTGTTTCTCGCCTGCATCTGTTGGGGAGGAGATGGTTCATCGGCCATCCGGAAAGAGATGAGAAAGGACCTGAAGGGCCTCAAGCTGTGGAGCAGATGTCAGTGAGCCTTACGGAGGGGCTGGGAAACCTCTGGCCTCCTGCTCCTGCGTCCAAGGAGGAGAGGCTGTGCAGCCGAAACAAAAGCCTTTAACGAGGACTGTCCAGCTGTTTAGAATAGACAGCCTCAAAGAAATTAAAGCGTTGGGCTCATAAAAGGAATTTGGCACCAAAAATATATCCAAGGAAAGTCCATTTCTACATTGTCTTGGGAGAGAATAGTCTGTCTGGAGACAGCAGTCAACTTTGGCATCGGTTGCTCAGAGCGTTCCCACCACAGGCATTTTCTCTCCTGCTGTTTAGGATGGGTGACATATCTATTTTATTACAATATACGTCGGCTTCAGCAATCAAAAAAATTTATTGGCCCAATAAGAAATCCACAGAAAATAAATACTAGAAAGCTTTCTTTACTCAAGATACTTTGGTAAAATCCTTATGAAGATGTACTTCTTGTCATTGTTCTCATAGGAAAACCTCCTTTTTTTTGACAAAGCGTTGGAGAAAGTAGATGCCTGCTGTGGAAATCTATAGAGAGATTCAAGAAATCTTATTATCTGCTCTTAGAATTCTACCTTTTTTGTGTTGTGGGTTTTTTTGGTTTTTTTGTTTGTTTGTTTGTTTTAAATTTCAATTCAACTCATGCAAATGCTTGAAGTTTTGGATACTTCATTTTCTTGCCTTTCTAGACAGCAGTAAGGATATCTATATATTCCTGGTATTTGCACGCAGAAGGGATGTAAGAAGCATAACTGGCTGGGCCATCTCTGGAGAGGTGGAAAGGCCAAATCCTCTGCCAGTCTTTGCAGCAGCCTTTTCTCACGCACGGCTCCGTGTGAGCAGGTACGTGTGGGTACCCAGCAGTTGCTGAATAAAGGAATTTCAACCATTTCTTCTGTCTTTTTCCAATTTAACCATCAGGACAGCACTTTCCTGAACTGCTAACTAAGGTAATTTTCTTTAAAACTCTGTGTGTGGATACGTTATTCCTCCATGACAATGTTTCAGATATAGTATTGAATAAAACCAAATTTTGCTCAAGAAATGAGGATTGGCACAAAGTATAGTTCTTTTTTTAGTCACCTCTAATGTTTTATGAGTTGTCTTTTTACACATATCTGGTTAGGACAAGGGAGAAAAGTATTGTTTTGGAAGGTTAACTTGATGTTGTTTCTAAGCCTGCTGTTTGGCTTTTGTATAACTTTCCATAAAAAAATATTAATACAACAAAGAAATCTCACTTCTATTTGTGCTTTATGATTAATGTATTGGAAAGTGATTCACAGGTCTCTGAAATCAACACAAAAAATGCCACTTACCTTATTTTTTCCTATTGATTTCTATAGATTTTAGAGTTAGACCCTTAGACTTTCATATCAGGAAACCAACTTTCATAATTCTTTCAGACAAAAAGAAATGACCTGTTCTTAAATACTAAGTCAATCTTCTTCTAATATCATTACAGAGGGTAGAACATAATGTCTGCCTGCCCGTGCACTCATCTGTGTGGTCTGCTTTCCTATTTCTGAGTCTGGAATGCGCTTTCTGAGTGATGCCTGTCAATTATCTCTGGGCCACTCTGTTGGCTGACTCACAAAATGTCATTGCAGGGAAAAATACAAAAGCATTGTGACTAATGATATTGATGGGAACCAAGACCAAATCACAGAGTCTGGAAAATAAGGCTGTGCATTCAAATCCCCTTCGAAAAGTTTGGTAAAGGACACAGGAACTGAGTAACTACTTTTGCAAGAGAGGAACACGTTTTGGTTTTGTACATATGCCTGCCTGCAAAATAACATTTTCTCTTTAAGTATCTCTTGAAATAATTTTGAGTGGGTGGCTATTTGGAGCCACGTAATATTTCCACGTTTGGAGTCCTTTTGCTGTGGTTTGGGGTTTTTTTTAGGTTTTTTTTTTCCCTTTCATCCATCTTCTTTTGTTTGTGCTTGGTAAGGCACTGTCTGTTGTTCTGATTTTCTCCTCTTTTCCCCAGGAGAGAAGTTATATCTGGTTTTATTTTCTTGTCTATTATTTTCCTAAGCTAAAATCCTTGTTTTCTTTCATTTTGTTGTTGTCTTTGCTATTTAGACTTGTTGTTGTATGCGTCTTCACTTACAAGCGTGGCTTTATCTCGTTTTGCTTGAGAAGAATTGCTCATTTTGGCAACAGTTTTGAAGCCGTATCTATTTTTGCTTATATTTTTTTATTACCATGACAAATCTTTTTATTTAACGGTATCTTGTTAACAGAAAGAGGATCTTGTTATCTTTGTTGCTTCATGTCCTGAGTGGGCTTAAGGCTCCTCTGCTGAGTTTGCTCATGCATATTGTATCCTTCACTACAAGCATTAACTTTTGAAGGATATGCGGGCCACTTGCAGTAACCAACGCTGTCCCACGTACAAGATGCTGAGTCAGTGCTTGGTAGGCATTCACACAGTCATGTATGCTAATGACAGCTATTTTCATAAATTATAAGCAAAAATCTGCTTTACATTTGCTTGAAAGTTGATTCAAAAAGTTACCCTTTTCTTAAAGCTGAAAACTTCCCTTTTATGTTTGGGGTTTTTTTTTTCTGAAAAAAAATGTTCCCTTTTCAGGTTTTTTTCCTTCATTTTCTATTATAAGTCTGTTCTTAGTTTTCCAATATTATTCTTATTTTTCCTTTATTCTTTTCAAATTTCAGCTGTAGCTGCTTTCAAAAGGTAATCGAAGCTGGCATTTAACAGGGAATGACCCTAGACCTCATTCATTTGCTATAATGCAAGTGGTGAAGAGACAGTGTAAAAGGGGTTAAAACAAGCATTCAACATCATTAAACTCAGAATTTAGAACCTCCAATATGTTCATAGAAGTATTTCTAGAGAAACTTTGAAAAGGCAAAATATGCATTTTGAACTACTACTAAATAGCGTGATCGGCATTGTTCCAGAAATACCTTACAAGATGCAATTTTGGGGCCTGTGTTATGTATGGTGTTTTTATAGATAAACACCACATAAATAAATGCACATATAAGTAAACTGTAGCTAAGGTTACACAGGGAACTACACTTGAACTTAAATAACTTTACTGGAAGTTCATTTGATCATGCCCAGGTACCATACGCCTCTTGCAATGAAAACAAGCATGTGCATCTTGATCTCTCTGGCTGTAAAAGAAAAAAGGTTTTGAACTGATTCTAGAAGTGCTGGATATAATTCACAATAATTTATTTTAACCAGTAGATGCAATGCATAACTATCTGTTGGACCAGTGAATACCAAGTCGGGCTTCCCATGAAACAAAAGTCAGAAACTTGGGACTTTTGTTATAACAGAAATTGAACCTCGCACCTAAAAGAGGCCAAACTCTACTGGAAATCTCCCTAGACAACTAGCGGGTACCTTCAAGCTCCTCAGTAGCTTTGAAAATAAAGCCTTTAGTCACACAAGCACTTTTAAGGCTTTAATTATCTAGGTGAAAACAGCATTTATGAAACTAACGGGAATATATTGTCAATGATTTTGTGCCCAAAGCTTTCCTCTTTCTATTTAATACCATGGGTTATGGCAGCCCTTTGCTACCTGCCCCTTCTGCAGGTCTCTCCTGTGCAGTTATTCAGTCAGTAAGAGGGTCCTGTACCAGCTCCTCCAGAGCCCAGCTCAGTTCAGCCGGACTTTGCCCTGGAATTAGACCCATTTAATGAGCACCAGCCTTGTGATGCTTCAAGACCAATATAAAACGCGTGAGAGAACACACCCAACTGTACGTTCATAATATGGAAATTGCTCTTAAGCCAGTCCTAGAACGAACCCCACGTTTATTACAGAAGCGTGGACGTAAGAGCGATCGTTTCTTACCGCAGGGCTGTATAACCTACGTAGGAACATCTACTTAATATGACATGTCAGCCTAGGTTAGATGCCATTAAAAACCTATAGCGGGCGGTGTGCTGCCGAACCTGAGGGAAGCTAACACTTCTGACAAGACGAACGGCGTGGGGAAATTGGACTCCCTGCATTGATCAGCAGGTTGATAGGAAAGCTGCCATGGCAACGGGGGCAATATATCGTTTTCAGCTCTCAATCATCTCTCCGGGCTTGACTGGGAGACATTGAGGCTGGAAAGGCGTTTAGACGGTGCTTGAACGCAGGGTGTTCAGCACATCTGTAAAACGTAATTGCATTGTGCTTTGTCCTTTGAACTCTTACGCATCCCATTGTACATCTCATCTCAATTCTGTTTCGCTGCCAACGTGTTCTATAAAGGTGCATTGAATTGCTTTCTTGGTTTTTTAAATTTCTCTTTGAAGACATAGCTGTTGAGGCTGGATGTAGGACTTCTGCAGACCAAGAAGGAGCTGAAGTCTGGGAGAGACCTGTCAGGAGTGAAAAGGGTTTTCTCGTAAAGCTGACAGGTAAAGGGTCCATTCAGTATGATAGTTCCTTCAGAAGAAAAAACATTAATTAACACTTGTCATCCGTGACAGTCACAGGTAATTCCCGCACCGGCAGGTCTTTGCATGTGCCAAATGGATTCCCGTTATTCCTCTGACAACTGGACCGTGAAATCTAATTTTGCCAGGACAGAAAATGGTATCGCTGTTTATGCCAGGTTGCAAAATGCATCAAAATGAGCAGAATGTTCCTGCAGACAGAGGAGGGAAGCGTCTGCAAAGCACTGGGAGCACACAAACGCTCCTCTCGGGACAAGGGGCATTGCTCTAACAAGCAGCAACAAGTAATTAATTACAAACAGCAAATTGGTCTCACAGGACAAGTTTTGAGGTCATAAACAAAAAAAGAAAAAAAAACCCTGAACAATTTATTGATGGTTAGCTGCAATGAGGTAATAAATAAGTGAATGCTTGAAAGACACAGAAAACAATACCTGACTTCCATTCTGTAAAATATTTATGATGAATGAAATTGATAGTGGATATGAGTATACACTGAGCAATCCTTCACATACAAGTAGTAGAAGTCACTGTCTTAGAGAAACTGCTTGTTTGTTCCTAAATGGGAATAGGCTAGGAAGTTTTATGCAGGTACGGCATTAACAGTGACATAAGTCGTAATTCAAGAAAAATACTTCCCATTTGCAAGAAGATCAGAATTACCTGTCTAAAACCACATATATAGTATGTGCTTTCCTTAGACACCACAAATGCACATGTCCCAGCAATTACTGAGAAAATTTGCGCCCCACTGAAGTTAATGAAGTTTCTATTCTTGGTTTCAGCTAGGCGAGGGTGTCCTCTCTGGAGTAGATAGATGTGTGTTAGACGTGGGCGAGCTTCAGGACATTGTGAACCGACTACTCGAGTTGACACTGTCTTCCCAAGACTTAATTATCTTTATGGCTTCATATGCACTGACTTTTCCCTGCGATAACTTGGGCAGGCACGTATTCTGGAATGCCTCCAATTCTCGTTTCAATTCATAATGTGCAACTGAGCATATGCTTTTGAATCTCTTCAAGAACGAGCATAGCACGAAGGCTGAAATGATGCACGTGCTTGTGTATTAATTGCAGTACTAGAGCAGCGAGCTTGAAACAGCCCAGGCATGAGCTCCTTTGCACCAGTGATGTAGCTTACCTGCACAATTTCATATTTCAGGACTCCTGATGTAAGCAATTGAGGCTAATAACACCGGGGTGTTATGTGATCTTTCTGCAAACAGAGGTAACATTGACTCTAAAGGGAGAGATCTTCACCTAATTTGCAACAGAGCTCTCCTGAGGGTTTTTCTGAAGGAAAAGAGTGTAGGGGTTCAGCCTAACTATCCAGAGGGGAATGAAAATGGCGCAGCATGATGAGAAAGTCACTTTACAATTATATTGGAAGAAAACTTTCTGCTACGTGACTTCCCTGTAACTCCCTGTTGCCCTTCCCCATCCATTTCTCAGTGTGTATATCTATATTGGTGCCTTGCAGACTGGTGCTCTGATTCCACATGATGCCTCTGACAAAACTAATGATATAATGGTGAGTTACTCCTACAGGACAGCTGATGCTGGATTTGATATATTATTCTTCTGCTACTTTATCAGCAAATACCAATCCCATCTCTTCTTGCACCTGCCATCTTAGATACCAGCTTTTCCTCCAGTACGTGGTTTCACTATTCCTTTCCCGGTCGATTATTTCTACAACTTTCAAGTTTTGCCAGTGCTAACTTTGTCATATTTCATAAAATAGCAACTTTCCACTTTATATTTTAGAGTTTTCTGGTACTACAATCTGGAGATTGTAGTAGCATACATACCTTGTATTTTTCAGTCATCAGCGTACTGCTGCCTGCCTTGATTGATGTACTTTTATCTCTTGTAATTTGTCGTATCTTGCTAGTCTTCTCTCCCCTTCTTTTTCACGAGCAGGAAAGACTGGCTACTGCTCTCCCATAAAAATAGTTTATATATCAATCAATGTTATGTGTGAATTTGGTTTTAACATCTGTGAAAAGTGCAATGTGTTACGATGTTCAGAGAATGCATAAAACTGTAGAAAAGTTTGTTCCTACCTACAGCCCATAAATATCCATTCTATAAAAAAAGATTTACAGTGCCGTATCTGTGGCACATAAGTGCTCAAGTTACTCCATAATATTCTTGGAAGGTTTTTCCTTGTCTATCCAACTTGGATTTGTTGTGTGCGTGTATATGTTTAACATATTTTTGCAGCTATTATTGCTATTTTAACTTTTTTAAAATCTGATTTTATTGTGTTGTAAACTTCTTTCTTTCTTTTGCTAGAAAGCTGGGTAATTTCACTTCCCTCTGTCTGAGAAATGTGTGGTAAAAAACGTGTGACTATTAAGTCAAAAAATATATTGTGTTGCATTTACCCCCAGCCTGCTTTTCATTTTACCTCCGCAAGCCTTAAAAAATATCCATAGTATGGGAAGAAAACATTCATTTTGCAAAGGCAGCTTTTCAATTAAGCTTCTTTTCTTGATCAAACTCGGCTCTCAAGGACTTTCAGTTTCTGCTGGCTCAGAGAAGAAAAAGACTTTTACTGAAAATCGTACTGTTCTGAAATTTCAGAAGTACTTACTAACCATAGTAAGTAGGCAAGTCTTTTTAAAATATTTCAGAAATTCACTCAAAACTCTGAGCTGTGTTTCAAGAGATAAGTAAGCTTGATCTTAGTGTTAGAGCAACTGGGTAAGAAGCAGCAAACAGAAGAGATTTCTCCAAGTTCTGGCTACTGTGAAATACAAAAAAGACTCATTTTAACCATTGTGGAAAGTGGAAGAGAGCAGAAGAACCCACATAGGAATAGCAGGGAAAATGTCTTAGCCTCCATTTCATGTTCATGCTTATTTTACGTGTACTTTCTGTATTTGAATAAATTATATGTACTTTTACATCCTAAATGGCAGTACGTAGGTGATCAGTTTCTGGCTGGCTTTAAAGTGTTCCAGTTTTTTCTAGAGGATTTGAAGCTCTGACCCTTGAAGGTACCATAAAAGACCAAGGAAAATAACGAGTTTATTTAGATCTCAGTGACTGGGCACGAATCAAGCTTTATGAAAAAATGCTGGTGGTTTTTTTGGATTCAAAGTACATCACCCAAAGTGTCAGCTGATGTCAGGATTATTATTATTAGCCATTACTTTCTGAGCAGGGGATTTGGTCTGTTCAGAAGATCAGGATCTTCACAATAGCTTCTCCTGCAATTTTTCATTTTTAGCTCAAAGTTTTCAAAACAACTTCAGGTAAAGCACTGAATACTGGTGAGGAATGTGGTGTCAGCCTAAGAGAACTGAGGTAGTGTTACATTTACCTTTGAGTAAGAGCTTGGCCTGGACGTGTAATTCATGGGTTTTTTTCATTGAGCTAACCATAATGAAAGAAAGGATAAGAAACACCTAAATACTTTAATAACTAAAAAAAGAATAAAAAAGAATAAAAGAAGACAACCCAAAACACTACCACCACCAGCAGAAAATCCCAAGCAATCTATAGGTAATGTTTAGGGACTATTTGCAGTGTGAAACCTAGAAAAGGACGACTATTGCATTTGGAAGAAAATAATTTCTACAATAATAGGAATGATAGTTCTGAGAATGGGAAGAAGAAAAATTTTATTTAAATGTTGAAAATGGAAAGCTAGGAATACATGTCTTTCAAAACTTTACTTTAAAAGAATTATTCAAAATAATGCAAAGTCATATGAATTGGAAGGACAAATTTGACAGTTACTACTGGATCTCAGAAGATTTTAGTCTTATGTCAGAATATAATGCATGAACCAGAAGGTCTGAATCTTTATTTGAATGCAGATGCCCATTATATTTAAATCCAATCAAAACAGTATTTTTCCATGGTAGCTGGTGGCTGTACAGTGGTGCATTTAAAGTAGCTTACCATTTTTATCCTCAACAAACTTCATTTGGGTTACATCCCAAAAGAGCAAAGGATCTCATTTCTTTCATAGGAACACTAAAACCAGTTATCTTAATAAAAATATTTCATATCTGCATTTGTTGTATTCAGCCAAGCTTCCAGGTGTTCAGTGCAATGTGTCAAAGATGGTTAAAGAAAAATATTAAGAAACTATTAAATGGCAGAACAAGTTAGGAATGAAGTGATCATTTTTCTACATGGTGAAGGCTTCTCAGAGAGATAGGGTCCAGTTTTGATCTGGGCTGGCTGGGTTTAAATGTGTCTTTAAGTAGCTAAGGGAGAGTGCTAAACAATAGGAGTAAAAATAGGCAGATATTTATAAAATTATTCAGATTTATTTGGCTGAATCGGAAAAGCCGTTGGAGGGATCTAGAAGACGTAAATGAAATGGTAAGAGGATAAAAGACAAAACATGCAGGTGCATTATTAAGGTTGTCAAATTGTTAATGAATTTGGAAAGGGAAAACGATTCAACAGTGCTGGGTGCAAAACCAAACAAAGATTTTTGCCTATTTTAGTGCTGCTTGGAAAAACAAACAAAGGATTAAGTGTTTTTAAATTGCAGAAAGGAAATTGTATCTCAATTATTATAGCAGAACTTGTGAATCAATGACTGGACCTGTTAAAATCAGAAGCAACTAAGAAAGATGAGAAAGATGATTTTGGTGGTATCTATGGTACAAAGAAGTGAAGTTTCTCATGCTTGCTATGTTTCATACTTCAGGAGTCAAGAGAGACCAGAGATGAACGCCAGCAAAAGTAGAATTGATTAAAGGATATACTTGTGCTAGAGCAGTGGGAAATGTAACAAATTTAGGTCAGAAACAAGTTCACAATCCTAGCGTCTAAACCCCACCCTTGAATCTAGGAGTAGCAGACATTCTCAGGACCACATGCAACACCACAGATGGTCAGGGAAAGGCTCCGTTATTTTTTTTTTTTTCATTTTCTGGCCTCAGCCATCTCTTCCAGGAGTTGTCACGACCTCCTGGCTCGAGCAAGTGACTTCCACCTGCACACCAGGTCATTTCGGAATCCAGTTGGCAGAGATACTGATTGGATCAGGCTTCTCCGTGAAGACACATGACTGATCTGATGCTGTGGGTGTGGCTATTTCTTACACACCTTGACATCATATTTTGCCAAAAAAAAGGACATTTGTTTTGATGAGAATTCAAAGATACCACATTTCTCGAGCTGCTACAGATATTCCTGTTCTTTGGTCCAGTGATGGCAATTGATCTTGAGGTACGATTGCTCCCCTAGTGAGCTGGTAAAAATGGATAAAGAGATGCTGTGATTTCTGAAGACTTACTAACAGCTCTTGTGGTCGGTTGTTCCATATGATCTTGCTTACCAGAGTTCTAGACTTAACAATCAATAAGAGTCATGACTCATGCCTTGCTATTTTCCTGACTACTTTCTACTATTTCAGAACTGTAATTTCTCATACGGCACTTAAAAAATTGGCTTTTTTCAAAAGCTATTTGTTGAGGTGGTGGGGGTGAACATTTCTGTTTGAGATCAGCCCTTGAAAGAAATACAGAAAATGCCAGTATGTGCTTTATAAATGTAGACTAGAAGTATGTTTAAACCAAAAAGTTAATCTGTCAGTATCAGGGAAAGCTACGTTTGATACGCTGTGGATAATTTTTTCAATGACTGCTCTTGATCAGATCATTTTGCTATTAATTTTGACTGGGTTGAGTGGATATTCTTTAATTTTGGTGAAAACTGTGTATTGTTTTACACATTCCCTGGCATCTTTCCTAAGGGGGCAGCTATTATAAACACCTGATTGCTGCTTGGACAGCTAATGTTAGTTGCTTTGTTTATTATTGCAGAATCAACTGAATTTAGAACAAGGTGTAAAAGGAATGGATACAGACTAAAATTTCTACTAGCAATTATATTCTCCTTGGCCTCTTGTCATCCTATTTCTTACCACTCAAATTTAAAGGACTTTAAATCAATGTATTGAAACCCATTGAAATATGTGTAGTGTTGTTCTGTATATTGGCAGATCCCTCTGGAGTATGAATCAACATGTAGGGTTCTGAATATGGGTATTGAACCAGTGGGTTCGTGTTCATTGTTGTAGTAAATCTAAGTCTTCCACCACGTTTGAGGTTACGAAAGTGACAACTTAATACAAACAATGAAATAATTAATATCAGTCAAGTTTCACAGGACCCTTGACTATCCTAACGCTCCGTATGCGTGAATGCATGACATAAAGAACTGATACTCTTTCCCCTTGAGCTGTCTTTCAAAAGGGATTAATCTGATTTATTTCATTGAATCTTTGAGCTCCATTCAAAAACATCCCATGTTCCAGGAGGAATGTAAAATTGTAGAATAAATTTCATTCTGGTGTCTCCTCCCAGCTAAATCAACTCACCAAGTTTTATTTAGTAGAA
The DNA here is from genome assembly GCF_929443795.1 of Astur gentilis. Classification (NCBI taxonomy): domain Eukaryota; kingdom Metazoa; phylum Chordata; class Aves; order Accipitriformes; family Accipitridae; genus Astur; species Astur gentilis. Next base: position 41,475,270 of record NC_064885.1, on the reverse strand, counting down.
TGCCATGCTTCTGAACTAGTGAAACAAATTTGTCTGGGCTTTCAATGGGGCTCAGTAATGATGAAAACTGATGCCTTGAATGCAAATATTTTTGTTTCGTACTGTGCACTCTGGATTTATAAACTCTTGAGAGTTGCTATAAATACAGTTGTGCACAATACGGCATAACCAGAGGAAAGCATAAACCTATTATATGTCTTTTACAGTTATATATACATTATCTTTGAAATGCTTATTTAACGATATGGATTACCCATTGTATTTCTGTAATCTTCAAAACATGTGAGACAGAAAACCAGACAGTGTGAGGGATAGTCATTCAGGTCTGGAATGTCACCAGTCTCAGAGAGAGGAACCTAACAGGTGAAGACAAATATGCAGCTGCATAAAAATAAGTGTTTTGACCCCTTCATGTGTCAGTCATTCATCCTGTCTATAGTAAAGTATCACACCTGACAAAATACTGAATTTTATTGTTCCATGATGTTACTTTCAGATGCTCCTAAATAACCCTTGTTGTTACAGCTGCCAAGCCTCACCTGATAAAACATGTTTTGATTCAGTTAATCATCCTGTTCTCTGGAGTCATAAAAGTAAGGCAACAGTTCATCTTTTCTGAAGGGTAGAAAATAGAACGTAAAGCCTCTAAGTCTGTCGTGGTGTTAGTTATTGGGAAACTGTTCCATGCCTCATTTGTATAAGATCTGAAAACAGAGAAGAAAGGACAGATATTTTGGAATATTCGCTAAACTGTGCAGTCCTAGATCTCTCCTGGAATTAAGTGAGCCATTCAGTCTAGGAAATAGGTGATATAATCCCCTCTGGACACGTAGCCCTGTATCTTGACCTTCTTAAAGATAAAGGTTAAGGCGTGCTTCTTGCCTGCTGTGGGCAGAGCTGTCTTGAAGCCCTAACAGAATAAAAGTATTTTGAATACAGTTAGGTTTGGGGCACGAATTAGAAATGTATTGAAATGATGGCTAAAAATGAATCCCCCTGCCCCCTCCCCTATCTCTAGCAAGGCCCCCTTTTGAGAGCTGGCTTGCTGATTATTTTCTGAAATTTAAAAAAAGTCTATGTCCTGGTCTGCGTGACTGCCCTTTGAGGCCACTTCTCCTTGGTGGTTTTGTGTTCAAGGCAAGAATAGCACCTTTCTGAGTATGAGAACACATCATCTGACTTAGATAATTAGATAAGGGGTTTTTTAATCCTCTCAGGCAGGTTTCAGAAGCCCCTTCAACTGGCAGAAGAGATCAGGATAGACAAACTTTACCTAGGGGTACTGGTGCAATTTCTGTAATGGGGATGAAGGGGGAAATAAATGACAACCTTTGATTGTCCTCTGGCAACGCCAGCAAATAGCGTTTGCATTTCCTACATCATGCAAGACTCGGAAGAATTTTGATCAAGTAAGAGCTGCTTATCACATGAGACCTTCTCTTTTTCTCCAGAGACTTCTTTAATCTCAGTTGAGCAATTGGGTTATATCTACTCCTAGGGGTGGAGTTGTTTTTTCCTAGAAGGTAAAAATGATACTTATTACTGCTTTTAAACTGCATGTGTTGTTTTTTCTACAAATGTCTTTCGTGACAACCTCCCTTTTCGATCACGCATATCTTTGTGCACTTTTCACCAACAAGAATCCCAAAACAGTCATTTTGCGGGTGAATGATGATAGTCAGAAAAAAAATTTCTACTTCAAGGCCAGCTTCTGCTTTCATTCCTGCAGATCCATGAACTTTCCTGAACACATTGGATGGCTGCCACCAGCAGTAATGTCACTATTTAGATGTGTAATTTGAACGTACACGTCTGCCATGGTTTCTCAAAGCCTGCAACCTACAAACTTATTTTTTCATGTAGTGATTTCCAGTGATTTAAAATACAAGGAGTGTAAGTTATTTATGTGCCTTTAGTCTCACACGATTAAGACCTGAAATTATAAACTCTTCAAAACAGCAGTTTAATTTTGTATTATTGCCGAAAACTGTTTCCATTCTTTAAAATGTCCAAAAGAGTATAATCAAATACTACCAGTGGCCTGAGCGAGAGACAGCACTGGGCTGGAAAAAAATGAGGGGAAAAAAATCATTGGCCAAGCACAAACCAGTGCCTTAAGGGCTTGTGTTGGACTTGCTGTCATTTGCAATGATGTTTCTGTACCTTTCTCTGTGTGAAAGGGAGAACTGAGAGTATTTTAATCCTTTCTTTTTTGATCCCTGGGCACAGAGAAAGAGATTACTACAATCCTTTAAAAGGCAGTGTTTTTCCTTGCACTTAAATGTGTTCCCTATATGCTCCCGTGTAAAAAGCTATTATATTTTAGCATGGACCAGAACAGTGCAGAAACACTACATGTAATTTGTTTCATTGAGCTAAGTAAGCTGTTTTAAACAGCTGATGCTTTGATCTGACTTGCAGATGAGATGAAGATAAACAAGCATTTCCTAGCATTTTGACTACATTCTTACTTGCAAGAATAAGGCATTGTTTGTAAACAGTGGGTCTACTGGTTAGCGTTATATATTTGACTGTTTATCTGCTTTCCGCCTCCCCTACTTGAATCACAAAACCAGACTGAATTGCAATGCATGGCTGAATTAAAAAAATAAATAGATAAATAAATTATTATGGAGTAGTTAAAGTAATTAGAGCTATTGCTTTGAGTAGATGGTGAAACACTTGTGAATATTGTATAAGTATTCATAAATAACAATATTAAATTAACGATAGCCTGTTTTCTTATATAATGTTCTGTTTGTTGTTCTGTATCTGCTGTTATAAATCATGCAGGATGTTCTTCCAGCTTCGAAGATATGCAGAAGTAGCTTTTGCTAGGTCCAGAGTTTAGGAATTTGGTTTTGCCAAAAATATGGTTTTTACACGCTCACCTTCAACCCAAGTGAGAAATGGCATGAGGAAAACAACATTATCATTACAACTGCGCTTGGTTATTTGTACAGAAACCATGCTCTTATTGAAAAACAGGAATATTGCCAACTGCAGAAATAGCGCAGCGAGTTGGAAGCGATGGAATGACGTGCTCAGCAAAAAAAAGAGTTCGTGGAAATAAAAATTTAAAGATTGAATTCCAAATACTTTCTCCTGTGCAGCAGTCAGAAGGAAGACAAGGGATGAAGTGAGAAGTGTGCACTGGAATAATCTGAGGACTTTATTTAAATGTCAGGCTATAAAAGAAAAATTTGAATAGGCTCATGGAAATAAGGATTTCTGTTGCAGAAACTTTCAGAAAATGTGGTGTATCAGTATGGGTGCTTCTAGCAAAGAAAAGTGCAGCACCCTATTTGCAGATTTAGAGGGCTGATGCACGTTCCTAGCTAACTAGAAAGCGTCAGAGAAACGAAGCTGCTGCCCCCATGGTGTGCACCCATGGTCCTTGTGTTGTCATGGGCAAGCCAGTGGAAATGGTCTTGTAGGTAAGTGATTACAGTGTGAGTACAGGCCATAATTTTGAGGTCTGAGAAACTTGTACTAAAACGCATAAAGCTGTCTTTTCAGGACCATTATTGCAAATATTTTTCTCTCTTTGCTCTGCTTTGTGAGCCGTTCTTCAGAAAGAGGCAAGAAATTATTACACTGCAACAAAACAGAAGAGCTGCCACATATCGTAAAGGGTCCCTTGGTTTCCTTCTTTTTTCATAACAACGGCAAATTTCTCTGTCTGGGTTGGCATAGCTGTGCTAGCCGATGCAGGGGTGGAGAGGTCACTCTGACCCCCCCCCCCCATACACTCCCCAAATAAGATTTCTCAGAAGCTTTCTATTCCCTTCATGCATTGTATCAGCCATGACCACAACCTTCCTCATATTTATATTTCTTTGTTCTGGTCAGCCTTGGCACCGTGAGGCCTCTGCCACGCAAGAGGATTGACCTGGCTCTGGAGAGTATCTGGGCATCTACGAAAACCTCTTTCATCTTGTCTTTGGAAGAAACGAATGGAGGAGAGAATTGGGGCAGGAAGAACCTTCAACTGAAAGCAAAGGTGAGGGTCTAATTTCCAGTCGTTGAAATAATTAATTGCGTTTGCCTTTTACAATTAGATCTTCAAATTTCATTTTGGATCAAGCAAAGTAACGTAGGCTGTCAGTAGATTTTATCTTCTCGGTTGTATTCCTTTATGCGTTTCATATGATTTCAAGAGGCAACATAGTTGTGGAAAAAGTGCTCTTAACCGCAGCTTTCATTGAACTTAATGTCTTTGTACCAAATTCAATTTTGGATTTACTACACTTTCAGTATTTTGCAACTAGAATCTCCTATGGTAGAAAACTTGTACTTTTGGTAATACAGGTATTTCCCTTGTTAGCTGTAGCTTATGGCTTTTATGTTTTGATGTACTGAATTAGCCTAAAGACCAAAAATGCTGCTTTCAGGTTCCCCTTCAGTGGCTGCCTAAGAAATAAGTTTACAGTTGCACAAAATGTAAACCAAAAAAATGTAATAGAAAAAGTTTTAATTCTCAGGAGCTTGAAGAAATGTGGCATTGCATCCTTGTGTCTAATTTTCACATATCTCAGGTGAAGGGCACAGACTGATTTGTAGCAAACTTTAAGCAGGGATAACTGAAGAAATAAGGGCTCAGATCCTTTCTGTTCCAAAGTACACGAGCTGTAAAATTCAAACTCCTTTTTAATACGATATTGCTTGTGCCAGTCTCTGACTTGATATAGACAAGGAATGGGAGGAAAGGTGCCAGTCTGCCTCAGACACAATGGCCCACCATAATCACAAACTCTCTTTTCCTAGATAGGAATATGCTCCAAAGCTGCAGAAGAGCCCAAATTTGAACCTCATTTTGTGGTACGTAGGAAGAGTAGTGGGTTCTGCACTCCCCTCCTCCTGCTGCACACCCACGCTAAGAGGTGATCATCCCCGATGGTTCAAACAGAAGGCTCTACTGAAGTTCCCATTTACTAATATATGAAGGATACCTTGAAATCTGCAGTGTATCCCTCACTTGTGCCATTGAATATTTCCTTCAGTTTTGCAACTGTGCTTTTAATTCCAACTGTACCTTTCAGGAGTTGACTTTAAGATGACAATTCCTCTCCATTATTTAGGGAAAAAATATTATAAGAGCATAAGCTATAAGAAGTTAGTAATTTGGCAAAGAAATAAATCCAAACTCTCCCCCTCTGCCACACCTCTCCCCCTCCCCCCCCCCCCCCATATCCCTTAATTTTCAATAAACAAAAACTAGCCTAGGAAAGACTGTCTGCCTTGTGACTGATTTTAATATCAAGCAGAGTGTAACTGTACCTCCTAATTAATTTTTATTCCACGGTTGGAAAAATCTTATGGACTTATTCTCATGTGAATTTTCTCACATTTCCAGTCTTTACCTCAGTCGGATCCTTTTCAGGATTTCTCTCTGCTCTTTAGCAATCGGTTGGGTTGCAATAAGTCAATGTGTCCACAGTTGTAAGGGTGGGGGCAGAAAGACCTGCAGGCAATGGGACGTGATCTAGACAGACTAGATATGAACATATGCGTTAAGAAACAGGGCTGGGAAATGACTACAAAACTTAACAGTTGGTCTTCTTAGACCAAACCACAGATTTTGCACCAAACTTCACAAATATTGCAGCTGGTACATAGCTGCAGAAACGAAGGCTCTACATGACACAGATAATGGCACTGGGCAGATGTTAGTCATTGATAAAATCTCTTTTTGGCTGTTGGGTGTTCTGGTGGAGAGGATAGAAAGCAGGAACTGGACTTTAAACACTTTAATAAAATACTTTTCAGAAAGACCTTTTGAAAGTTTCATCCTCAATCTGGGTACAGTGAGGGCTTCAGAGGTGGGAGCAGAAGCGGGCTGGAAGCAACCAGTGAGCTACTTGGAACAGTTGGTTCCCATGTGGGTGATGAGCAGTTCTGGAAATAAATTCTTTCTAAAACAAAGCAGTGCAGTATGTGAATTCAGAATACAGCAAAGCTTGTTGGTTTGTGGTTTTTTTTTCCAGAAATTTCTACTCATACATTTGAGGACAAAAATATACCTCTGGGAACTTCAGGTACAATGCACAATAACAATTAATTTTTTTATGGGAAATAATATGAGTAATGCATCATTACTGACTACCACGGTGAAAGTTTATAGCAGTTTCATTTTTAGCCATTAATAAACAGGCTAATCATTAACATTCATTACTGAGGAATGTATTGGATATTATATTATTGAGTTATTATTGAGTTGTTATTCTGAATACACAGCATACTAAATGTGGTATTTAATTGTAAATTACTGCTTCATTGCTCCATATTCTAAAGACACAGTACAATATTTCACAGCTTTAGTGGTTTATATCTTATGCTTTGGTTTTCCACCACATATTTTTGAAAACTCTCTCTCCATAGGACCTGGGTTGCTGCTCACTGTTTCACTCCAAAACATTATTTTGTTGGAACATGTAGGAACTAAAAATGGGAGGGTAATAGTTTAATGTTTCTTGAAATGACGTGTAATGCTTGGAAGAATCACAGCACTTGTACCAGGAGCCTTCGTGCATGTTTCCAGAATAGCTTTTCATATAGGAAAGGTGAGGAATTTAATAGCTGTTTCACTTCTAGGGGCATAAGAGCAATTAGTGTACATTGGCTTTTTGTGGAATGACAAACTGATTACCTCTTCACTGCTACGAGCATGATTTTAACTTGCTAAAAAAATTTACCATTAATAATTTACTGTTTTTATAAATCTATATCACCTTATAAATACGGTATTTCCATTTAGGATTATGTTAATGGAAAAGTTCTGCTTCACAGTTGACAGGATACTAAAAGTCATTGGGTTTCAGACTTTGGTTCAACTGGGGTGTATGTAAAATTCAACAAGGTGGGGCACAGAATAACAGCTGAACGCCTAGAATACAAGCTGCAGATTTGATCCTTGCAGCCTTCGCAATACAGGAAATTTACTCCAGTGCTGGAAGATATTAAATTTTTGAGCTTAAAAATTGATGACATATCTGCATAAGGAAATATTAAATTCAATATACCATCTGAAGGCCAGGGCTCTTAACAGCTGTGAAAATCATTACAATATGACTGCTGTTCAGTTGGTTAGGTGAAGTGAGTTTGTGGTTTTGGTCCAGTTCTTAGCTCTCGACAGGGGCCTGGGTCACCAAACCGCACGTCAGCTCTCTGCCTTTTATCTTGTCTTTCATTTCAGCAGGGAAGAATGTATATGAGAAGTGAATTAAGGTACTTACAAGGGAAGCTGGCGTGACCGGTGAGTCAAGTGAGGGATACTAATCTCAAGCCAACACATGCTGCGTTTTCAAGGTCTAGGAAGTTGGCGCAGTCGACGCTTAGATTTCATCCAAAGACTATTCTCTAGATCGGAGATCCCAGTAGCAAGAATACTGGGGGCAGCAGGGAGGAGGAGGAGGAGTTTGTGGAGCTCAGACCTGTATGATCTTCATGCTTTTGCTTCTGTTTTAAGTGATTACAGAGTTGAGGTCGCTGGAGGAGCAGAAAGGAATAAAAAGAAGGTGAAAAGGAGATGGTTCTAGCCATAAAAATTGCAGGATAGGCATGACTTGTTTTACTGATGTAAAATTCCCTGGGTGCCTGGGTGACTTCACTTCTTAGGAGAAATCTTAGAGATGTTTCTGAAAGGGATAGTCTTCTAAATGAAATTATCTAACTGTGAAGTGCTAAAACCAGATTTTCTCTCCCCTCCTTTAACTTCAAGGTTTCTGGTTTTGGCTTAGGTAAATGATGTTTGAAGCTCCTGTCTCATGCACCACCCCTATGAGAGGTCTGTTTCTTAAAAATGCGTGATTATTAGAACAAGAAATATTTTTGTGGGTTTTCCCTTTTGCATGAGAGTTTGTTCCTGCTGTCCTGCAACGTCAGAGTCTGCTCCCCCTGTATACCAGGGACACGTACATGGAAAACCTGTGCTGACACAGCTCTGTGAGGCGACCGGACTATTGCTGCAAAGGCTTCAGTCTTGCGAGACTGTTTATTGTATGGCCAGACGCTGGAAATCTGGGAAAATTTGTATCATCTCTTACGAAGGCCTGTCCCCAGGTGGTACAGGCTAGCCCTAAGGTGTGTGTGTGCGGGGAAATAGAATACCCAAAGGTGTTCGGGAATATCTCCTCAGTGATTTTCTGCCTTTCTGCAAACACCATAATATTTTAGTATGCACTTTAATACATAAGCCGACACTGCTTTTTCCCCTCCAGACAAACTGAGCTCCTTATTTCCAAGGTAAGCTGTTAGAAGTCGCCCTGTTTTCACATTCTGCACATAATAAATATCCCTATATGCTAATGACACAATGCTGCAACAGAAATGAACTACTGATGCATAAAAGGCTGTTACTGGCAGTACAGTGCCACTTACAGAAGCTCCTTCTCTTTTAAGAAGGCTCAATTACCTTTCTGAAACCACTGGGACATCACAAGGATAATGCTCCCTTTCAAGAAATCTCTCTCTTCAAGCTTCCTACTGATGGAAACCCTGTGTTGCTGAAAGGTGGCAATTAATCCTTACGCAAAGATATATTGCTTGTCATAGGTTCCTGCTGGTCTCCAGTTACACAAGAGCCATTTCTATCTGCTAAAATCTGACTTTCTTATGTTATTGTCTACTCCTATCTTACAAACATCTGACATGCATTTTCTTCCAAATAAGAAATTCTTTTTCATTTTACCATTATGGCAGCTCTAGGAGGTGTTTTTCATTTCATAACAACATCCCTCAGGACAAAGAGCTAATAGCGAGACTAAATTCCCTAAAGCAATTTTCTTTGATATCCACACCCTCTCCTTAGTCTATTGGCACAATCAGAAGTTAGAGATGGATAAAAGCTACTCGGTTACAAGTTCATCTCCTGTCAGTGCAGAAGTTGCTCTCTATAGCTTATTTCTAGTGTTTTGACCAATCTGTTATTTCAAAGTTTATTGTAGCTGTCTGTTAAGAGATAGAAGTTTCTCCTGTTATTCAGCTGAAATTTTCATTGTCCTTATTTCATCACATCCCTCCTGCTCCATTTCTACTTTCTTGCAGCGTGAAAGTAGAGAATCGCACACCTTTAATATTTACAGGAAATAAGTCTTTCTGGAAAGAAGATAACTAATTGTGGAAGCCTCGTGTAAAGCTTGTAAAGTTTTCTTTCTAAATCTTGAGGCACAATAAAGTTCCTCCTAGGTATGAAACATAAAGACTGCTGGAAGAAAAGGGCGGACCTTACGATCCTGTTGTCCCTCGAATTGCTCTAAGGCACTATGTCTGGCCGAGCAATGTGAGACAAATTAATCTGACAACTGTTGGCTTCTCAATGGGTTTTGTAGGGTTCTTTTTCTATTTACGTACGCTAAACATTTGTTGTCTGCTACTAGTTTTAGGAAATCCAATGATGCACTATAAAGGCAAGAAGTGGAGGAGAATTTTTGACAATTCTGCTTGTTCCTTTCACTGTCAGTCATAGGGTTAGTAGCTGTCAAGCCCACGTACCAGTCAGGACAAGTCCTTATCATGTCGGAAGGCAACAAACATTGAAGCTTCTGGAAAATGGAGTTGTGGGACATGCTGTCAGCCATGAGCCCTCCAGTTGAGTCCCGTTCTGAAGGAGCAGAGCTGCCTTCCAGGAGGTGGTCCTCCAGCCCAGGAGGGAAAGGCAGATGACAGGCCAGTTATAGCAGACTGAAAAGCCAGGCCTTGTGCACGGACAGCAATGCTGTGGAAACCTGGCTGAAATGGGGGGTAGGAGGAGGTTAAAAAGCAGTGAGGGAGGAAGGAAGAAGAAAACAAAGTACCAAAAAAGAAAGAAGAAAAAAAAAAATCTCAGTCTACCTCTTTCAGTCTTTTGGCTGAGAGTTGCTAGCTCTGGTTGGCCTCCCACTTTTTTTCAAATCTATTCATAGCGATTTATTTAACACTTCTGTTTGCTTTAAAAACTGAAAGTACATCAAGGCTAAATATAAGCATATCTCCAGCTCTTTGTTCTCTCTTACAAAGGCTGTAGCTAAGATTCTTTGCTACCTTGCACCTTGAGATACTAATTACACATGTCAAATTAGGTGTGGACTGCTACTACCAACATCAGAAGAGAGTTTTGTTTGATGTCTTACACCTTCCCTCCGCAGACTGAAATCACTGCCAGAGGTGCAAGACATTCTAATACCTACCTATCTACCTACCTGTTTATCTTGACAGAAAGCTTTCTGATTAAAATATGGGAGTGAAACAGTGCACTTGCAATACACTCCTTGCTTGTGACATGCTGCTTTTATAAAGTTTGTAAAGGCAAGTTGATTAACCATTCCTGCTCCAATCCACCTCTGAATTGTGAAGTGTGGTCAGGTGCACGCACAGCATTTACCCACAGACAGTTTGCGAGCTCAGTCCCATAACAGTTGTGATAGGCCTTTTTATCCTTGTGGAAGGTGTGATAGAAAGACAAAACATTTCTATTGAAGGTAAGAATGACATTTTTTTTTTTGCTGATTAAAAAAACCCCAACATTATTTTCCATAAAACCTCCCTAATGATCTATTTCCTTCCCTAACTAAGGTCAGCAGCTGCAATCACCTTGTTGCACCTCCGTGACACGCCATGTTAGCCAGCGTTCAGCGCTCTGGAGCAGATTTAAATTCCCTCCTGCTCTGCTGTTGTCCTTCCCTGCATTTCTTTCCCCTGCTCGTTCTTTAATGTGCAGTCAGGACCCCATTTCTACGGAGTCTGACTCGTCAACCTGTTTGCACTGGTTAAAGGTAAGCACGTTCAGGAACCTTGGGACTCCAGCTCATACGTTCCTCTGAGAGAGACCTTTCATTTAATGGCTCGTTACACCCGTCTGCTCTTCTGCGTAAATAATAAATAATAACAAAGATAATCCTATATAAGGCAGTTCCCCTTTGAACATAACCTGCAGCACTACAGAAGCAGGGATAGCAAAATATACCATTGTACTTGGAGAAAAGGGACAAAATTTTGTGTCTTGATAAAACGTGGGGGCCATCCACGTGTGTTGTGTTTACTAGGGACCGGGTATAAGACCTCAGGAGATGTGTCTTATAGTAAACAGGTTTCAAAGAGGCAGTTACAGAGCTGCCACAATTTCAACTTTGAGCAATGAATACTGTAAATATAAATTGCCATTATAAAACGTGGTAATTGTGATTTCCAGTTTTACTTTCCTATTTTATCCTGCTGTTTATACCCAACCAAGAGCTGTAGCAATATAAAAATGCATAGATTTGTTCAAATGCTCACTAATACACTGTTTAATTCAAATTGTTTTTAAATAGCTTTCTAAATTCTATTTCATTTTGTTATTTTTGGATTTATTACTGCTTTAGTTCATAAAACTGCTGGATTCCAAAATCTGAATTGCAGTCCCTCTATTTTTCTTTACTACAATAAGTTGTATACAAGTATTCTTGATTACTTTCCTTTAGTTCCTTGTGAAATAATAAAGTAACAGCTTTTTATGCTCTATTTAAATTTTGAGTGCCAGCCAAGATCCTTCTCTCCCTGTTTTAGTATCCATTTAAAGTGAGTTTTCTAATCAGCTATGCCCTCCACATCATAAAGCCTCCCCTCACTATCTCCGCTGATAACTCCAGAGATTTTCAGGCTGGGAAATTATTGGTCATGCTTCCCTAGTTATGCTCCCCCCAAGAATCTAGCCCTTAGGAAATTCATGCTCTGAACTCCTATTCCCCGATCTCAAGAAATACATAGATTTCATGAGCAGATGGTTACATGTAATTTTGAAGGTCAGCATTCAAGGAGGTTAGAAAACTTTAACTGAATACTTACATGCTCTACAACTTCGCTCGCTTTTGTTTTCGGTAAATTTATTTAACCGAATTTAAGGTCATTTTCTCTCTGAACGGTCTCTCTTACTTTTCAGTAAAAGCCCTAAAAGGACAACATTCAATGTTAAGTGCAAATATTAGCTTGAATCGAGCTTTATTGACTTAAAAGGGTTTTTCATAACCAACCAACCTGCGTGTTCGATAAAACCCATGAAAGATTCGCATGCTGAAGACAAGACTGTAGAAAACAGACAAATATACGCTTGCATGCATGGGCACATATATGTCTATGCACCGATCTGCAGCCGGTGAGCTCCTCCAGACAAATTTGCATTTCTAACCATGGGTGCTTCTGCCCACAGCTGTGCCGCATTGGGTGAAGCAAAGCCCTTTTCACCCTTCTTGGGGCTTCTTGTGATGCCAGCGTTTGCTCTTCCCGCAGTGTTCAACAGAGACTGTGCTACGTAACATCTCCAATTCAAGTCACATGAGGTAAAAATAAGGCAGAGTGACTCTGGAAATCAGAACGTGACTGCGGTGACTCAAAGGATGGTGAAAAAAGTGCAGGATGCGGAGTAAATCCATTCAAAACTGCTACACATGCGGAAAAGCATGTTCTCCCTCAACAATCTTTTCTCATGACAAATTTCTGAGAAATTAAAAGCAAACAAATAAATTAAAAACTTAAAATGCATCTCCACACATCCTATTTTTTTGTTATATTCCCTAATCAGCAATGGACTGATGTTACAAATTAAAAACTTGGATTCAGAACTGTGAAAATAAACTCTGCAGAGAAAACATCAAACTACATTCAGATCCCAGAAACAGTGCTTAACTCGGGCTGTAAAGTGAAAAGACAGTCAACAGCACGGAGAACTCGTCACTGGGAGCTGGGTTATTATGCTCATATTTTAACGTTATCAAGTATTCAGATGAGAGATGCCATTTCTGAACATCTCCGTAAGCCTGTGCTCTTAGAAACGGATTCACTTTTAGAAGCCACTTCGGTGTGTATATCCCCACAATGATTCACTAGATCTTCTTGATCCTTTCTCTCCTACACTCTTCTTATAGTTAAACATTATTAAGGCTTTTACTCATGAGATCTTTTTTCTGTGTCTTCTGAGATATAACAGAGATGCTTCTGTGTTAAATATGGTATCAATTTTAATGTTGTAGTTGGTATTTGTATTTGTCTCGTTTCCAAGAAGCTGTTTTTAAAGAATGGCTCAAAAATTTGTCACCTGGTTCATGCAGGAGAGCTGAACAGATATGAAAATACGGCTACTGATCTCTCTACCAGTACTTTTAGCAATCTTCCTTGATTCTGCTGCTTTCAAGGTCAGTTCGCTTCTTATTTAGAGAACCAAACTTTGTAAAGCTTCTCTTAACAGACCAGCGACTTGGGATTTTGGTTGTTTTTCTCTTTGTTCCAGTACCGTTTTGCCTGGGCTTTATAATACACCCACTTGAGGATAAGTAATCTATTATAAGGCTTGACAAGGACAAAAGCTCCTCTGGCTTGCATTGCAGAGATAGGGTTAAAATGCTTTTTGTGCAGTGCATTTTCCTGTAACTTGCCGTTCCCACCGATACTCCGTCGTCGCGGTCTTCTCTCTCCTCGGCTGCCTAGTACAACTCTTTCTGTTGCTTCAGTTGGTTTCATCCTTTCCCTTTTGTCTTTTGTGTTTGAAGGCAAGGTCAGAGAGCCGCTCGTCTGCGCGGGCTCCCAGCAGAGCAGAAGATAGCTGACGTGAAAGCCCGGTCTGAGCCGCATGGGGGTACGGAGGACGCCTGAAAGGGAAGTTCTAACAGGAAAAAAGCAAGCTGGAAGGAGCCAGAGGTTTAAGGCATAACCTTTTGGAAACAAGAGGTCAGTTGAAGGTTTAAAATTGTATATCGTTTTCTTCTGGCTTTGATGGAAAGTTCCTTTAGAGCCCAGCTGGAAGAAAGGACTCAAAGCGATGGGAGGGTTTGCAAGAGTGCTGATTTTTTCTGCCTTATCATCAGTATTGCACACTTTGCAACAGCCGAAGTCTTTTACTTTGCTGTTCAAAAGTCTGTGGAGAGAAGAGTAAATTATACCCTTCAATGACAAATTGACTATATGAGTAAAGTGCGCACGCAGAAAATTAATTATAGCAACTTTTAACTCCGCAGATTTCCTTCTTCCTTCCTCCACCCAGAGAAAGACTGAGGTAATGTTGCCTATAACAGCTCGCAGCACTATTAGTTCTCGCTTCATGTAGCTACATATTGTGCTTTGAACATAGGTCATATAATGCGGAGAGGTGACGATTTCTTTGAGCTGGGTACCTGCGACGGCTCCACAACAGACAGGGCTGAGGGGACCATCAGGCACTTTGTTGAGTCTTTATAAGTAACACAATGTACTCAAGTGAAACACGTCGCATAGTCGCTCCTCTTTTAATTTAAAAAAATCACATCTATGGACTCTTTGCATAAAAGAGTTTGCTTTGGCAATGTCTTTAGTTTTTTCTCCTTTTTATTTATTTTTTTTTTTGGCAGCACAGTTGCAAAAGAGTGATACTCTGACATTCTGCAAAGAAATGTAATCTGATTTTCTGGTTCAAAATTAATTTTGGTTTCAAATATGACCCAAAAGACATACAAATCTTACTTAAACTTGTCAAATCCTGGATAAAATATTTCACTTGATACAGACTGATGTTTTTAACTGAGACGTTTGAGTTGTAAAAATGTTCTCAATTCCAGCGTTTTCTCATGAGCTGTGAAGGGAATAGTTTTAGACATGTCATTGCAGTGACAAGTCTAAAGTGACCAGGGATTGACTTGATCGCTTTACACATGCAATATATGACATAGCTAAATCATAGGGCTTTAATTGTTTATATTTCGTAAATGCAAGGACAAGATTTTAATTATTAATTCAAATTACTAAAGCAGAGCATCTGCATTACAAAATTCAGAAGTCTGACAAGTTTCCTGGAATCAGCTGAACAAACTCCAGCTGTTTAGATGGAAAACCCAAACGTATGAAATTTGTGATTTCACTGCATCCCTGTTCCTGACTACTTCTTAAGTAAGAAAGAAATCCTTCCTTCGTGTGAGGTATCCCTAAATACACAGGCAGCTCAATCAACTTCTCAGGGATTAAGGAAAGGTTTACACATTCAAGACCCAAGTTATAGTATTTTGAGCCTGAATTACTTGGTCTTTTTTATCATCTGCGAAATATATATTCTTTGATGTTAGTCGGTCTCGTTTAGAAAGCAGAGTAGATTGCATACCCTTACATTTCGAGAAGAGCTTTATTATGGTAACCTTGGTGATTTCACATTTTTACCCATTGTGAGACGCTTTACTGTCACCCTATCCAAAACCTGAAATACTTTGCTGATAAAGCTTACATAGCCAGTATTGGGTTTTGCATTGCTTTTGTGAGAACTGCCAAATAATAATTTATGTACAAAAGTTTTTTGTTGTTTTTTTTTTTTCTTCTGAAGTGTAACTGTTAAAAAAAAATGTTGAGAGAGATGCAGTTTTATTTTTTGACCTCTCTACAAAAATGTCTTACAAGATTTAAATCAATTGCATGGAGGAAAATACCCAACGCATCCAAGCAGACAGCTTGGTATGCTCTACAACAAATTATTCCAAACCACTGCAAATGTTTATAATGAAAATGATAACTGAACCTCAGCTACACCGGAGCAGTACTGGAGGTGGTGGTGGTACGAATATACTCTGATAGATGATGTCTTAAGTCAAGAAAACCACATGCATGCCGAACAAAGTCATAAGGGGTATGCAAAGTATGCCATTTCACTTCCACTAGCTGTAATATTATTGGGTTTGGACAATTTTTGAATGGAAGTTTGAGGGAGGCTGGGAAGCCTTTGCTTTCCCTGAGGCTGGTCAAGGCGGACACCAGGCAGAGGCTGGCTCAGCAGCGGGGCTGGGGTAGGGCTGTGTCTGCGTGCCCCTGTTTTTCAAACACTTATGCACAAAGTCAGAAAGTTCGGCTGGCTATTAATAGAGAACTAATTTGATGCTTTTAGATAGTGTTACTCAAATTGTTCTTGATAAATAAATTACTGGATGAATTGAGCCCTAAATCTACATATCATGTCTGATCCAAAGTTATGCATTCATTATTCACAAGTGTTTGATGAACAGTTTATGAAAAAAAACAAAAACAAAAAAAAAACCCAAACAGAACAAAACAAACCCAAACATTAACCACGTATTTTGTAGGATGATTGACTCACCACCAGTGACAAAATTGTTTTTCCGTGATTGAATAGCTAACCTTAAAAAAAAAAAAAAAAAGGCAGCTTAATCATAGAAGTGCTGAACCCTGTTATGCATAAGTGCATTTGTTCAGACAACTAACTAAAAATATTTATCCTAAGAAAAAACAATTATCAATCAGTAATGGAAATAGAGAGCCATGGTAATTGTGGTTATGGAGTTCATGACCTATTTTAACATGCTTACACTGAACAGGGGCTTGGAGCTGAAATATGAGGCTGGAGCCGATCAAAACATGTAACTGAGCAGCACAGAGAAATTGCAAATAACCATAGCAAACAGGCTATAAAAAAACATGTAGACTAAGAACTGATTGCTTTTAAAACAGCGCAAGGTAAACAGGACTGTCCTAAGCCTCATCAAACTACCAATCCCAAATTCAGTAAAGGTCTGCCAATTTGTCTTTCACTTTATTCAAGCTCCAAAGAGCCAAAGGTCTAAGGCTATGAAGGAGCCATTGATGCATTTTGTGATAGCTATATGGTCCGCATTGAATTTGTAAATTTGGATTGGTAAGGTAGAAAAATTGTTATAGCAGCCCAGATCTATAATACCGCTAAGGCTGACCAATGTCACAGTGTGTTGAAAGGTGCATATTCAGTCCTCCATCAGCTTGGGAAGAAGAAAGTGTAAATCCATAAGACAGTAATGGAAATCTTTAGGAAAACTTTGTGTTATTAATGTCTAAAATGCCCCTAACCATGTGAATAAGCAGCAATGACCTGGTTATGTGGAAAAACTTACAGAAAAACCTACTCGAGCTATTTTAATTGATTGTTCAGTCACCTGCAAATGATGCCCCTGGCTATGAAATGCAAATTTACCTCAAAATATTCTTGTTCATATGATGAGAAAAAGGTCTGCTGTACTTTGAATGTCAATAAGCTTGGCTTGAGAACCCTCTCCTCTAAACACTTCAAGTTAGACATGTATATGAATATCTATACTATACATATACAAATTATATATTGTAAATGTAGAAATAACATCTATTTATTTGTATATATTTAATAATGGAGACTTGTAGACAATTCTAAAAGGTAAAAAAGATAAATCACATCAGTTTTTGCAATTGGGTGAAAACATGGAGGTTAGCCCAGGGCAAGTACTAGCTCCCACTTCAGTTATGAATCTGCACTTTGTAAATATACACTATCTACTTAAGGAGATGAAAAAATCACACGAGCCTCTGACGATGAGCCACTTATTGTGCAGAAAGAACAACCAAGGCCTTAGACAATACTTGCTGTGCGCTGCTGTGTGATGGGTATGTCCAAACCCTTTTTTGAGTTCAGTAGACGTTTTCTGGTTAAAGAAACGTATTCGCAGACTGGGGCCATTATTGTTGAAGCAGTGGACTCTCTATACTGGTCAGATCAACTTGATTAGACCTCAACCTGAATGGCATCTTCTACTGTCAGGACGGGGAGTACAAAAAAATGAGAAGCAGCAGACAAATTCACATGGCTTGTTTTAGCAGGTCATCCTTTATAAATAACACTGATGTGGAAAGAGACCTGTGGAGCACATACTCTAAATGTTGATTCCTCTAACTGAATTACAAAGCCATACCAATGGTGGTTGGCGGGGACCTCTGGAAAGCTGTGGTCCAGCCTCAAAGCATGACCTCACTGGTGGTCCCTAAGTGTTCTCCCTTGTTGTGTCTCCATGCCCTCATCCCAGGCACCTCTGTGGATCTCTGGCAAAGCTTGATGTCTCATTGACTACTGGCAGCAGGGTCCTCTGCTCCTCCTGGATATACCCCCTTAGGTCTCCAGGGTAGAAAAGCTCTGTCTCATGCTCGTTTGGCAAGAGCTTAAAAAACGTAAGCTGAAAATAGAGATAGGACTCTTGCCACCATTTGTCTTCTAGATGGTCCCCTCAAATCCTGGAATATTTGCTGCATGTTGTAGTTTTCTGGTGTTTTCTCCAATCATATCTTAGAGTTATCCAAATTATAGGGTTGATACTTCTTCCCTTGAGAGACTATTCCACAATCTAATGTGTCTCACTGTCAAGGAGATTTCTTCACGTTACTTTAAGCTATACCCCCTTAGGTTACCCTACATAATTTTCTCCTACTTCAGCTCATTCATCAAATATTTATATGTAGTTCATGTACCTATTTACTCATTACTAAGCCAAATTTTACATACTTAGCTCATCCCCCAGTCTTCAAGTATTTTCCCTAAAGGTTTATTTTAGCTCAGAATGTGATTTGATTGCTAGTGCAGAAGAAAGATTATTTTTTTCAGATTTATATTACTCTAAACATGTTAGGGCAATATCTGTATGTATTTATATCTCATGCAGCGTCAGTGAATGCAGAAGTACTAAAAAAGCACAGAAATTGTTCTGTTGGGCTTGTGTTGCACTTTGGACAGCACTTGGTAATCTGAAGTGACATTCAGCTGAAAAATAGCAAAGAGCGGCGAGCCAGAATACAGTGCCTTTGCAAAGGCATATTTCCTTCTTCATCATCTGGTTATTGAAGAGGCAGAGAAGTAACGTTAGCCTGTGGTGCAGAAATAACAAAGTGCATGTGTGTTTGTATATACGTATCTCTGCGTACACGCATGTATGGACATACGGATGGTAAAGAGCAATGGAGCTGCTTGCTGAGAGAACGTATCAAGCACAAAAGAGAAACTGGTAATAATCAGTGTTTTTCACAGCATTGCATTAATGTTTTTGTGTTCTTTTTTGCTGCAGTTAAGGAAATGCATACATTCTGCATTGTTCTTTCACTTTATAGGTGCTAGAAATGTTCTGTTGATGTGTATCCC
Organism: Astur gentilis; assembly: GCF_929443795.1. Classification (NCBI taxonomy): domain Eukaryota; kingdom Metazoa; phylum Chordata; class Aves; order Accipitriformes; family Accipitridae; genus Astur; species Astur gentilis. The sequence goes on along the minus strand of NC_064885.1, from coordinate 41,456,384 downwards.
GTATTCTGACCATGGTAGCCTGGTGCTGTGCTCCAGCCCTACTCAAAACCTATTAGAGGAAATCTTTCTTATTGACTTCAGCAGCGTGTGAGCTGCACCCAGGGTTGTGCTGAGCAGTCCAGCTTACTGAAGTTATTCACGTCCTTCAACTGGTGGGACCCCTTGTGTAGCTGTCTAGTGAAGGGGCATGTACATTTCTCAGGTCTAGTGGTCCTGGGTTCAGTTAGGGAAGTTAAAGTGTTATTTCTTTGGAACTCTGCAGATCTTAATTCTTGGCTATGAAAGAGTGTTTGAGGGAAGCAGTGTGTAGACCATCTGCCAGTGCTGCCTGCCCTTGGATGTGTTGCTGAAACCCCAGTCTGAGTCTCTTAGGATGAAGGGAAGGAACTTCTGTCAGTTATTTCTGCTTTTAAATCAATGACTTTTTCAGGCATTTGGCAGTTTTAATATTTCTCCAACAATATCTCGTAGAAAGAGCTGGAAAGTGTATTGTGGGGCATACAACATCTTAATTTACCAGGCAAGGGGAGCTACCACAGATGTTGGCTCTTTGCTGGGTTTCTGCAACACCGTGTTTTCCTTCGCACGTATGGTATCTCACATTTGTTGGTTCTGGACACAGCCCAGCAGGTCTTGGTAGCCTTTCACAGCCTCCAGCCTGTGCTGGCAACCTCTAAATGCTGCAGCAGCCTGAGACTTTTTAGTTTGTCACAGTCTGCAATATGCCAAAACCATCTACAATCCAGTGCCCACACTTCCAAGCAAAGGTAATGACCTTATACTCAAATACAATTATTTCCTTAATCAAACAACCAAGTGAACAAATGTTTGGAAATCATAAACAAAAAAGCATGCAGAGTAAAAAAACAACAAAAAAAAGTTGAACGATAGTTCTCATAGGAAGTGTAAAAATTTAGCAAGTTTTCCAACCTTTTTTTCCTCCTCCAGAAATAGATCAAAACCGTTGCTAATCTCCAGGAAGCTAATTTACGGTACCTACTACAACGTGAATTTTCTAAACTATATGCCCAATCTTTGAAGTATGTTTACTCCTTACACAAATGCTCAGAGCAATGGGAGAAGACGCTTGCACACCCGCGTGCAGAACGAGGCACCGAGGGTGGGATAAACCGCTGCTTTGTAGCTAGGAGAGGGACAAATTACAGAATAAAGAAATCTAGGGTCGTCATTGGTAATCAGGTTCATAAGAGTATAAAGTGCTGCCGCGCTATGTAAAATTTGCACCCCTTTGCTTTACGAGGGTATTTTGATATAGACTGTATTCCTGGTTTTGTTTTTATTTGACATGAGACTACATTTTATGGACTTAGCTCAACCTTATCTTTCCCTGTCACAGCTAAATCCGTATTAGAGGCTGCTCAAGGAGAATTTATCTGGCAACAGATTTCCTTAAATGCCATCATCTGAACCCTCACCCCTACACACAGCTGGGGAAGACCCGGGGGAATTTGTTTTTACGGTGCCAGGGCGGCGATGGTGGTTATTCAGCTGTGTTCCCCAAGGAACTGTGGCAATGTACTGAATGAGGTGAGACCCATGGGCATTCTGTAAGCTGCAATTTCTAAATCTGGGGGTTTTTTTACTCTTTAGATATCTATTTCTCTCTCTTCCAAGAGGTCCTGGGGAAAAATGTTGTCTAGCCGGGGCTGTCTAACCACTCGGCACCATGCTAGCCGCACTGGAGAGAGGCTGTAGACAGGAGTAGATGTAGCATGGGGGCATATACATATTAGCATAATTTTATTCATGTTTAAGTGGTGTGAAGGAGGCTTATAATACCCATGCCTGGATTATATACATTCACAAAGAGGTTGTGTACCCTCCCGCTAACCCTGCAGCGGGCATGCCTTTTCTCTTTTGCAAGAGAAAAGCTGCTGCTGATGGAGGGACTATAAAAAGGTTTTGGGGCTCCTGCTCGTCCGCTCTGGTCCTCATGGCCTGGCTGGGGAGCCTCTCCCTTCCCCAGGCTCCGTGCTGAGCAACGACGGCTCTTCCCTTGGCTTGTTTTCTGCTGCCGTGTTCCCGCTTGCAGTGCCACTTTCTATTAATTTCCACGGGGCTGGCAGAATTCAGATACCTACATGTTGCCTATATTGATTTATTCCTTCTCACAGTGGGTGCAAGTCTTCATTGCTTCAGTAGTTTTCCTGGCTGTCTCTGTCTTGGTTTAGTTTTGTGCTGCACTGTTGTTGCCTGTAGTTTTAGTGTTTTTCTTTTCCGTGCAGTTCCTCGCGCTGAAGGAAGAAGCATCGCCCGCGGCTCTGTCACCGCTGGACCGCTCACCCAGGCTGAGCTGGGCAGAAATCGGGTAAGGAGAGAGAAGGGCGCAAAGCTTCACGCTTGCGGTACAGACCCACCACCCCTGGAAGTTTCATTTCAGATGTGGACGGTGCTTTTATTTATTTCCTCCTTTTCAGAACAGCAGCTACGCTGCCAAGCTCACAGCTGACTGTAACTATTACGTTCACTTCACAGACCCAGTAAATAAACATGAGAAAATGTCGTCAGCATTGTCAATCTTGACCCATGTAAATTTTATCACTCAATCTAAAGAAAAAACCAAGAGAGATGCTGACCTTTAAGCTAAAAATTATGTAACTGTAATTTAATGAGTTTGTTCCCCGCCCCCCCGAAAAAATTATTAAGGAGAAAGAACATTGTGGAGTTGAACAGGAGAACATTCTCCAGATTAAGTTATTTCCTCAATTTACTTAGACAAGAACAAATGTAACCTACCACAGGATGCTGGCTACAAACTGTTTTCTTGGATGTTTTCAGGAAAAAATGGAGAAAAGGTATTAAAAAAGTGAGAACAAATTATAGGTATGTTTTTTTAAAAATTTTTTTTCTTTTTTAGGGGAGACTGCACAAGAAATAAATATAAATAAGTATGTTTAAAAAAATTCCAGGGTAGCCATGGGAAATGTTCAAAGATTCAGAAATGGCTGAGCTCCTTTTATATACACATACTTTTAATCCGGCTTTTTCATATGTTTGAGTGAAAATAGTCTTAAAGTAGTTGCTCTAGTACAAAGGCTTTTATACCTCTTTAGATCAGTTCTCCACTTTTTGAGGTTTTGATCCCCTGTAAAACACTAGCTATAAATGAAAAAATATAGTCCTTTCAATTTTGAACTGGGAAGGTAACATTTAAAATGCTACATTAAGCTTTCGAGCACAATATTTCAAAGAAGAAAGATAAAGAAGAGAGTTGGGAAGAGCGCAAATAAAAGAATGAAAGGTTCATAATGTTGGACTGCAGGAAAGCTGAACATACTCAATTTGGAGAAAAGGAATGACGTTAAAGCAACAGGCTGCAAATCCATAAAGCGATTTCACGGGATGAAGAAGGACTAATTGCTCTTGTCAGACTTCAAGGTTAAATAAAGGATTTATGGGGCTAAATGAGAAAACATAAACCAAGAGCCCTTGATGCTTCCTGCTATAGGACTGTGTCTTCAGTTTCTAAAAATTTTGCTGAATAGCGATGCTGTGGGTTAATTTGGGTTTTTTTGATGGAGTTGTATTGTTCAGGCTCTCTAAAAAACAAGTTTTATTTGAAGTTACCCCCCTTCAGTAATAAGATTAGGGAAAGTTACAAGGAGTAGAAACTATTTTTTATAAGCAAAGGTTCCACATGTTAAAATGTTTTGGTTTTGTGCCTTCAAATTAATTTTTAATATTCTTTCTCTTTAATTAAGAATGGCAGCAAAATAGGAATTCTTCAGGGGAAAGCAAGAAGATATCTTTCCATAGTTTGAAAGTGCTCAGAAAGTAGTAATAAAATAACAAAAGCAGAAATATTTTATTCCCTCTGCCCCCTTTCTCTTCTTGATCTTTCTGAATTTTGGGATCCTCCAAAGCTTCCAGGGAAAGTGTATTGACAGTAAACATGCTTTTCTTAGTTACCTTCAGTGCCTTAGTAGCAATCCGTGGCCCCTGGGGATCTCCAAATCATGGATTGAAAACAGCTATCTAGATAATAAAAGCTGCAGGATAACTCATTTAAAAGTTACTTTGCAGCAATTATGATTACTGAGTCTTGCAGCAATATACATCTGAATTGTCTCTTGACTTCGATGGAGTCAATTAAAGCCACTTAATTAGTGCAGTTAGTAATCATCTGCTAAAATTACAGACTTTCTTTTCCGTTATGATTTGTCTATTTTAATACCATTTTAAAAATTACCCTGTGTAGACAAATTCGGTTAAGCGTTTTCTTTAGTTTGCAGCTTGCTTTTGCACTGAATGAATACTTTTAAACATTTGGCAGGCCTCTTAATATTTGAGAGTTCTCACAGCAACATAATTTCTTGTGCAGGTCTCTATTTTTCTGCTTGCTTATGGTTCCTGCTTTGAGTCCTTGTTACCACTCATGCTTAAACCTTCTTCTGAACTCTGAGACTTGTGCATCCATTTTCCTTGGCTTCCCCCCCCCCCCCATGAATTTATTAATCGTGAAAGTCAGCAGTCTTCCCTTATGGGATACTGTTGTTTAATGCACTAGACTAGACTGTTTGATTGTGCTTTGATTTTTGAAACAAATCTGTTCTCTCTTTGAAGGTGTTTTGGTAAAGGGAAACCTGAGAATTCTGCATTAAACATATATGCTGGGCAAAAAGGCAGTGGAAGAAGCCGACCCTGTAAATCCCCCCTGCCCACACCATGCTAGAGGGCCAACGGGCTCCTGACCGCCTGGGAAATTGGCCTCGCAAAGTGGGGGAGGAAGGACCTTGAATCGTACCAGGAAAGGCAATCATAATACTAAAGCTTTTCGACATTGATTCCTCTTAACTTCTACAAGCAACAAAAAATGTTTTCACAGTTAGCAGGGATTCTGCTATTGTACCCAATCTGAGTGCCCCAAATGGGCAATTTGTCTCCGACTAGGAAATGATTCTCTGGCACACAAAGCACCCCAATCAGATGTGGCTCACATTTACTTTCTGGAGTTGACTCTGTGATGACAAATCCCTTTAATTTTGACTTGTTCCTATTTGTCAAACAAGTGGGAATCCAAAATATTGCAAGAATTATTTTCAAGCAAAGCATTTGTTTTGCAGTATTGAAAAAACAGAAAAAAAGGAGAGATATTATCCTGTGACAATATCTCTTTTTATACCTGAGAGGCATTGATCCACAGCGGAGGCATTCACAGCTCTTCACATGCAGCACGCGCCTCAAAAATTGTTTACAAGAACAAGAAACTTCTGCCAAGCTGACCTGCAAAATTCTGAGGGTTTTTTCTATAACAATTATTTCATATTCATGCACCCCTGAAAGGATGGGGTGGGTGGAAGATGGATTTGAACCACCTCTGCTTTCCTACTTTCTAGGTCCCCGTCGATACCAGATTATTAAGTACCAGCTGTACAGCCCAGGGAATGAGTGTAGCGCTCAAGAAGGAATAAGATCTCAACAAATGACGTAGCCCACGAGCACAAAGGGCTCACAGGAGAGGAAGAAGAACGTGCTCCAAGGATGTTCGCACAGCCAAAGCATCTCCTTGTCTCCCTTTGCCTTGGGGTTACCCAAAGGACCTCCTGGGCACCTGGGTGAGCATTGCACGGCTTCTGAGACACGGGATGGAGAAGGATGAATACAAGTCCAACATTTATGTCCTTAAGAAGATGCAGTGGTGATTTTACGGGGCAATTCCATCTCCACCAACTAAACTGGGCTGGCAGGTTTTATTTCTCCTTGGGAGGCTGGGGACACGTTCTGTCTACGTGACACACCTTACTGCTATGCTGAGATTTCAGAAACTCTTCTCTGTCTTGCTGAGCAGCCTGGAAGAGTGCCTTACCTTTCTGAATCGAAGTGAGTCTGCCACATTCTTTCTTATTTATCTATCTATTTATTTATTTTCTCTGTGCTCCCCCACCCCCTACATAGATAGTAGAAAGCTCTGTCCTTCATTGAAGAGTTTTGGTTCCCAGGGCTCTCATCATATCTAGTCTCAATTTGTTCAAGGGGGAGACCCTTAAATCTTTCATATAAAAACTGTGCAGGGAATTGTCTTCAGTTGGGCAAATTCTCTTCTCGGTTGCATGAGTGTACCCAGAGGAGTCAGATTGAAATCAATAACATATTTCAGATTTATTTTGGCCTGAAAATTCTAAATCTGAATTTAAATTCAGACTCAGAGTATAAATGCAACCCAAATGAAATGTGCTTTAAAATAAGTACATTTGTTCAATAAATATATTCTCTTGGGTTTTAAATATTTCTCAGATTTGAGTAATATAGAACTGTATAGAATGTTCCCCTTATGTTTCATTTGCTTTATCTGTGCGTGTGCGTGGCCTTGCCCCTGTGGAAAATGCGCCCAGGCCTGGGTTCCATAAACCACTACAGCAAAGTCAGTAAACGTGTATTATATCCATGTGACAGACTGAATTGTAAGAATTGTTACAATACAGAGATCAATAACACATGTTGGAATGCTGTTACTAAATATAGCAGTGCCTCAGCAAATGAAAAACCACATCAACTTTCTTTGAACCAATGTTTTTTAGAGGGAGACTAAACCATAGATCAAGCTTTGACAAATTCTGATACTGTTGAATAGATGAATTTTTTTGCTAGCAGCCTCCATTCCACCTATCGGAGAGAAAGGAAAGTAATTCATGCTACAGAGTCAAAGTGATTTTAAATGAGATGAAGGAATGCACAGTTCCAAACAGCAACGTTTTCATTCTGAAGCAACTCTGCTCAAATATTGATGCATCATAAATTTTAAAATGTGTCCATTTCCACTTAGGGATAATTCTTGTTTTAGGGGAAAAAAAGATTCTTTTTTATATTTCTGACAATCTGGAAAAATAAAAATTAAGTCCTGCTGTCTTTTTGCACACAAAATGCTCAGGGATTTGCAATTCCATGGGTTATTTTTTCTTCAGGAGAAGAAAATACAATAATAAAATATTAAAATTTAAAATTTTCAAAAGACATTATAATTACCATAACTTTTTTTGGCAAGCTGTCCTAATTTCATAATTGGATTGCCAATTGAAAGTTAGTACAGACTTCATTTCTCAGGAATTTTTTTCAGCTTTCTGATTGTTAATATATGTTGACCTTGAGCCTGAAGTCCAGCTTCCATGTCCTTTATTTCCATTAAGTTCAAGTTTGAAAGTCCTGTTTTCTCCTCTTGGTATTGCTTTACAGATGAATTCAAGAAAGAGATCTTGTAACGGCAAATTCAATCGTGAAGCGACCGCTGTCAGTTGGACTTAAGTAATCAAGTGGAGCAGCTTGGTTTGTTATATCTATGGACCAGGTAAGACTTTTTTGGCTTTAGTTACGACTGGTTTTATGCTACTGATATGTTCGTGTACTGGCAGTCATTATCGAAAGCATTTTGAAGTTATGTTCCTTACTGTGCTAATAAGTCCACGTTAATAAGGAAGCCACTGGGTATAATAATCAGTGAAATATTTGTGTTAAATACTATTGGGAAAGAAAGTATTTGTGGTTTTTAAGACTAAAAAGATGTGTTCTAGCACCGAAAAGAATTAGACCAGTAAGTTTCAACCAGGGACCTGTTATTCTGTGGGCGTTTACAGGCTACTTTTAAAGGACCTTGAAAACCCATTGACGGTATGTTTGCATTCCTTCTAGAGCACTTCCACTGGAAGATATCTAAATAGATGCCCACAAGTTAAGGAACGCTGAAAATAACCAAAGGTGAGTGCTTTTGAAAATTCTACTTTTTCTATAAAGATCGTATAACTAAAATTGAGAAAACCAACAAAAAATGTTAACTTTTTTGTTTGACACTAGTGTTTGAAATTACGCAGCCTATTTTCATCATGCTCCAAAATTGTTTATCCAAAACAGGATGCCTTGATTAAAAGTCTTTCTGTTTGTAGACTTCAGAAGAGGTCAGATTTTTCTATTAACACATATTACAAAGCTTGTCATTATTTGTAGGCATCTTCTTACCTATGGTAACTGGAGGATAAGCTGAAAACAATTTTTCCAAAAAGCTTTTGAATATAATAGCCAGGTAGAAAGAAAATGGTGTAATGATAGGAGAAGGACATGTGGCTTTTTAGTCAAACACTATGTGAAGAAACAACCCAAAAGAGGAAAAAACAGAGAGGAGGAGATACTAGAAAAGATAAGCAGAATACTTAGGAGGATAGTAGTAAATAATATTTAGGGATACTATTAAAATATCTAAAAACATTTTCTGAAGTATTGGTATATGCATATACAGTCCTTCATTCCCCATGTATATATATTAATTGCGTGTCCCTATATATCCCCTTTATCTCTATTTGCTAGTGCTCCATTTTTTCCTGTGCTTGTGACTGACAAGGAGAAGTAATGTAATCTCAGAAGCTATAAAACGTTACTTGATGGTTCAAGAAGTTGCTCCCAATACATCCCATAGAAGACAGCACAGCTAGATTGCCAGCCTTTTACTCACTTATCTTCCTCGCCTCCAAATGATGTGAAATCATTTTAATAAAACCCAATATGAAATAGATTGGCTTTCAGTGACTGCGCATTGCAGCCTAAGACACCAGTGAGAATTTCTTTATCAAAGGATATTCATTCTTCTATTAGTTTGATATTAAAATTAAAGCTAATGCTTTCTTTTTATAAAGAAGACCAAGAAATTTAGTCCCTGCCTCCATTGACAGGTCTTTATGGACACAGGATGATAACTTTTGGGTTGTTAATGATGTAACTATAAGCGACCTTATCTGCTTTCCCCAGTAAGCTGAATATAACAGTGTATTGGTAGTGTCATTTGTGCAAAAGACGGAAGACCACAGGCTGGAACGGAGGCAGAAGCACAGAAATGAAAGCGTTGCCAACCTCCTTCAGCGGTGAACCTCGGTGAGCGAGAACAGCTCGGGTCGTTCTGCAGCTCCAGCCGTGGCACTTACTCCACGCCTTCCCTAGCTTTTATGAATTTGGCCCTTGAGCGCGCTGCAGACTGAGGGTCTGCTCTTCGCTGGCTGAGTGTGCTGTGCTCCCTGCTCGTCCGCAGGGTCCGTTAGCAGTAACGAGGTGGCCGTTTGCAGCTTCTCCTCACGGATGAAGAGCCTTAATTCTCTCTGAATAAATTCCTTGCGCTGACCCTGCGCTATGGGGACAGGCGGTGGGACTAGCGGCGGTCATCTACTGGCTGAACACCCGGGAAAGCGATGAGCAGGTACGGTTTCAGATCGACTGAACGAGCTCCAAAATTGCCTGAGCCTTCTCCTCCGTCTCGTCTCGTACATTAAACCCAAATTACCGAAGCCTGGGGTTGTACTCCGGTGTCAGTGTGCAGTAAGCAGGGCTGCACTGGAGATGGAGGTAGCGTGCCACCACCAAGGCCGCTCGCTCAGCTGTGGTCCTTCACGGCCATGGGGAGAAAGGAAGAGGTTTATCATTAAATAAGTTGTGAAGCTCTTCTTCAGGCTGCATTTCAAGTTTGTAGGGCTCATTTAAAGCACTGCAATTTGTCGCTGTGACTACTCTGCCGCTAGACGTGCAGGATTAAAACTTCTCTGAGGTTGTCCTGCATGGTGCCTTCCTACCCGCTTACCAAAAGAAAAAGAAAGGAAGCGTTTGTAAGATGTAAACCTATTAAGTGCAATAGCTGCGTAGTCCCATACCTGCTGAAAATGAGCTCCCATCATAGGACAATACATTCAAAATGATGCCTAATCTTAAATTACCCATCCGTGCCTGTGAAATTCAATGGCTGTGCGCTGAGAGATCCCATTATAAGTGACGCAAGTATGATTTTGGCTGGCCTGCTTACTTCTGCTGCTCCTCTGCTATGTTACTGTGACATTTTCCAAGTGTCTCTAGTCTGCGGGACAGCACCGAGTATTACCTATATGAGGCAATTTCACTAAACAGCTAAAATAATGAGCCTTTTTCTAGTAGTTTCCCTACCCTTGTAAACTGAGGTGCCTGCATGTCCTCAAGTATCAGCGAGTTCAGTCAAAGGTTTTCATATCCCGCTGTCCATCAGCAAGGGCTATGGAAAATGTAATTATTTTTGTATACCTCGTTTGAAAGGTTGGTCATCAGTCATGGCTGTTTACATGTCAAATACAACATCTGAAGTCCCCAAACTGCACCAACTAAGCACGTGTAGTCAAAATATCTTTCAGAATGTGAAATATGCTGCTAAGATACCTCTAGATTATGTCAACAAATATAGTACAGAGGATAACTCTTCCTATATAGTAAATGTATTATATAAGCAACCATGAAAAACTCTGAAACACAAGATATTTGAAATCTCATTTGATAGAGACACTTCTTGCTAAAGCAATTTCTCTCAAAGAATTGTGGATCTAATTTGCCAACTGTGATTTGAGAGAAGAAATATATATATTGATTTTTTTTGTTTTGGGTTGGTTTGTTGGGTTTTTTTCTCCACACAGGATAAATTTTACTCCAGAGCAGGGGAAGGGGAGAGGGGACAAGAGTACTCGGTTCTTCTCCCATATTAATACTTCATCGAAGGCTCCCTGTAAGCGGGGATGTTCCCCTCCATAGATGCAACAACTCCATACATCATCAAATGGTTTATTTTTAACCCCTGTTTAATATTGTATGTCATGAACTATGTCCTAATAAATCCTGACTGTAGCCAAAGGCTTCTGTAATATCCAGTCATTTAGCTCCATTGCAGATTAATTTTAAATTTTCGTTTTAAAGGTAGAGTTTTTAAAATGAGCTGGTAAGAAAAGAAATGTTTCACCATTTCTCTCTATACAGTGAATATGTTGTCAGACCCAGCAGCTGCGTTATTTGCTTACATAACATGTTAACGTGAGAGGAACGTAGCAAATTTTGTTAGGGTGGCATGCAATGAAGAGTCCTCCCTTCAGGACCATTGAGGCTTACCTGGAATTAACGAAGGTATTAATTTGAAGCACAATGGAAATACTTGAAAGAAACCATTAATTAACACTTCTTTATATTTTTTTCCTATATTTTCCAGTTGCGTTGATAACTGGAGATGGAAACACTTTTGGAGTGGTGATTTGCAAATTTTACTGTGTGAAGCCACCAAAAACTCAAAAGTTGTTTGTCACAGGTTTTGTGATGCTCTCTGAAGTCAAAAGAAGTCACGTAACTAAAAGTAAGATTTTTCTTTTATGATATTTGGGAGTACAGTTTTCAAGCGTGAATTTTTTAAGAAATTCTTTTGATCAGATATCATTCAGGGCAAGGTGATGTTGAGCTTTGTCCTCGTAATCTGTTATTTTAACTATGGTACTTTGGATCCTCTCAAGCCTTTCTGTTGTCACCAAGTCCAAGGAAGATATGAAAAAGCTGGATAGGAATGACAGGGAGATTAATGGGCCAAGAAACCCAGGAGAAATCTCTAGCTGTCTTACTTGAAGGGCTTAACACTCATTTTGTACCCACCCTCACGAAAGGAGCTGATGTTGTCCACCTTAGATCACAGTGTTTTGTTTATAATAATGTATTAATGAGAAGGGAAAAGAAAAAAAAATAGTGTTTTTTAACCGTAATGACTCGTGTGTACAGCAAAGCACTTAGTATTTTTTTTTTTCTTGACTGTAAGTTTAATTTACGATACTGTTGTTTCTTCCCTTTGCAAAGTCTACCATTCTCTGTGTAGTTCAGTGCTAAAAAAAGAAACAAAATCTTCAGCTCTTCCTAGGAAATTGTCTTTCAAGTTTGAGTATTCTTCCCCAGACCTTGTATGTTACTCCAGTGATGTAAATGCTTCATTTTTCTGTTGTTCACCTTGGATATTTAAGTCTCAACTTTGATAGATACACAAACATTGGCTTTGTTTGAAAGCAACAATATGAGAGTAGAATACTTACATTTTGAATCTAAATCAAAATGTATTTTTTGCTATTCAAACTCCATGCTGCATTCTGTAGCTAGAGGAAGATTCTCTTTACAGTGTTTTGCAGATGCCAGTGAAGCCAGAATCACTCTCTAACTTTGCAGTTGCAACCTCTGTACATCTTTCTCTGAGTTAGAGGACAGATAAACACATGCTGATGGGCCATTTCCATGCCACTTTAGTCATGGTATTTTTTTCTCCTATATTTTGATTCCATAATATGATATATGAAGCAAAATCAATAATGCTTGCTTTTAAGGTTAAGAGCACAGCTGAATAAATAATTCATAAGTCATTTGATCAATCTGACTTCAGAGAATACCCACCAGCAGAGACCGGTTTTCTCAGATATACCCATTATTTGAAATTATCTGACTATTGTCTTGGGTAAATTTTTAAGTCTTTGTATTGACCAGAACTAATTTTAAATAAGCACTTGCTATTTGTGCTCTGCTACTTATTGGTGACCTGCCAGCTCTGAGTCACCTTGTGCTGCCTGGCTGATTGGATCAGCAGCACAGCTCTTCCCCTGCAAATACTTGATGAACAAGCATGAATAAGCCTTAAAAAAAAAAAAAAAAAAAAAAAAAAATAGTTCTTGGTTCACGTCGCAGGAGGAAAGAAAAGCAGGTTAAAACTTGGCTGAAGAGAATTGATTTCAACAAGAGATCGGGCACTATTCATCCAGCTCTGGATGAACAGTCCAGTGGCTGCTACGCAGGTGTGCTCCTGCGGGGCTGGCATCATCCCTGGAGCATGGCAGGCTCTCCCGGCCACTCGGTCCATGGGACCAGGTTAGAGCTGGATGAAAATAAAGCATCCAAAATAGCACGGCCTGGATCAGTTCACGGATCTGCTTCTGTCGCTTTGCAACGCTTCTGACATTTGCATTTCCAAATTTTACTTTCTGGGGCTGCTGAGGAGAGATTTGTGCCACCTGCTTAAGTGGTGCCAGGATGGTAGGGTGGCATAAATTATGAGCAGCAAATATAATTGTATCCCTGTATTAATCTTGCTCTCGATGGATTGCCACTCCAAGCTGGAGTTTCCGAAGATGTTAATGATTTTTGTGCAAAACGGAAAAACATGGATTCCCATTGAACAGCACCAGCTAAAGCAGCGAGGCAAGAGCGCGTGAGCTCTCAGCCCAGGCTCGAAGGTCGGTTCGAGAGACTCCAGCAGGACTTGTTTCTTCCCAATTCCTACCTCCGATTGTACCCACAACAGTATTACTTGGGGCTAATTCCTGCCTCAGCTGTGGACAGACTGGACCTGTCCAGACAACATGGGGGCTTCCTACACCTCCTGGTAAGGCAATGAAGCTTATGTGGGGACCTGATCTTTAATTGAGATGGGTTGCTTGAAAGCAAGGCACGGACTAAGAAGTAATTTTGCATTTCAGACAGATTGTCAGCTGGAGATTCATTATGTGTATGTGTCGAGTCTGAACGGAATGATTTGAGGAATTTTCATTCGGTGAATTGTTTCTTCATCTGCAACCCGACACAAATGCTCTGTGTCAGAACTGCAACACACCGTTTCTCTGAAAACTGAAGTAAAACGAATAGCAAAGCATGCTCGCCAGAAGAGCATGAAGCGTAATATCTTTTGTATCGGGGTTTGGAGAAATACGTGTAATCCCACAGAAATATTTTTCAAAAAAAAAGAACCTCTGACAGCACTGCTGTAATTACCTCGTTTGCTCCCTGAAGAACGGGTCCATCCAACCTCTCACCAAACCCTGGCCCAGCTGCAGGGTGGTGGTGGCACTTGGGCTGACGTAGGATCTTCGTCCTCTGCCTCCGACGGGCAGGCAATGGGTGGGTGAAGGGGTAGAGGAATATTTGATTTGTCTACTAAATGCAAATGGATAATGGCAAAGGAGAACGAAGGCCTGTCATCAAAGTGCTAATAATGGAGCTAATGCTTAAATATGCTCCATATCAGGCACTGTATTTTATCAAGTGACATACATCACATTTATGATTAGACTAGCTGTTTGGGGCATCAGCAAGTGCCTCTTTTGGGGGCCTTCAGAGCATATATATACACTTTTCTTGAGAAGTGTCATATGAATGGAAAAAATATCCATGTCATTAAGGACAACGCAGCCCTTTTCAAGTGATGTAATTTAAGGATATATTGTCTTGAGTAGTAATCTGTTATCCTACTCATTCTTTATTGGCACCGTGGAAACAATAGTTACAAATGCCTTAATCTTACTGCACTCTTTTTACCCATTCATTCTGGAGTATGTAATACATTTATCTTTCTGTCCCATGGGTCTGATTGGAAGACTATTGAAACTAATGGAACAATTTGCAGTGCTTTCAGGAAATAGTAGAAAGCATTAAAAGGATGTTGGGACATATTCAAGTTGAAGATATTTCTTGCAAGGTAAAGTTCAGCAAAATGTCTGTGCTGGTGAATGGCAGAATCTACTATCAAAAAAGTTTAATTCAGAAATCAAATGCAAAGATGGAAGCACAGTAAAAAGAGACACTAATCAGAAGTTATCTAATATTCGGGCTTCACTCATGTAGTTCCCATACTAGGTTTCTAATACACATCTCCACATTTTAAGTCTTGTCTCCATCATGTCTTTTGTCCCAGTCACCTTTTTTTCTCCAACCTTGACAAGTGCTATCCTAGCCACAAAGAAACCCTGCTGATAATGACTTTCCTAGTCCATTTCTTGGAGCATGTAATTTATTTCTATGAATCTTTAGCTAGGTTTTCTATTTTAAATTGTTTAAGAAACAGGTTTCTTCATTTCTAGTGCTATTAAGAGCTTATACATCCCTGAATTTATTATTTCTCAATCAACTTTCCAAGTCTGACTCCTGCCACGATCACACTGGGATAACAGCTTCCATGTACAGATAATAGATGCTCAGCCATGAAATCAGTAATGCGGTTCTTTGCTCATGTGTGAATCTTCTTCTTTATTTTCTCCCAACGATCTTAAATATTCTTTTTTTTTTTTTTTTTTTTTTTTTTTAAAAAATATTTATATATAAAAGAGTAGCCAGGGTGCTGATGCACTCTGACCACTTGCTTATCCTTCTGACCTTTATTTTCTTGTTTTGGTGTACTCCTGTCTTGTCTTTTGTCTTCTATTTCACTGGGAAATTTCTGGGCTGGGGAACTTCTCTTATAAGAGATCTAATTCCTCAAGTCCCTATTCCATGAACAGAGCCCCAGGCACTGTATTTATACAGATTATAGATGATCTGTCATATATCCTTATATAATGCATTCTAATAGACTTAAACTGGGGGAGCATTTTGTAAGTTACATGTAGGAGCTTCAACATCAAATCCTATTTGTTTTTTTGATCTGTCCCATGAATTCCTTTGTAAATATCCTTTTCTTCACAGAATAACGTCAAACAGATTTTCTAATTGCTGAGTATTGCTTCTCCTAGAACATGATGGATCCCTCTGAGGTAGGATTTGTCAAGTTTTTACTCTGCTTCTCTTATCATGACTGAGACTATTAGAAATATTTGGATTTTCACATACTTTCTCTGTCCTGAGTTTCCTAAAATCTTTCCTTATGAATAAACTCAGGGAGATTTTGTGGACTAGGATATAAGATGCCTAATTTTGGACTTTGATCTTGGGTTCACTGCAATCTTGTACGTCTCAGTCCTGTTCTAACCACAAGAAATTTTGCCAGTCATCTCAAGAGACAAAATGATTTTTAGGACATAGCCATGGTGGTCAAACACAAAAGCATCCCTGTACAACAGCAGAAAGTTCTTTTGACAGAATAGGTGACTTCCCTGCTCAAAATAATTAATGATTATTGATGATTACTAGGATAACTCTGGTATAATCAGTTTGCAACTACACTAGGAAGACTGTGCTGGTATAACTGCGCAGAGAGAGATCTGCACTGTGAATAAGACTTCAGCATTTCTAGATCTCCATTTCCAGTCTATAAAACGGAGACTTCCTGTGGAGGAATGGCATAGTTATCAATAGATTCATTTTATATAATTGGGTACTCTGCTGATGCAATGAGAACTAACATAAAATATTAACCAGCCAACAGCCTGATAAACCACATAAGCGATACTGAAGAACAGAAGTAAATCCTGTATCATTTACATTCAAAAAAGCACCTCTGTTGATCTGGTCAGCAGTAAGACAGTATGAAATGCTATTATGCAAAGATGATCCAGATGCCCTGTGATTGAAAGTGTTTCCACTGCGCTGCTCTGTGGGCCAGATTTTCCTCTTACATTGATGCAAAGCCACTAGAACTGGTGAAGTTCCACGTAGCTGATGTGTGGGATGTGGGAATTAGACCCATGGCAGAGCAGCATTCCTAACTAGTTAGTTGAACCAGCTTGTTGGATAGCCAGGATTGTTTTGAATTCAAAGAATGAACTATTCTCTTGGTCTACAGTATGTTACTAGTTCAGGGCTATGCACCTGAATCGGTATAATCCAAATAGCGTGCGTTATACGTACACTGGGTTTGCTGACTCGGGTGTAGACATCTCCATTGCCTGGTATAGACATGTCCTGTGAGTATGGGACTCATCCAGACAATTGTATCATCCTTTCTTCTCTAGAGTATGCTGTGCCATAAGCCTTTAGTTTACCTGGTGCTTTACATATTTTTAACTTTTTCTTCAAATGCCCCAGTGTTTGTCAGACCATTACATCTTCTCACTCCACAGCTGTGATGACATTTCGGAGAACAGAACTAACAACCTAAATTTTAGAGTTTATGCTTTTTTCTCTCAGAAAACATGATTAAAACTCTGTTCTCACTGTTCTGAAGGCTTAATTTATTTGTCTTTCACAGATAGATTATTTAAAGTCTCTAATATTCAAATGTAAAAATTCAAATACAAGTTCCATTTGCTGTAGATCTTAAAACAAAACCTTTGTTCCTTAAATCTTTGTTTACAATAGAGGAAAGTATCTTATGCCCAAAAAAAAAAAAAAAAAGCATTTGCAGTTAATCTTTGGATAAGACTATTACAAAGCTATTTGAAGCAAAAATCCAACGTACAAAAATGCATATTGTATTGCCTCAGGTATATAAGAATGAATTACAGGATTTGAGTCTTATTTATTTTCTATAACAGCTTAAGAACGTTAAAGAACAAGTTAAAAAGTAGTCACTTGTTTCTTTGTTTGTGGTTTTGTTGTTGAGGGGTTTGAGGGTTTTGTCTGTGTTTTTTTTCCTTAAACTTTATCAAACCAGAATATGAAAGTAGGTCACTGCAGCAGAGTAAGGGCCTTGTACAACAGAAAACAACCCCGCAGCCACCGGGGATGGAGCCACATCAGGCATGCAGGTTCACACTGTGGTTTCGGAGCTGGCTCTGCATGAACAATGCAGTTCAAAAGCTCTGGAGCCAGAAACGTTATCCACCCCGCGGTGACCTGCTGCTTGGCCATCTCTGCACCCAGTTTGGAGACCAGTCTCCTCTAGTGCCAGCGGGGCAGCACCAACTCCTGGTCTGCTCTGCTGAGCGGGGGCACCAGGGAAGGACAAGCCAGTCTTATCCAGGATCAGATCATTGGTATCACTTAGCGTCTGTAGAGTGTTGAAACCTGGTCCTTCTACCATACGAAATGGTCTCCTCCTCCACCTTAGGTAGTTTTGACCTGAGATTTTAGGGGCCGAGTTTGTGAACTTCCATATGGGTCTAAAAATGACGGGTCTACATATTGGCCACCATAATGTTTTGGAGAAGGCACTGAAGTACAGTGGTGAATGTTTGTTCTCCTTCTTGTTATTTCTTCCTTTTCCGTATCCCCAAGGGGATTTTTGTATACTTCCATTGCAAATACTTGTACAATTTACACATGAAATATTTGCATGGATGGGAGAAGCTACAGCCTGCCATTCAATTTAATTTCAGTATTGATATTTTCCTTTCACTTCTTCAGAGTGAATGAAAACTCTTGGAGAGGATTAGCACACGGGCAACTGAGTTAACACCATTTAACCGTAGGATGACACTTCACTTCTGTGGAAAACCGCCTTGCCTTTGATGTCTGCAGGAGTCTAGAGTCTGGTGAAAAGAGGAGCAGGTGGGACACCAGAGGAGAGCTTCTTCCTTCGGAAGTCCGAATCCATCAAGCAAAACCTTAGGACATTGTTTTAAATGCTGAAAACAGAGCAAAACCATTATATGGCACGCTGCTTTGTAGAGTTAATTTGTGGACTCTACAGATCCTTGGTGGGTGAGTAAACTGGGGAACAGAAATGCTTTCTTAAAATATTACTGCGGAGCCAGATACTTCAC
The DNA here is from genome assembly GCF_929443795.1 of Astur gentilis. NCBI lineage: Eukaryota > Metazoa > Chordata > Aves > Accipitriformes > Accipitridae > Astur > Astur gentilis. The sequence continues at coordinate 41,438,235 of NC_064885.1, read as the reverse complement.
TTTATATATCCTCCACAGTGGTGATTCTTGTTATAAAATTTCACACGCTGGATGTCTGATAAAAGCAGGGAAGTTGTGAGTGCCCCCACACCAGGCAGCTCCAAAGCGATTTTTTTTTGTGCATGTGAATACATAGTCCATCATTGCAAGAAGAGGTAAGAAAAGGAAACCTGAGGCTTGTTCAAATACTGTAGCTTCAAATCACAGTGATTAAATTATAGTCCAATCACAGACTGAACAAGAGGATGTTGGTGAAATAAAAGTAAATGCACAGAACTCTTTAGGCTTGTGCAAGGTATTTGCACATAGAGTCACACCCTTCTTGACTGGACTAGGATACTTGTCTAGATGCCTCACACAGTAACGGGTGTGCTATCTGTGGAATTTCGTTTGAAATCTTAACTCTTCCTAGGATTTTTTTACAGTAATGTTAATGGTAACTAAAAAAGCAAATAGATTTCACCAAGGGCAAGAAGTTTGGCAGCTCTGTTAATTTTCTTTTTATCTAATGCAAAGTATTTTTGGAAGTATTCTTAGAAATTCCTTGTCTTGAAGTAGTTCCTGGTAAAGATAAACTAAAGGTCCAGTTCTGTTACGTTTAACAAGCAGAGAAATGCTTTGAGTATAAAAATATGATCAGTGAATTTCTTGTTCTATTTTAAATGTGTCTACATGTTAGGAAAAATGAGAGAACAGACTGACACCTTTCCTATTTATATTAAGTTGATATTTATATCAAGTTTTAAAGATTCATTTTCACGTGGAACCAGCTTTAAAATTATGTTTTCCATTCCCAGAGTAGAATTGCTACTTTATGAACATTTGAATTTAATCACATTGAAAAAGTTATTGGTAAATGATACCTACTTTTCCATAGATGATCTGTACTCAGACTCCCTTTAGGTGCCACACACAGTAGCCATCCTGTATCAGATGTTATTTTTATTAACACTGAAGAGTGGACATTTCATTTTCCCTCCTTTTTATTTCAGGTTTAATATTTAGCTTAATTTTTAACTTCAGCTTTGATATTTAGTTTAACTTAAAACCATACCAGTTTTATTTTATTTGTAGCTAGAAGGATGGGAAAGCAGCAAAGAAAAACCCAGCATTATTGTTTTGTTTATATCTCAAGCTTACTTTTTAATATTTCAGGGCATCTTTTCAAAGCAAGGAAATATTTCAGTCCTCCTGACTTCTTGCTATCCTTGCTGAGACTGTCAGTTATTGTATGGCCACTTGTCCACCAACCACTGGACTGCACCACCCATTAATCTAGCGTATTCCCTCTAATTAGCCATCAGACATGCAGACACCACAGACCTTAATGGAGGAGAGGTGGTGATCTCACTGTAGAAGGCTGCTTGTCCCTTTTGACTCTCCCCCGGAGAGATCAAGGTCCAGGACAACGGTGATACAGCAGAGGTGACTCTGAAAGAGGGGGAAAAAACCAGCACAGAAGCTTTAACTTTGCGTGGTAATACTCCTTTTTTGTACTGTCGTGAGTGTGTTTCGAATTTAATTTCACAAGTTCAAACACATTTGCAAATAATTATTTTCAGTGTCTTGCTGTTGCATTCAAATTTGTGACTACAACCCATTATCAGTTTCCTTAGAATCTGATCATTTGTGCTTAGAGGTGAAGCCTCATTAGCCTTCTCAAAACAATATAAATGGGAAATGTCTGAAATCATGTGATTAGAGATGTGTAAAACTACTTGTGGAAACACAGGTACCTGATGAGCCATTAATGAGATCATTAAAAATATTCAAAAATTCACTTTCATCTGAAAATAAGAGACTTGATGTAAAATGCTTAAAAATATAGTAAAAACCTGTTACACAGTTTGAAAATGCACAGTGAGTTTTACCTCCTAACGCAGGGCATTGACTGACACACAAGTGAAAGAAAAATATCAATACTTAAATCAAATTGAATGGCAGGCTGTAACGTCTCCCATCCATGCAAATATTTCGTGTGTAAATTGTACAAGGATTTGCAGTGGAAGCATAAAAAAATCCCCTTGGGGATACGGAGGTTCGGAGACTGCGGGGTCTGCCCATACCCAAATGCAGAGCAATTGTAAAAATGGCAGCTTGCCAAATGTATTCCTCAACTAATTTTGTCGCGGGATTTTATACTTAGAAATTTCTAGCAAATTCATCAGGTTTAAACCAGCTGGAGATCGGAGCCTGGCAAAGCGATCTCCATTTGCAAGGACAAATGCTAAAGCCTGTGGCTTTAGATTTATGAATTTCTCTTGTGCCCAGACTGGACAGCCCTGTTTCATCCATGAGGAACCAGATCACCTTGCACCGTCAAAGGAAGACTCTTATCAACCCGGATAAAATCCAAACATTTACCAAGGTGCTGGCTCTGCATTAGGTGCCCCATGAGCACGGTGGGACGAGCTGCCTGGCATGTTTGCACCTGAGCCGCTCGGCCGTGGAGAACATTGACACGGCCCTGGCAGAAAGAGTGGCTCCAGCAATGAAATCCTGACTGATGAAGCTCATGGGGTAAGTTGTCAACCCGACCAAACACTGCCCGAATACCCCAGGGCGTGAGCCATGCCTGGGCACTGCGATCGCTAATCATCGACGTGGCCGTGTCAGATGATGCTCCGTGCGCCACGGAGGGATGGTGATCGATGGTCCGCGCTGCGGTGCTCCGGCGGAGTGAAAGGTGGGGAATTGTCTCTGGTGACCGAGTCCCCGACCCAAAGGGCAGCGTTCGGTCTCTGAATACATCGGCTATCCATTCGACTGACGTCTTGTCCATAATGTCTTGGCAGGCTGTTGCAGCTAATCTCTCTATTGATTTTTGCTTAGAAACACCTAGAGCTATTCAATCACTAATAAAATCTGAAGAGTTTGGTTTTCAAGACATTTAACTCATTTGGAGGCAAGGTTTATTTATTGTTTGATGAGCAACTGAATAGTTCTGCTGTTTCTAAGTAAAGGCATCATATGGACAATTGACAACTGAGTCAAAATCCATCCAGCTACACTGACCTCTAGCCTGGCAACTGGACTCAATTTGGGCTATTATTGTCCATGCACACGCTTGTTTTTCTTCCTCCTTTTCCCTCTCTTCTGGTCTATTTTCCCAGTTTAACTGGGGGAAAAAAGTCCATATATCTTTCTGAACCTGTGTTTCCTTAGCAGCAGACACTGCTATCATCAACACTGATTGGCAAATCTCAATGGATCCAGTTTGGAAGGAAAGGCAAACTTTCTGATTGCCTTTTTATTTGCTTTCCTTGTCTCCCCTTCTGTTATTTTTTCTGCCCTACTCCGGATCCAAATGTTGTTTCGTCCACGACTCCTTCCAGATTTGCTGAGAAGAATCCAAGGTGAAAGCAAGATGGAGGTGCAAAGTTTGGGAGGGGGAATCAGGCATGCAGGTGGGGCAGCCCGCTGGGTGACCTTCCCGCATCCCATGCCAGATGCCCTGGAAGCCTGCCCGGTTTGGCACTTACCTCTTCAGGAAAGACAGAAATTACCAAACAACAAAGGCAGAGTTGACAGGAGAAAACAATCAAGGCACCTCTGTCTGGGGTAGAAATCGTTACTGGCATCGGGAGAAGGCTAAAGTATGTAAATGGCAAGAATATGGGGAGACTTCGTGTCTTCAGATATATTCTTACCTTTAAATAAGGCCAAGTCTTCAGTAAAAAAATAATGTCTTATTTAATTGTAAGCCTTTCAGGGCCCTTGCAAAAAAGCTGTAATATTTCATTCCATAAATGATATACCTAAATCTGTATCAGATGATGTCTCACTTTTCTCTTTATTTAAATGATGAAAGATGGTTTATTATGACTAAGATAATTTTCTGACTTCTTTTCTTTTACGTTTTCTTAACAGGGATGACATTTAGACTAGAAAAAGAAAAGTAAGACCAGCCATCAATAAGTGGTTTTATTGGTTAAATTTTAATGTTATTTTTAAGCAAATAATGAATTACTTTGACTAATAACTGTAGAGCCAGACGTGATTCGTTCTCATAATTAGGTTGGCAGTCACCATCAATCCTGTAGTTTTAGTTCATCCGATTATAAAATCTTGTCTCCTTTTCCCATATAACATCTTACCAAATTGCACCCCGTGAAATATGACGTGCTTGATGGGACTTTGCTTGGAGAGTTCTCAGAATAACTTTTGCAGTTACAGAGCTACAACCATGGGGGGGGGGGGGGGGGGAGGTCAGCGGACGCCCCTGAGATTCAGACTGGAGCCAAAGCTTGGGAAATATTGATAATCTGGAGGAGCTTTCGGCCTTTGCAGACCATGGCTGGTTTTGTAGAAGAGTTAAACGTAGGAAGCTTCAGACTCAGTTCAATCTCTCTTAGAGGAACTGAGCACAGCTGAAGCACTTCCACTTGTTGAGCATGTGCCAGCAGCCCTCAAGGGGACTGAGGTAACATTACACTCCATTTAACTACAGCACATATGGCTGAAGAAAAGAAATTACCTCGTATGTGGCAAGAAGCTTTCACGTGCTCTAGATAAGACAGACAGGTGGGTGGTTTCTCAAATGCTGGCCTATATGGCACTGAATCGAAACAACCATTGCAAAAAAGGTTTCTTCTTTTCCTGAAGACTATCTACCCAGAGATAACGTTGAATATTTGAGGAAGATACAGGTATTGGTTTATTAGGGAAATGCAACTTTTATTTCAGTAATTTCCTTTATTAACTTTTATTTTAGAAAAATATATCCATGTACATTGAGATGTGGTTACTTCTGTAGCTAAAAATGTATTATCTAACTTTGGTTATACTCCTAGCAGTAAGACAGGTTATTTGAACCTACCTCGGTGTTCCCATTTGGACAGTGTTTATCATATTGATGTCTAGGAGAAGAAGCGTTCATCTACCATCAAACTGCATAGCTTTGGAAAAAAAAACCCCAAAAAAAGAGTTAAAACTTTTTGGCGTGTTCTAATAGTATATAAGCTTATCGCTTAATCACAGTGGTGCTGCGGGCTGGCTGGCTGTTAGGCAGCCAACTTTCATCGCTCCCACTGCAAGAAGAAACACTCCTCTTATAACAACTGGCTCACCTTCTTAACTGTGTTTTTATACTGTAGTTCACACTTTTGCTTGTTGACAGATTTAGAGCACTTTGTGAAAGCAATAATTGGCCTGGGAATATAGCTGGCATGCTTCCCCAGAAAAGGACTTGAATTAGATTGCCTTAGGTCTTTCATTAACTGCTAAAACTAATGCAATGTGCTACTGCAACCGCTGTGCCGTTTCGGGAGCGCGCTGAACTCCTACTGCAGGAACCAGGAGGACGGCGTGCACCGCGTTCCCCCTCCCCAGCCCGCCCTGGCTGCGCTGGAGCTTTTTGGCAGCTGTTGCAAACATTGATAATTGTTAGCATTTCTATAGCGGTTTCCCTCATTGGCGCTTCCAAGCATCCTCCCCGCTGTGCCATGGGAAGGATCTGTAACTCCTGCTTCACTCGAGGGATGGCGGGGTGAGGTGGACCCATAGCACGTGGTTCATCACTTTTTGGTCTGTAAAAGCAAAACTGCAGAGACCTTTCACTCATCTGAAGCTGCAGCGTGTCACGATCTCAACCCTTGGAGTCTTACGAAGGATCTGAGAAACATGCGATGCCCTACGGTACAGAGAGGAGGAGGAGGGCAGGAGTGACCTACAGCGGGGTGTGGGGGTGCGAGGGGGGGTTGTGAGTGCTGCCACGATGAGCCCAGAGAAGCTGAGCTGGTCTGTCCCCGTGAAGGGATGCTGCAGGTGGGCAGGGAGGTCTCCTGCCCTGCAGCACTCCCCATTCTTTGTCAGGAAAGAAGGCAGAGTTGGCCAGTGGTGAAGATGTTCAGCTGGGTTTTGGGGTTGGTTCATTTTGGTTCTGGGGGAGTTTGGGGTTTTTTTGGTTGGTTTTCGGGTTTTTGTGTTGGTGGTTTTGTTCTTGTTTGGGTTTGTTGTTTTTTTTTTTTTTTTCTCCGAGGCTGGCTTTTTTATGTCCAAAAAACCCCCACCAATCACTTTTCATGAATGTAGAAAGATGCTTCAGGGATTTAATGCAATAGGGTCATATTCTGGCTATTAACGTTAATGCCTTAATCCTGGATTTGGAGGTGCCTTCTAGAATAAAAATAGAAAACTGTGCACTTTTTGAAGAGTTGCTGATAATACAGGAGGAGTAAAATGTATCCCCTTTGAGTTATATATATCAAAACCTCCTATCTGAAGAAGTATTTCTGAGATGGACCTTTGGGTCCTCAAAGAAATCCTGGATAGGTAAACTTTAGATTTATTGTTAATTATTATGGAATCGGTACCTAAGGAGCTAAAAAGCTTTATGCAATCATTGTATCTTTTCAAAAGGAAGAGAGATTGGATAGAAAGCAGTGGGAGTGTAAAAATAGAATTATTATGTAAAATTGTTTTGGAAATAAAATAAAGTACTTTTCCATCTAAGACATCCCAGGTTGTTCCGTTCACTGTGATTCTCTTTCCTCTGGAAAAAAAACAAAACCCAGCAAAAAACCCAACTGATTATATACCTTATGCCTGGTTTAATTCACAGAAGGTAATTTTAGGAAATTAATTTCCCTCATTAAGTTGTATAACTCTGCTAATTTACTGAAATGATCTAGGGAAGGAGAGGTAGACTCATCTTTACGTGTTAAGGTGTATCAGTAAGAAGCCCTGCAAGTTTATTATTTCTGTCAGTTTGGAGATTTTTGTTAAGATGTCCTATGTGAAGGATGATCTATGAAGTCCCTAATAAACACATCTGCCCTGGAACACTTAAATGTTTTAAGGCTGCTCTAGTATTACTCTCATAGATGTGCTACTGAATGAATCAAAACTAAGCATATGGCCTTAGGTTAGGCCATGTCTCTAACTCAGAAAAAAGTCCTTATTCAGGAAAAGAATATACATGAAATATAATTTGTCCTGAAGTGCTTTTGAGACCTGCATCCCTGAAACAGTGACAGCAACTAAATAAGAAAAAACCAGAATTAAACCAGAACACCTTTCTGGTTATTTGGTATTTTTCAGAAGGAAATAAAACAAGAGAAGTACCACTGTGACTCTTTGCATTTGGGAATAGATCTATATTGATAGCAGTTTGCTTAGCCCAGTCACATATGTTAAGTTATTATGTAACTCATTGTTCCTGGGAAGTATAGATCTTTCTATGGGTGGTTCAGGCAGTAAATCTGAAGTAGTAAATGAAAGCAAAATTAGTAATTTATATTCTATTAAAGCCAGTAATACCACATATACACCAGTTTTGCTACCAGCCCGCTCTATATAACATAAATACCTGATATGTATTAAATATGGGAGATGGCTTCTGGAATTAGGTCCCCAGAAACTTTATACTCATATTTTTAAATATCCTTCAAAAATAATACAAGCATAAAATAAATATTTCTGGCTAGAGAATTATCACAAGTTAGTGTTACCTCCCAGTGTTTTTACTGATACGGAATCTGATCCTGAAACTTATAAATATTGCTGGCTAGAGAATTATCACAGGTTAGTGTTACCTCCCAGTGTTTTTACTGATACGGAATCTGATCTTGAAACTTATCTACTTGTGCAATGACGTTGATTTTAATAAGAGCTTTGCATATGAATGTACATTATTAAAATCTTCCTTAAGTCCTTCCTAAAGATTCTCCTGGTGAGAGTTTTCTACTCCAACAGTCCTTGCTGGGAATATCGACAAAGAGATTAACAATTATTTTGTTGGGCTTCAGAGAAAGCTGTAGTTAGAAGTCCTTCAGAAGGTGACACTATAGAAGCCACTGAGATGCTAGGTAAAGTTTCCCTGTGGATTAAAAACTACATCATGTGAAAGAAAGAAAAAAAGGAAAGGAAAAAATGATCCTCACAGCAAGAGTGATGACGTTTCAGTATTAACAGTGAGATCATAATATTTGTAGGATACCAACCTCTTAATATTTGACAAAGCTAGACAATATTAGAGGAACTCAAAAATACAAGGCAAAATGGTAGTGCAGAAGCTGATACATCCATTGCTGACAAATACACCTACACATAATTTTGGGCATCAGTACAAGGTTTTCATTTAATATGCATCAATTCTCAAACTAGGAAGCAAAGTCCTAGTGTGTACAAAGTATAAGCACTACAATACAGAACAGGGAATAGATGTTATTCTGCTGGTGAAAGATAGATGCTCAACCAGAATATTATGTTAATTGCTAATCAGTCTGTCAGAAAGAAAAAAATATAGAAAAAAATATGGAGGTATTTAGAAATACTGAGGCAGGCAATGTGAAGCACTGGATTTCTCGGAAGACTGCTGTAAGAGCTGAGAGTCAAAAGATCAAGGTAAGATGCTCAAGATGAAACAAATCAAAGGAGTTATGCTTAAGTTACAGTTTCCAGTAAATAATTGATGATGTACTGAGAATAAACTAGCTGCTGGTATTTGCTGTTTTAATGACAGAATTAGAAGAATAAGTTGTCAAGCACACAATTTACTAAAGGAGAAATACCTGTGTATTAAAAAAAACCACAAAAACCAATAATAGTGAAAACCATTGCTGTAAATTTACAAGTATCAAGGCCCAAAGTTTAACTGGGGCAGAAAGTTGTACCTGGATGTCTGAATCTGGATCCATCTTCAACTCTTCTGAAGAAATATGCATCAGCATTCTTCTAGGCATATTTCACCCTCTAGCATTGGGTTAGAGGCTAATTTCCTCCAAGGGAAAAAAAAAAAAAAATCATTTTTTGATTGCATTTGCCTATGACAGGTTTTCTTATAATTTTCTTTGATGGATTTGTTGCTGCCCACTGGCAGGAATAGAGTGAGGTGGCCATGAGTCTGCTCTAGTAAGGAAATTCTTTTATCTTGTGATATATTTCTTGAAAAGGAACTGTAGATTCGGTTTATACATAGTCTGACACATCATATTCAATCAACTAATAACCAGTATAGACTGTAACAGAAAGAACACCGATATTGTAGATAAAGATACGCAAGTATTCAAATATCTTCTTTTATTTCTTCTTTGCATTCCCATTTTGAGATAACTGTAAGTGGTAAGCTATCCAAGTATAAAATTGTCTGGAAAATTTGCACTTGCTGCTTTAAACTTAGATTACAGTCAATCCTTGACTGTAAGGATCGTATTTCCATTAATGTGTTGCCGGAACTGTGCTGAAGGGCCAGCTCTTAAAACCCTGCCACTAGCCCTGGGAGGAGATGGGAGCAATTTAGATTTCCATGTTCCTGAATATGAATAAATCCCCCTGTTAACTCCTTTCTGCTAGAGTGACTTCTCACTGGGACTCATAAGCATATTTCACAAGAGCAAGGTTGCGGGGTGGTTTTTTTTCTGTGGAGAGAGCAGGCTGCTCTCTGCAGGGTATTCACCCTTCATCCCAGCTCCAAGTAACATAAGGACCACAATGAGACATACACAGTATGCACAGGCCAAATTTTTCATAGTTGGATGCTGAAAGGTAACTACTGACATCCTAAGGATCCCCCAGTATCTCCCCAAAACAAATCCCAAACCCCTACACCCAAGGTGTTTCAGTATAAAACCTTAGCAGTAGAATTCAGATCCTTGACGCACAAGCACTAGATTGCCACAGCTACGTGAGGCTGCACCCAGTTTTGCAGTGGGCTTGCACTCAGCTTGGAGGAGGAAAGCCATTCCCTCGTTAAGCTGATGCCTAAAATCTCCGTAAAGAACCAGGTTTTACATGACAGGAGCATAACAAAACAAACCCCCATACAAACAGACACTATCACCAACATAAGGCAGGAGAATGACAGATTTGGGCTTGAGGTCTAGAAGTCGATACAGAAGGGGAGAATTTGATTAATGATCTTAAATTACAGTAAATAATGACAGAGTTTCAAGAAAACAGATTTTGCTGAACATGCTTTTCAGTCTAAGAAATTAAGCCACAAGTTGAGAGTAGAACATTGAATATATATAAATGATGAGAACAGGGAATACAAAAAAATGAAAGACACGTTAGTGTGTTACATAAAACATGAACAAATGGTTAGCAACATTTTACAGTTAAAAAGAGGAATTTTGTTTAGCCTGTACAGGACATCTATGTCTCTCCCTCTTGATTCTGAAATCTGCAGCACGTACGGTCACTAAATTTATGCGTTTATTACACACACGTACACATGCATACACCTTTATTACACCCCTCCACCCCCCAAATTCAATACGGCAGAGAGGCATAAAAAGAACATACCAGACTGGGAAAAGACATAAATGCTGACATTTTGGGCTTTTTAAAATCCCTGGCTGACTTTAGTAGGACCATGCTTTTAACCGATAGCGATAGCTTGGAGGAGTCTGCATATCTTAAAGTATTCATTTAACATACAGATATCTGAAGTTGAAGTTAAGAAAACCTTTGTGCTCATGTTTGAATGGGATTCTCTCACACCTAAACTAAGAATGACTTTATGAACTTTACGTTCTATATCATTGTGAAGTTGTGCTAGGTTGAACACGTGCAATGACAAACATATGCACAGGGATAAATGTGTGGTGTTTACTACAGCTGTAACACTCACCTGAAATGATGCTAAGTTTTCTTCTCCTTTGGCTTAAACTTTTTTTTTTCCAACTTAATTTTTATTTACTATTGCTACCTTATTGTTAGTCTTCAATCCAGCCTGAAAAACTCAAGTAAAAATATTGTCTTGCATATTTGCTGCTGTAAGTAAAGCATACGGGTTTCTTCTAATCTAATGCCTTGATTTTAACTGCTTCATAAATAAATAAAAAAATTGCCTTTGACATTTTTACAGTGGTTAAAGCAGTAAAAGAGTTAAAAGAAAGTTAAAGGATATGCAAAGATTGAATTAAAGCATTTCCCAGCATTGTGATGGCAAAGTTTGACCACTACAAGGAATAAATCAATTTGTAGTCACTGTGGACAGCTAGCTGAGACTGAAGCTGAAACTGTTCCATTGGGAAATGTGCTAAAATATAAAAGGAGTCATATTCCTTATTTTGTGTGAAGAAACATAGAAGGGATTTTCTAGAGATCAGGAGATATGCAAACCTCTTCTAGGAAAATGAGAAGGGAGATCATGTATACTCTAGTTCTAACTTTTCCCAATTAATACTCTAAATATGTTTCATATTTTTTTAGAATTTAAAGTGAAACATGTACAACAATTATGAAAATTCAATTATTTAGAAATTGAACAAGGTTTCATACACATTGTTCTTCTGCATTTTACTCTTAAAGGAACGGTGGATTCCTAATCAAGATTCCCAAATCCATGAACATCTGAGTGTACAAGTATTTCCCATTCACAGCTATCCTCCTGCTGCCTCTGGTAAGCTAACTCACTCATTGGAAGGTGTGATTCAGATCAGACTCAGAGTTCATACAATAAAATTGAGATAAAATAGACCCACATTCGTATATTGCTTTAACGACTCAAGGAGCAAAGTCCCTTTGCGGAAAAACACCTCTGAACGTGCTGAGGACCTTAAGTCCTCAGAAACCCCCTGGGGCTTGTTCCTTTAGGCCATGTTTCCCAGTGCCTTTAGGCACTCGGAGAAATAGAGCTGAGCTTACATGGGTTTGCCAAGGTGCCTGGGCAATTTGGAACAACATCTATTTTTTTCCAAGATCTACCTTCTCGACCTAGAATGTCTTGAGGAACATATGTTGTCTGTGACTGTACCTGTTCCTTTTTCTACAGTATAGGGTTATGATTATGAATGTTCTGCTCTATAGCCGCTTTCTGTGTTGGTCCCTGTCTTTCATGTACAGCTTTTGAAAATCTTCAAATCAACTATCATCCCGTTTAGATACCAAAATGACTTTTAAGCTTCTGAGCATTAAGTCATTTTGAGAACAGGATTTTCATGCTTCAGATAAAGTGTAATATATCAAGGGCAATATTTTTTTGGTTTTTTTTCTTCCTCAGTCATAATGTAAAATTTGAGCTGTAACTCATCACCAGGATCCCTGTTGTGCTTTGGGAATTGCTTGCCTACCTGAGGCTGTTCTCTGTCCCTTCTTTCTCACGGCCAGATCCAGTCCTACAAGGCAGGGTTGCAATTGGCAAGGTCCAGTTCTTTAATAATTATAATTTGTTTTGTTCCCAACTAATTTATTGGGGTAAAAAGCAGCTCAGAAAAAAAAAAAAAAAAAGAAAAGAAAAAAAAAGAAACTACTATTCAGTTGTAAAGTTGGTACAGGAATCTGAAGTCCCCTCTTAAGAAACTAGTGGAAACGACAGGCTAACCTAACCTGCAAGGATGGAGCTACACACTCTCGGCCACCCTCCTCACTACGCCAGTGTGGGGGGTTAATTTGGAACACAGTGCTGAGCAAATTAACAAATAAATAACTTATTTATTATTAATAACTTATTTATTACTTATTAATAAATAAGTAGCACCATGAGATGCTGAAGAACATCTCATGGTGCTACTGGAACCAAGAGAAAAATGAATGGTATTAACTGCTGTGGAAATTATCCATGTGCTTCTGCTTGTTATCCTCATTTCCTCTTAGGCCAACATAAGCTTCCTGGTATCAAGGATCTCCTCTCCAGCATGAGCTCTGGTTTGCAGAAAGCTGCTCAGGGTTTCACCTGTGCTACTGCTTCACAAATGTGGTGGGTCAGTTTGTCCTTCAAGAATTTGCTTCAGTCCCTGGCCCTCCAGTGCCAGCTCTTGATTATAGTTTATAGCAAGTTCCCAGAATGTCACTTGAAGGAGTGTCATGAAAAAGGTTTGTAAATCTTTTGAGTGGTTTATAACAAGATTGGAAGTTTTCCTTTTTTTCGCTCATGTTTTCTCATTTCCTTTTTAATCACCAAGAATCCCTAAACAATTGCAGATATTCGGTATTGTTCTCAGAGTCATTTACTGTCCTTATTAAAATTTTGTCACATAACTGAAGAGTTTAATCCCCCATAATCATATATCATATAGCTAGCTACTCCATCTCCTCAACCTTTAGAGTGTTCTGTAATTGGATTCACCTGCAATTGTTGTTCTCCCCTTGTGCAGCCTCAGCAGCCTGCAAGGAAGGGGAATGGCCAGTCGATGAAAATACAGCATTTGAAAAGGTTAGTGTGGTTAGGCGGGCTGGGGTTTTGTTCTGCCCACTTGCTAAATCAGGCACGAAGATTTCTTTTCTGTTGTTTTATCATCATAAATCAAACTTGAAAAAGACCAAACTCGGGAACAACACAAATCAATTTGTGTGGTTCTGACTGTAACAAGAGAGAGAAATAGTGAGAGGTGCCTTCTTTTCTCTGCTTTGTATTTCAGGTGTGTGTATGCTGCTAATTGAAACCTGTCTCCTGGGCTCCAGCTGGTAGTGTTACAAACGGGAGGAGGGCTCCTTCAGCATGTTTGAATTTGAAAAGGTTTAGCCTACCTCAGACACCAGATGAATTCTTTTATAGCATACGATCCATGGGAACACTTAAAAATGAATTTCCACATGCCAGGATGCTCTTGCAGCGTACTGAAAGGGACCGACTAAGGCAGTGATTAAAGAAATCTGGAAAGCCCCAGGCACTCCCAGCACACCAGCCTCGGCGCCGTGCAGAGGAGAGCTGCTTGGCTGCTCAAGCCAATGGGTATGAGAATCTTGCATTTTATCAAACAAGAAGACGTACTAACCGTCCTTGAAAACGTAGCTAATGAACCTTGGTGATTTAAGCTTGGCTGTTTCTCTCTGCCCCCATCAGCTGAAGGAAGGGTAGGCAGCCGCTTTCTGAAGTGGGCAGGGCTGGGGAGATGCTCTGGGTGAGACAAGGGACCGCTCTTCTCCCAACCGACTGAGCTTTGCTTGTCTTCTGGGGATATGTCCCAGGGCTCCTTTGAGAACAACATTTGGCAATTCCTATGTGCTTACAAGTATACTTGCATACTTAGCTGGTGACTAAAGGCTCCTTTAAATAGCAATGCATGAAAACAATTAATTAGTTTTATGTGTGTGTGTGTGTGTGTATATATTTTACAGCTGTGATATACAGGTTGGCTGTTTCTCTCAGGTATATAGTATAAGAACTATTTCAAGCCTGATGCAGAGACAGATTTCACGGTAAATCGTAGTACTTGGTGTTAGGGGTCTATATATGCTGCTAAACTGATGTCCTCTGGATCTCTGTCTAAACACTACCAGCACAAAACATCAAAGCTATACCCCAAACAAATGTCTGGTTACCATTTCTAAAAACACATTGAAACATTCTGACTTCAGTTCCACAAATATTTCCCTCCTGATCTGTACATGGAGTGTATTAGTGACTGTCTGGGAGTAAAACTCCAAATATTTATACATAGCCTAAAGCCCAGTAGTCACATTTGGTGAAATCATCTGCTTAACTGTGTGCTGGTTGTGGTTGCCTATGTAATTGGGAGAGATGGTATAATACTTAAGTGCTTCCAGTGAGCTTTGTGTCAAAGTTATATTATAATAAATTTGTCTTCGACGTTGTGCTATGTGCCGTTACAGACCAGGCTAGAGTCCCTTTTTAGACTACAGCCCTAATTTCACCACAGGTGAGGAAATATCCCTGATGCATACCCCTCCAAAAGGAGATTTTTTTTCTGGGCTAATTGGACAGACAACGATATTCTGAAAAATTTAAAGGGTTTGAACATTCCAAAAATATTCCTAGTATATTTTTGCTTCCTCCTAACTCAACTGCAGCTTGACCTAAAAAGCGCTTAACTTGCTGTGTTGCGATGTCATTTCCTCGGGCACATTTAGTGCAAGTGAGTTTGGAGTTCATTGGACATCTGATTCCAGCATGCCTTGTCAATGCTCAACGGGAGGGATATTATTTTCTCTTCCCACACCCATTTCAGTTTAATTAATAAAAACCAAACAACAAACTCGCCCTACTTTTCCAGCATGAAAACCGTCAATACTCAAAATAGGTGAAATCTGTTCTTCTATTCATGCCCCACATGAGACTTTGAGTCCCGTTGCGGGCTGCAGTGGTACAAAATGATAATGTTTCCATTTACTCTAGGGTAATTTAAGAAATAATCCAGATGGCATGTTTTTCCAAACATCCTTTAAAAGAATGCGATTCCATAAATATAAGTCTCTCTTAGAGAAATATCGTTCAGTGCAAAATGATTCCACTTGGATGGAGTCTTGTGGGTGTCTTAGAAACGTTACCATTCCAAGCAGGAGATGTTTACAATTTTTTATCAGGTGTTTTTAATGTCTGGAAGAGGCATGTGGCTCTTATTTTTAGCTTCTGTCCTTTTCTTCCGTTCCCTCCAGCTCCCCCAATATTGGTGTTTCCTTAGAAACCCTGGCTGTCAGATGGCATCATAAAAAAATGAAATGACACCGAGCTGTCATTTGGGGGTGGTGAGCATTGTGCAAACAATGTGTTTTCTACTGCTGGCGAGAATCATGGCTTTAATCCTCTTCCTGAAAACAATAATTTCAGTCAAGATTTAGGAAAGGGAGGAGCCCCTCTCTGCTTCCCTTTGCATACCTTGTTGAGAAGGAATATTGCTTTGAGGAAGAGGTCATTGCTATGCAGAGATATAACCTTTTTAAGTCCCAGGTTGTGTTCCTGAAGCTGGATAGATTTGTTGTCATGAAAGCTGTATACTAGGGTTGCATAACTCTTTTGAGGTGTTTATGTACAATCTCTCCCAAGGGTGATGTTTTATCAAACCTTATTATAAAAACTCTCCTCTCGGCAAGCCATCAAATTCTCAGTGAGTGATTAAAATTCAGTATTGTTCCTGGTCAAGGATAAGCTGAGGCTGTCTTTCATATTCATGTAAACAAGCTATAGTACCTAGAAATTTCCAGAACATTTTATATGAGCCATAGGTATCCTGTGTTGTAGTCACTTATAGATTCCTGCATTAGGATGGGTTGGAAGGATTTTTGTTGTTGTTGTTGTGTTCAGATTTTTTTACTACTTCTCCGCACTGCTTGTTTGGAGGTGCCTAGATGTACCCCTTTTCCTGTCTCCTTTCCCCTCTGTGTCCCCCCAAAACCCTTCTGCTTTACGCCTGGACTCCTTCATCAGGCAGCGGAGCTTCTCCAAATGGGCTGGGAAAATGAATTCGGTTTCATTACTGAAATGTGTCACTACTACTGATTGCATTAAAGACAATGAATGCTAGCTGGGTTTTGTGGTGGTTACACGTTAAGAATTCAAAGCTGGCTTCTTCACTATGTTGGAGGTGAGGGAAAGAAGTGAGAAGAGGAGGTTCCTGGCAGAGTATTTTCCACCAGAGACAGACAGCCTCTCTGCTGTCTTCCACCACCTCTTGCAGAACAGAAGAAGTCTGGTGTAGCAGCTGCAGCCTCAATACTGACAATCTCTCCCCTTGCACCTACCAGCAGATGGGAGAGCGCTGGGGCAGTCCGAGCAAGAGCAAGTCCTGGATGAAGTCCTCGTGAAATTGGGCATCTCGCTGGCTCGTGGCGATCCCCTGAGCTCACACCGCTCCCCTCTGCTCTTGGGTGGGCTCTGTGGGGATTTTGCCCCAGACTTTGAGGTGCGAAGGTGGAGCCTGTTTTGTTTGTCTGCAAAGATGTAAACTGCTGCCATCCTTTGTGTTTGAGGATTATGATCCATGAGATGAGCCAAGGTAAAATCCATGGGAGCGGCAGCACTGTTGCTCTCCTGGAGGGTTTATTTTGGTGGGATGTGCCCAGGGAAAGCAGGACAAGTGTTGGAGCTCCCACTTAGTTGGGTTTAACCCCAGCAAGCAGCTAATACATGGTTTACAGGTTACACAGGGTGCGATTTCCAGTGCGATGACTGTCTAGCTACTCAGGAAGGATTTGCACATTGCAATAGTTTCTCTTCTGGGTGAGGGCTAGCTGTGCTGCTGCTTCACTGCCCTGAGCCCCTGGCTTGCCAAGCATCAATCCGGGTGACGGGGCAGAACCCAGCTGCCACCGCCACCTGCACAGAGTTATGGATGCAGATAAGGTGTATGGTCTTGCGGTCAAATAGACCAAGCGTGTATAAGGACACGCCAGGCGACCTGTGACTGAAGGAGGGAGCACCTATCTGTTTACATTTTCTGGAAGTCTTGGAGCATTGATCTGTAAACTCTCTATCAAGTGCTGCCTGACAGCATCTAGGAAGGATGTTCTGCAACAGCTATAAGTATTCCCAGGCAACCTTTGCCTTTACAGGAAGAGATATTTTTTTTCTGGGGTTCTTGCGTCGGTTTGCTATAGACTTGTTTGCTTAGATAAAACTTCATATAGCCAGTCTAGACTTGATTATTTCTCAGGTTTTATTCCTTTTCAATTCAGTCACTTTGCTTCTCGGACTCTATCCATTCAATTTTCTCCACAGTGGCATTAGGCTACTTTCACAGTATTTAGTATATATACACCCCGACTTGTCCTTATTACCATATAACTTGTGTGTAACCTCAGCTACAGCGTCTTGATCGCTGCACTGTAAAAGTGCCTCATAAGCCAGACTGATATAACTGCAGGCTTCTCCTGATACTTTTTTAAATATTTTTTTTTTTCCCTGAGTGCTCACCAAAATGAGCTGTTGCATTCAAATCAAAACCCGTAACTCCTGCTCTGTCAGCTGAGTTGTACTTATGGAAATTTTTATCAAACAGGAGTGATTACTCTGTTTTGGTACAGGTCTTTCCTATTCTTTTGCTGTTGATCTGTGAATGTCACTTAGAATCTTAAATATACGTTAGAAACTTCCTTCCTCTATTTTTCTGCTGCTGTTTATACTTAATTTTTTAAAGGTTTATATCTGTAAGGTACTTTCTCTCTTTCTGGAGATATATGTGACAGTGTATACGTTATACACGTTATTCATTTGTGTATTATAATAGTCCATAAAGGGTTGGATTAATGAGCATTTTTTTCAGATTCAAAGTCTAAATGAACCCTCCATGCCACCAAGCTGATACTTGAGATTTCCTTGAGAGAATAAAATCCCACTGGAAATCATAGTGCTGAATAAACCTGAATAAATTCAATTGCTCTGCAAGTGGGAGATGCTGCTGGATCTGTAGGACAGTGCTCAGGGAGAAAGCACTTCATTACAGCCTGTAGTAGCTGCGAACGCGAACCATGTGAATATGCATGAGAAGGCGTGAAAATTTGTGAAATGAAAATCAGGGAAACTGAGTCATGAGACATGGAATTAAAAGGGGATGAATTAAGTGTGTGCAACATCTTTCTACCCTATTGCCTGAGCAAGGAAGCGGGTAGCACAGAGATTTTTCTTATTCATGCAAATATAAGCCACCGACGTTGCTTGCATGTAAGTGTGAGTTAGGATTTAACAATGCGCCCTTACGTAATATAATGATGTAGCCCAGCTCATAGGGATTTAAAAATAAATTCACTAAGGGAAGTACTTTCTTATTTAATACCTCCATATAACATATAACAATACCAGCAAACCCCATAGATCCAAATCTGTATAAGAATTGCACAAGTACTGAAATAAAAAAAAAATACCCCGCCTTTGAAACAGAGGAATTGCCATACTGGAGCAGGCTGGAAACACCCTGATTTTAACCTCTGTTTCCGACAGTTGTTCCTTAGGAAGGTGCGAGAAACACATCATGGACAACTGGGGAATGATTTTCTCTCAGGGAAATGGGTTTTTTCCTTCCTCCATCAGTTAACAGCTGACCTCTGGCCTGAAGCACAAAGCTTCGTATCTTTGATACAATTATTTTTATCCTAGGTAATGCAAAAATCTCAGACCTTCCAAAAACCTAAGAAAACAGATACACCTTGCAGTGTTCCTGCAGTGCAAAAAGGAAAGGAAAGCATATTTCTTTCTCTTTAGTTCTTCCACTACAGAAAATTCAGATCAGAAAGAATCAGAGAAAAATACTTGAGGAAAGGTCACTCTACTGAGCTTCTTTGAAACTCGGATAAAAGAACAATGATAATCCCATTGTAGAGTAGCGTTAGATGCTTTAATTCAATCCTATAAAACAGAGTCTCTCCAGGGGACTTCTCAGTCACAGACCACACAGAGACTTCCTTGCCCACACAAAGTTTTTGTGCTGGAAAAGAAGATGCTGGTGGCACCTCGAGCCGCCTGCGTTGGGCAGCCGATGCCAACCTGTCAGCATGGGGAAAAGGGACGTGATGGTTTTCTTGGGTGATGATGGAGGAAAACTGCGTGAACATAGTGATGCTGAGGAAGAACTGTTCTGTTCCAGAAACGTGATACAAAGTCTTACTTAAAATGAAGTGCAGCTTTTGTAGACTTAAGAGATTTATTTTATTTTTTTCTTTTAAAGAAGCAACATGATGAAAGGGCTCATCATAAACTCTTGGCTGTGTGGCCCATCCTGTTGCAGTGCTAATTTGGACAGTGATGCTCTGCCAGTCCCATTGCGGGTGGGACGGGGTACTCGGCACCTTCTGCTGCTGGTTGAACACTGCAAGGCCAAGTAAGAACTTTTATTTTCCATTTGGATAGTTAAATTCTGCACTCTCTTCAATTACAAACCTCAATTATTTTAAGAACCACAGCTTCAGTGCCTGCAGCACAACATCTATGCCAGTGTTACTAGGTCAAATCTGATGTCCTGTATTTATGTTTATTTTATAACTGAGCAATAAGGGTCAGTTTTGGTCTGTGACAAAGTTCATTCTTCTGTGAGTAGACATTGATGGAATAAGATACAAAGGGCTATAGAGTTATCACTTTGAAAATGCCTCTTATTATAGTGCAAATATTATGAAGTCTTTCTTTCTTTCTTTCTTTTTTTAAACTTGAATTAGAAAACGGCGAGTGCAGCTATCTTTGGTTCTCTCGAATGACATGGCTTTGCCAGTCTGTAAATTTTCTTTCAAATTAGTAGACCGAGTTTTCTTATCAACCCTTAGCCAGTTGCAATTACTGTCACTCCTTTCAGCTGAGTTAATAGGTTTGTGCCAACTAAACAGAAATTTTTGTCATAAATTGGGATTTTACTGAGTGCCCTGAAGTTGCTGATATTGTTTTAAACATAAGAGCTGTTTTAGAAGTAGAGGTGGCAGGCACAGCTAAACTTTGTTCTTTGACTTCACAAATTGCACTGGACAATTCAACAAAAGCTGAGTGTATAAAGGATTATTTTTTCCCTCATTTTTGTGAGGGATTGTATTTTTTGAGAATAACAATTTAAAGTAGAATAAACACAAGGAACATGTACAAGATAGAGCTTTTGAGAAATGTGCAGTTCAAATATATAGTCTATTGGGAATCAATGTGATGCCATCTAAAATGCCACTGAAAGTGTTACCTAGTCTCATATATACAGTGCAAAATATAAAGTTTTGATAATTATGAAATATATAGAACTAATAAGAAAACACATACAGACCCCAGGACAGCTAGGCTTCCCTTGCCATGTTTTCTCACTAATACTTGTGGGAAAGGATCATATATGGGAAAGAATGCTATATAGAGATAGATGTAGGTATGTTCCTCTGAAAAGAAAGATGGTTTCAGTTCTTCTCTGATGGCAGTATCTGCTTCCACTAAGGATACTTCACATTTCTTGCTGGTGCTTCCAGCCAATAAATAGTTTGGCATTTACCCATCTTGGGGCTTCTGAGATCATAGGAAAGCGATACGTAGCACGGCAGCCATGTGTGGGGTGCTCAGCAGCTGTGTAGCCTGATACGATTTTGGATGGTGTGTCTTAAGATGGCTGAGCCAGCTCTTGTCCATTTCATGGGAATTAAAGCCCTTTCTATGGAAGGTAAGGCTTTTACAAAGTGCTGCCTTGGAAAAAGAAAAAGTTTGCCTTGTTTAAGAGCAGCACCCTTGTCATGGGGCTGTGGTGCAGAAGAAGAAGTGGTGGCTCCTCTTCCTCCTTGCTGGTCTTCTGTATTCAGTTGTGAGAGGGGGGAGTTGGCAGAGGACATTTTCAGCTGAACACATATTTATATATAACATGGAGGAGGGGTGTACATGATTTTCACAAGATTTTCCAAGCTGCTTACTCAAAATGAGCTAAAGCAGCAACGAGACCTCTCACGCCCAGTTGCAGCAGCCTGTTGTGATGGGGAGTCGCAGCAGAGTGGGGGAACAGTCCTAAGACCAACTGCCCATCGTGTCCTGCCTCTGGCAGTGGCCAGGAGCAGATGCCTAGGGCCAGAGTACAAGAACTGGGCAAACACCGAGAGATAATTCCTCTGGATAGTGTCTCCTGGCTTCCAGTAATCTGCTGTTTAAGGGCTTACTGACCTGGAAGTGACAGCTACATCACTGCGCTTAATAGCCCTCAGTGGACCTTCCTGCTGCAAAGCTTGCCTCATTATGCCCTTGCATAACGGGATGCAATGACTTGAACAAGCAGTGCTAAATCAGAAATTTCTTCATTTTTTAATGCTGGGTTGTGCCACCTCAAAAGCGTTCTTCTAATATGATTTAAGATATTTTACATATATAAGTACTTGTGCAGGTGGTCATGCATGAAAACCCAGCCTCACAACCATCCTGAAGCTAAAAGTCGTTCTAGTGTTACCAGTGTGGATCAATAAATCAAAATACTCCACAAAATACTTTGGTCCTGGTGTCTGAAAAGCGTTCATGACCCCTGTGCAAGCACTGGATGAGTTCCCTTAGCGTTTCTGTTGTGTGGCAGTATTGGCTTTTGCACCAAGGAGAGGAAAGGGTTAACTTTTAAAAGGCCAGTGGAGATTTCCGCCCCCCCCCCCCCCCCAAAAAAAAAAAATTTATATGCTTTCTCTCTCTTATCACATATGAATCATACATAGGTATAAAACATCTCTTTCTTTTGAAAAGAAAAAAAAAATAGTTACTATGAGGGAGGAGCTTGAAAATGTGGTGGAAGTCCTTCAGCAGGAATGAAGTACAGCAGATTGTATTTTGACATTGCTGTGTTCTCCGCAGATGTTTACACATAGGTGCGTATAGAATCTCATATAGGTTTTGTTGCCATAATCACAGATATAAAAGCAAATACTGCTTTTCTCCCGCACGTTAAGCTCTGGCTTTGTTCTCCAGTTTGTACTGAAGAGCGATGAGTTTATCTCAGCTGTGCTGGACTTTCAGGCAAAGTGTGTTGAAAACCTGAACCCAGAAGTGACTCCAAGGTGTGTGAGTTGGCTTGCATATATTAAGTAACTTATAGTTGTGATGTGGCTTGTAGCTAGGAAACCACCAGTTTTTATGGATGCTAAGTCTTAAGGCAAGCCCTCATTATCTGTTCAAAGAAAGTTAATCAATATACTGATTTGACAAAACTGAGGCAATGCTGAAGTCAGACCTACTAACTCCTTATTACTGGTGTCTTTCTAAATAGGTGTCGTGCTACTAGGGCTCTTAACCTCCAAAGTATAAAGGGCAACAGCTACTACAAAGAAAGATGGTGTGAACTACTAAAAATATGTTGTTCTGGGGGTTTAAGTCACATTTATGCTTCCAACAGAGAAATTAATTTGGTTATCACTGACAGAGCCTTTGCTCCCTGTGGATGTATCTACAGAACTGTATCTTCAGGGGACAATTAAAACGTACAGTGCTGAGAATAAGGGAGAAGAGTATGGACGTAGTATAATAATAACAAATAACAGATTGTGCCCAAAATGTTCTTTTCATTACTTCTCTTCAGATCTCTTTCCTGGCTTGTCTCTTTATTTGTGTTTGTTTTGCATCAGCAGGATGCAGTCTCTTCATGAATATATTTCCCCAAGTAACCTCACTAGAAATAACCCACATTTGATCATACAGAACATGTTTTCATAGGAACCAAAATCCAACTGAGTGAAGAACTTCAGATCCAAAGTATATATATATTTCAAAACAAATAAACTAAAAAACAACACCACCTCCCCCCCCCCCCCGCCCCCAATATAATAAACCCAACCCTCAGGACTAAAAGTTTCTGCTGATACTCTGTTTCTACCCCTTCTCTCTTCCTTTACTCTTGGTTGCTTCTAAATGCAAAGTAAACAGCAATACTGCTTCAATAAATTCTGGATCAGGCTCCCGCTGTTCCTGTAAAACCATCAAGAATATCTGTTTCAAAAATTTCACAGGGTTGTTCCAGCTTTCTAGCAAGGAAATGTCATTAAACCCTACCAAGTTAATAGAGAAGACATTCTGCAGCGAGGGAATGAAAGTTCTGACCCAGCTACGTCTGCGTAGCTGCAGGCAAGCCCCTGCCTCTCAGAGCCTAGGCACATCAGGAGACCAGTAAGGCACCTCCAAATTGCTTTGAAACCCATGAAAAACTACTGTATCATCCAAGTTCTGCTGGTGTATTATAGGCCTTTGACTGACTTACAAGATACGTATACAAGACTGATTTAACTGAAGTGCTTAAATAACAGCATCTTCCCCTTCATATGCATACGTAATATAGAGGCTATCTAAACCCCATGGTTATTAAGGATAAAACACAGAAGAAAATGTCTTTGGAAACCTGAGAGGCATGGGTAGTCACAGGACACCGGAGCCTACAGCAGGAAGCTCGCAGGCCTTGGAGAAGGGTTTCCACCTCCCTCTGCCACTGAAACTCTTGAAAAGCCCTATTCTGTTGTCTTTTGGTTTTAAGCCAGACCTCGGGTGAACAATTATTAGGGAAAAAAGAAGCCTCTCTAACTTGAGGCACAAGATTTGTACCTTTGTGTGTTCCTCTATACCTGTCTCACTTAAAACCTGCATGATTTCTTTTCCTGAGCTTTGTGCAGTCCCAAAGACCACTTTCTGTGCAAGTCTTCACCTACCATCTCAGCTGAATTAATTCCCAGGATTTGTCGCGCACAAACATAAACCACTTGGTTGTTCGGGTTGCTCATCGGAACTTAGTGCCAGGAGTTCTTCAGCACTGGGTGATTGTCCCTGAAATGGTGTGGGGGCTGTAGGGACTTTTATTTTTTTTTATTTTTCTGTTGTTTGCATTTATAGGTACAAAAGCTTCGTTTTGTTTTGGGTTTTCTTCTGGGTTTTATTGCCAAAATACAATGTCAGTGGCTATGTAAAGTAAAGCTGATTGAGGCTAGTAAAGTATACTTGGCTTGCTAGCAACTTCCTTTTAACAGGAATATTCAACATGCACATGGGCTTAGAGAGAGGTTACCTAAGTTCAGGTGAGAATTTAAATGTAGATTCCTAGATTTTTAAGGCCAGATGGCACCACTATGATCATCTTGTCTGATCTCGGCATAACACAGGCCATAGCATTGCACCCATTGATTCCCACGTCAAGCACAGTGATGTAACAGAAATGTGTTTCCTGCAGATGTTTTATTGCTCCTCTGTTGGGCCAAAATTTGAACTGACCTCGCATCAGCATTGAAATTAGTGCTGTTAATAACCCAGATTACTGTAATATTAAAGGGGAATGCTTTCAAAGTCTCTACTGGAAACTTGTTGGCTTGGTTGCAATTTTATTTTTTTTCTTGTAGGATAGATAGAGCTGTACAGCTGTTTTTAGTAGTATTTAGTAAAAACTCTAGAGGGAGGATCTGACAACCTTGCTCCATGATGTATTGGCATGTCAGTACAGCATATGGTGAAAGGAGGAAAAAGACAAGAGAGAAACCCAAACCAGAGCATTTTAGAAACATCCTGAAAATTGGGTTGGTGACTAAACAAAGGTTTCTTGCTACCAAAAGTGTAGAAACAACAACAACAAATTTGGCCTGAAAATGATTTCCTCCTCTTGCAGAAAATTGTCTTTTGCTTGTTCACTTTAGGAGCTTTTAACAGATATCATTAAGTTTTCCAGCAGGATTTCTCACTTTCCTGGAGAAACAATGAATCTATGAAACTTTTCCAAAAAGCAAACCTATTTTTGATGAGCCCTAGCCAAATCCTAACGTTGCTGTGTCAGCCAGCCAGTACAAATGTTTCACAAAGTACTGTGAGCCCAGCTCCCTGGTCTTTGTTCACCCGAAACGGCTTTTGTTCTTTTGAATAGTCTTATTTGGTCTGACAGGAGCTAGGCACGTGAATAAAACATTATGCAACATGAATAATGATTGCAGAATTAGATGTTATGCATGTAGCTGGTTTTAAGTAGGAATAAAAAAAAAAAAGTGCAAGTATTGTTAATGTTAATTTTTCAGTATTAGCTGAAGTGAGTTATACTGGTTCTGGCTCAGACCTGGGAATTGCAGCCTTTCAAGTATTTCCGCTTGAGATTGGGGTGTTCCAGCACTGCTCCAGGGGGTATTGAAATGAGCAACTGTGGGGTGGCTAATGGTAAGGGAGAGTGACCAGGCAGGGAGTAGAGGATGAATATTAGCAGGAGAATGGATGATACAGGTGTTAAAAGGCCTTTTGGAGGCTCAGCCTTCAACGCCCTTCCTCATTTCTCCTCTCTGCGGTGAGAGCTTATGACCGTAAGGCAAAAGATGGTGTGGGAGGTGATAGTGTAACCCAGGCTGCTGTGCCACAGCTTCAGCTTAAGAGGGTATAAACCAAGTCCTGTTCTAGTCATGCATCCTATCTGAGTGTCTTTCATATATACACAACAGTTAACTGTAGGCTGCCTTCATTTTTGCATGGCTTTCAGAGAACAAGTGCTAAAAGTAATAAATAAATAAACAAGCAAACCAACCAACTCCCCAAAAACTAAACCAATCCGCAAGCATAGAAAATATGGAAGACTTAGTCTGGGACAGTTTGGGAAGGGATGTCTGGGACAGTTTGGCAAGGGATAGTCTGTCAGTGAAGATCTCCAGACAACAAGACTTATATGTCTGTAGCCAGAAATACCTCAGTATTCCTCACTTGCTTCCTGGTCAAAATGAATTTAATTTGCAATCCACCGAATAATCTGCACCGCCTATAAGTGGTCTGTGAGCAGAAAGAACATGCCATAGGAAGTAGGAAGAAAATCTTTTGGTGTTAGTCCGCAGTATTTACAACTCCTGACAGGATGCCTTTTAGAAATGAAGGTTTCAACATGGCTTAGCACACGCACGCTGTAATTTGTCTGTCATTTCTCTGAAAGTTCATTGGCATTGTCAAGTCGTGTTTAACTCAGTAGGGAAATATAGATTTCATCCTTGGTGATTTCATGAAGCATTCTGATAGCCTTAAGGTTTCCTGCTAA
Source organism: Astur gentilis (assembly GCF_929443795.1). Taxonomy (NCBI): domain Eukaryota; kingdom Metazoa; phylum Chordata; class Aves; order Accipitriformes; family Accipitridae; genus Astur; species Astur gentilis. Next base: position 41,412,169 of record NC_064885.1, on the reverse strand, counting down.
AACTGTAACCTTCAATCTCCTCCCCACCTCCTCTTGAATTGCCGTACTTCTTCATACAACTTCATTATGCAAATAATCCAAAATGAATCATGAATGATTCTTTCAAACCGTTATTGTTGTTTAAAAGGATGAAATATCTGGTCGTGCTGGGATACCTGCACACCTGGAACCTCTCCGAATACTTGTGTGAATAGGCGTCCCTGATGCTACAGCCAAATAATGGGCACTGACAAAAATCAGCTCTTGCGTTGATACAAGATGGCATATGCCAAGCATAACGGAGAGCACTACCTGCTGTGCTGGGACATGTCAAGAGCAGTATGACAGCAGTATTTTTGGCACTCTTCTTCCCCCTTTTCACTTTTATGGAAGAGTAGGAAACTCTCTTTGCAGAATTGTACCTTTTGGGCTTGGTCCAATACCCATCGACAGAAAATCTCAATCTCACGTCAACGAGCCAGGGCCAGCGGCAGATCTGCCTTTACGCAGCTGTTGTTACAGACTTCAGATCGAGTCCAATAAACCTTGTGTATCTGGAGAACATTTATTTTCTCATGCTCAACTGTTTAGTTAAACATGTTTACAGACTTCATTAACAGAAATAAAAGCTGACAGATTAAAAGGAATTTCATTAATATAGGAGGTGTGCTCCAAGCTAAAAAAATGCTCAGCGCTGATCCCCCCAAGTTCAAACCTGAGTTATGCAAAGCACTGTCTTTGTGGTCTTTGCATGAATAAATATTCCATTGCCATGTCAAAATAAGAATGTTTATATCAAAGTGTTCTTTATTATTTATTTTTCACTCTTCTACTGTTTTGGGGTTATTTTAAAATCTGATTTCACATGCACACACACCATTTTTATGAATAAGTTCAGAATAGTATCATTTTACCTGATAAAATAAGACTCCTGTCTCCAGCTGCAGTCAGTGTGCCCGATGCACGACCATGAAGCACTGCAGAACTGGTTCCACATTCTGTTCCTGCAAAAAGACAGGAGACTTGTGTTCTGTTGGTTACAACTTGAAGACAACTTTTAATCATCAGAATCCAACAGGGTACCATGCTAACATTGTCTTTCAAATGGAAGCTTGGTTATCAAGTTGGAGGAGGGAAAGAAAGGAGATGATCTTTTCTGCTGACTGTACAAAATTGACTCTTTGCTAAACTCCATGAGTAGGTTATTATTATATGTTTTTGTCTTACTGCTTAGACTAGACAGAGCTGGCTGTGGGATATGGGATATGACAGAGCATATTACTGTTAACCTTCAATCTTGAGTGGTGGTTTCATCTGGAATACTGAGCGCTCTTTAATAACGGAGCCTCATATTTCAAAATGTACCCACTCCTGCTTTGATGCAGATTTGAGAGGATCCCACACTGACATGCTGTCAAAGCATCACTGAAGTGGGAGAAGAAAGCTGTGTGTTAATGTGACAAATACGAGGAGAAGCAGGACTCGACATGAAACCATTGTAGGGCAGAACCAGATGACATAGGTAGAACATTGTAATTGGATATTTCCTCCTAGATTTCTCCAACACCTCGGCAAAGCATTGCAAGGCTTATCTGGGGGGATGTTTGTTTTCAGAATTGGTGTGGTTAAACCTATAGTATGTATTGAGAAGATCTGGATATAACACTGTGAAAAATATCAATAGATCAAAATTTCTTATTTAATGTGATGTGTCAGCATACTGCAGTTCAGTCTCTCCTGAAGAACAAGCACTCCCTTGATCAGTAGTAAATTATTGTGGAGAACTCGCAAACAGATAGAGAAGAGCATTCACATCTCCACTTCATCTTTCTACTTTTACTTCCAGCCCCTTCCAGGATTCAAGAGTGGAAGGACAGTATCCATCTAAGCAACTCGTAATAATAATTCCGCAGCTGTATTGGTAATACCCCACATAATTAGCATTTGTTCTTACAGACGGAATAACTCCCTGCAATCCATACATAAGTATTTAATTTTACGTAGGCACCTGGATTCTAGTGATGAGTGGTGTAAACTAATCACATTTCAGAAGCGTATTTCCCTCATAATCCTGTTTTTTTGTTAGACACAAAGTAACATTTCTGCTCATTTTGGATAGATTTTTTTCCTTTGCTTTTGTCTCTTTAAATACAAAAAATGTGAACAAGTAGAGGAAAGCCTGTTGACTGAGACAAATTAAATATGTACAGACTAATTCATACACAAGATTTAAATTTTCTCCTACTTCTCTGTAAAGATATGATAATTTTCTGAATCAAAATCTTAAGTTTCATATTACTATGATCTATTTATGAAAACAAATGCTGGCTTCATTTCACAACTATTATTTAACATATTATATGTTACAAAGCCTAATCTGTCAGTTGTTATTCCAAGCTCTCATTGTTGAGCTTCAGATATTCAGGGAAATATACATGTAATTTAAGTTGATGTCGGTCTCTGCCAATACAATACATAGACTTAGCTTTCCCACCGGGATTAACCTATTGATCTCATTTTCCCACATATGAAACCTAAGCATACAGCTGAATATATGCAGAAATGGAGCCTGACAGTCTTATTCTGAAGGTGCATCACTGTGAGTAGAAACATCTTGTTAAACTATGGTCCATTGAGATGCTTCACCCAAAAATTTAGCCATTCAGGTTGGGGGCTATAGTCTGAAAGAACAAATCAAGAGTTCAGATTTAAAACAGGAACAGCATGTCATTTCTGAAAAGAAACTCAATAGCTTTAACGAGTTGCATTTTTTTGTGTTTTCAATTTACAGATCCTTTTTCTATATATATATTTATTGAATATTATCTTTCTACTCTGCTTGTCACGATAATACCTGAAGTTTTGAGATACACAAGCTTTGGCAGCATTATTGACTTAAAAATTTCCTCTCTTCTTCACATTACATTGTATTCAACTCCCAAGATAAGTTCATGGTTATACTATATAGATCTGATCCAATTTATTTCAAGAATAAGATATTGGTTGGAAAAAAGTATATACTGTTGTGTCTCTTTAGGAATTATCTAAATGTGTTAAAACTCCAAGCCTAACTATTTTAAGAGTTAGGCTGATAGAGCTTGATACCTCTATGAAGGAATCATATGACAAATATGCCCAGAATAACAAGTGACTGGACTTGATAAGCCAGGAGGCCCAATTTTACTGATAATTTTTCTTAATTATGTTTTTGGGGGCTTTTTACTCTGGGCTACTTGGTTATATTGGTAGTAAAAATAATCCCCCTGTCATAGCTTTGATATACCCAACAGCCAAGTAAGTCTCTTCCATTTATTTCTACTCATCTCCAAGGACCCCGCAGTCAAGCTGCCTGCCAAGGTATAATTAATTTATACTTTGTACCCCAAGGAGAAACAGCCAAATGTTCATCAGCTTGTATGTTCTAGCACTTCGATGCCTTACTATCTGGGATCTTATTAGTGTTTATTTGAATACCCATAATAAACAAAGCTGTATTCTTTGCCCTTCATTTCCTTCTTGAATGTAATAAATCAAATTCAGGCACTAATCATATTAAATCCACTTATTATTATGGTAATTCATACTAATAAAGGGCCTGACCTTGCTGCTCCCACTGTAGTTAGTTGGGAGGGGAGATGCGTATCAAATGCAACAGTCAAATACAAGAGTTGACTGTGATTTGAAAAGCAAATCTCAAATTTGAGTTCCAGCTACTGTACTTTAAAGTGCTTAGTGATGTAGGATTTCTGCACAGGGCAACAGAAGCTGCACGATTCTTAGTCCAGCTCATGAATACACTTGCCTGTTGACTTGGGAGCCTGAACTTCAGCTCCTCATGTGAGAGCTTCAGTCTTTGTGGTCAGTGGCAGAGCAAAAAGCCCATTGTCAGGAGCTCCTGTTCTAATTGACAGGAATAAGTGCTTTTTTTTTTTTTTTTTAGCAATTTCAGGTAAGTTTTAAGTAATTTTAGTTTTACGGGAACTGAAAGGATGTCTTTTTCCAAAATAGTGAATATTGGTACAATTTTCATCTGGAGATTTTTATTCAATTTATTCCCTTCTTATTTGGCACTCTGTTTTCTCTTCCAGTTCTAAACTAAGCTGTCAAAAAGCTAGAATGTAATATCTAGGAAGTATGCAGAGAGAAAGAAGAAGAAAAAAATGTCACATTTTTATGTTCCTTTATCTCCTTAACTTACCAGGAGAACTCAGTCTGACCCAGGACTTCAATAGGGAGAAAATATAACTACAGAACAACACATGAAAAGAAAGAAAATAGTAAACAGCTATTAAATGTGATACTATGATGGATTAGTATATGCATAAAGCAGTAATGATTCTCGAATTACATATATCATCCTTTACATTCCACCGGAAACGTTAAGTAGCTGAGTGTTGGTGAACAGTGGCAAGGTCACAAAGGGGTTACAGAAATCCCTAGCCCAAACCCAAGGTGGTACAAGTGTGGGGTGTGAAGGCCTCAGAAAAGGAATGGGTATGTTAGGCAATTAGCTTCTTTGAGGCCAAACTGGTACTAAGTGATTCAGTGGCTTGGCACGTACGTGAAATAGTCTGTGAGCTTGTTTGGGGAAATGTTCTGTACAGCATATTTGCAACACCGTTATAAGGTAACTGGAATTAGAAAAAGGAATGGCACATTGTACAATCCCGCTTCATCCGTGAATTATAGAACTAGTAGTGACTTGTAATGTGGAAGGCTGGATGCATAGATGATAGTATAGACTGTAAATATGAGATATTTCTGCAAACCGCTGTTGTCAGGACATTGCAGCTTGGCAGACACTCTATGTAGGGAATTGAGGATGCCATCTGAATGTCCAGCTCCTTTTGTGGCTTCCTTTCTCCTTTCTCCCTCTGGAAATCTGTACATCTTGCAAAAGTGAGTATGGTGATGTATCATCCTCTACCCCAATGTGCATAGGCAAATATATGGGCAAATTTTTTAAATCTGGAGAAAAGATTCCACTCCCTCTGAGGCAGACAATGACCAGCTGCACACTGTTCTGTAAGAACTGTCTGGAAGTGCTGTTTTCTTATGACTTCTGACCTTCTTGCCCTTTCCCAGTCATGTTTGTAAATGACAGTCTTCATGTCCCTAAATCTTTTGAAAATTCCCCCTAAAATCTACTGAAGTCATTAGCATAAATTTGGTATTTGCTTTTCACAATGAAATATGTTATTTACTTACTTTCTCTTCTGAATACCAGGGCATTTTTTTTTGTTGTTGTTTGTAATTAATAACACTTGGCATGTTTTGCTGCACATTTTATTGCATGTATTTTTAGAACTTAATTTAATTCAACATCACATTAGGAATACATATATATTAAATCCCCAAGTCATGGTTCTTTTTTATTTTTTTCCCCTCCTAACATGCATTTAGTAAAAGAAACATTTCCAAAATTCCCATCTGTTCTGCATGTAAATTCAGCTAATTATACACTGATTGACAAGGCTATAAAAGGACATTTTTGTGAGATGATAGGTTTAGCGGCCTGCTGCACTAAAAATTAACATGCGTAGGCATTCTGCAATTTTCCCATGGAAACTATATGTAGGAGTCAGGGAGATACAAATACATACAACAAAATGTGCTCTGACTATCACCCATATAGTATCATAAAGGGTTCGGGGTTGTTTGCATGTATTCACCCATACCGGAGCAAATGTGCACATTGGGAGGGATCAATAATCCGACAATAATGACATAGCTTCAGCAGAAGCAGAAATCAGTCTTGCCTACCCTTTACCTGAATCAGTAGGTTATAATTCTTCAGGGCTCTGCTGTTGGCTTGAATGAAAGCTGGTGACAGTCCAGAGGGCTGTGGATGGGTACACAGGCATGTACGAGATGGTCAAAGGAGATAAGCAGAATTTCTAGCCTCATTGAAATCCTGAAGCCCAACTGGGTGTATTAAAAGAACACGAGGAGCTTTGTCTTTTGAGACAACATGGAAAACGTGGAGTTTTCAACCAAAAAGACGTCAGGTGCTTTGTTTTCTTAACAATATGCATATAGTGGTGGTGGCAAGTTAAAGAGCAAAGCAGGAAAATACTGTAGTACCTAGGGAAACGTTGGCCTTCATTCCTACATATATTCCCATTGTTAGTGATCATACCTTATCTGAAAGGATGGTAGATTCAGCAGTTGAGCACCTTGGATGCACTACAGCCCAGTACGGAAAGCTGCAATAATAAATTTTGGGCATTAGCAAACACCCTGGAATTGAACTTTAAATGTTAGACTTTTGTTTAAATATAGCCACGATGTGAGCTGTGCAACTCAGTTGCTTCATAATAAACCACATACTTTTTAAAATAATGCATATTATGCTTCTTTGTCCTTTCTGTTCTTTGTTTTTCTTTTTTTGGATTTGTTATCTGTGTAGACCACTTTCACTCTGGGCAAGGAACATGAGAGCTTGTATTAGAATACAACTGTCCTGAGTGTTAAACCTAAAACCCCCCTTGTTCTAGAACAGCAGGGGTGTTTATGAGAGAATCTGGGAGAATTATTATCAGAAAATTTTGACAGAAATGGAAGGAATTAAATGCAGGAAAGGTCCAACAGAAATCAGACAATTTCTTAATTGTATTTTTAACAAGGGTAATTAACCATTGGAACAGATTAATAATGGATGTGCTTCATGCACCATCAATGAGGATCTTTAAAACAAGACTGAATCTCTTCCTAAAATGTATGATCTAATTTCAGCAGCAGTTATTGGGTTAGACGAAGGGACCAGAAAATAAAATCCCAATCTGTGGTGCAGAAGAAATGCTCATAGTATTTCTGATGGCCCTGAAATTTCTGATTCTGGAAAAGTCCACTAGAAGAAAATCCAATTGTTCTACTAAGGTGAAAGGATAGTATAATAAGGTTAGACATTTAACACATCGTCTAGGAAAGCTGTAATCATATCCACACTGAAAGAATACCGTACAATATTCATTTTTGTCTGCTCAGTTTGAGTTGCTGGGAGGGGAGGAAAAGCTCATCCTCCATGGCAGCACATTTAGGAGTAGCAGGGGCATTAGCAAGTCAGCATCTTGCAAAAAGTGCACTGATCTTGCTGTGAAGGGTGCCCAGGTAAGATGTTTCATATACACAGCGTGATTCAGTATTCACAGAGCTACATTGCCGAGCCACTGCCCTCATTAAAGTTCGAAAGTACACCTGGTTTACAAGTCTCCCAACGCCTGTGCTCCCATGAATCTTTTTTGCTAATGTTTTAGCCTAGCCCATAGGATAATACTGATTTTGTGGGTACCTTTTTTTTTTTTTTTTTTTTTTTTTTAAGATTATACATAAAAGGATTCTGATGTATTTTTATATTTTCTGCTTTGGATACAGTGTTAATATAATACTCATGGATCACATCAACAAGGGGTCCCTGGCAACAGTTCCCAGCCACTTGCAGGGAGTTTTGGGTCTAAGGGGGTTTTTTTGGAGGTTTTATGTTTAACAGGGTGGAAGAAGGAAGGGAGAAGGAAACAACAGAGTTGAATTCCTCCTCAGATGCTTGGCCACAGAACCATGCCACTGCTATCCTAACTGTCATCCCCCTTTCCTTCAGTGAAATCTGTGTGTTGCACAGGTTGCACTTCAGGAGCACTATTTTGCCCATACAGTAGCAGCCCTAAAGGGAAAAGCTGAATCTGGAAATTATATGGTTTAGTAAATGAAATGCCTTTTTATGAATCAAACAGTTCATCCCCCAGCAGGCGACAACTGAAAACTCTGCTCCAGATGGAGAATGTCAAGTTCCTCATATCGTAATTAATCTAAAACAAACTTCTAGCTAATTTAACGAGTCGTAGTTCACACAACAATGTCAGTAAGGACCAAAATATTGGCTAAGATCTGTGGGGAACCTTAAATCAGAGAAAACTAATACCATTAGCACCTTGATACCACTTCTACAGAGAAGAACAGCACTAACAACACCTGGAAGTCAATCCACAGCAACTATTAGCTTCTCTCATCTTGTGATTGACATGACAGTACATAGTGCTGTGTACAAATGTGGGTAACACCATGTTTGCAATTCCACATGATTTGGTGATGTGCATAAGTGTCATGCACTGAAAAGGGGGAAAATTATGAAATATTTGCAAATATTGATAACAATAGGAAATTCAAAATCGATTTTAGAAACAGTCAGTCAAAAATTCTGAAATTAAAGATTGATACGGAGTGCTGAAAGCAGCAATCTAAACATTTGTAAAAACAACTGCTGCCTAGTGAAGATATTGTCCAACTTCTGTAAGTAAACTTATTTCTTTTAGTTTCTACATTTCAGCTGTTGTATTCGGGTAGCACATAAAATAAACTTTAACCAACAAGGAAGTTCCAAGCACCTCTCCATAATGGCAACAACCACTGTTTCAGTGCTGTTTAAAGCTGTAGCACAGGAAAACTATGCACGAAGAAATGATTGGCACAGACAATAGCTGTCTCTTTGGCAACCGTCACTTCAATTTGTTGGTAGCAATTCACATTGGTTTGGTGATAGTGATTTACAATAATTTCTCCCTGCGCAACTGAATACATCTATAAAATGATTCCATGACAAATAAAGTGCAATGCTTATTTTTTTACAGTAAGCTTGTTAGAATATTGAGCCATCCTACCATCAAAGAAGCATCCAAAGTATAGGGCACAGTCAAACCACACATTAGAGGGAAAGCACAAAATATGTAACAGAACTGTCAGAGAGTGCTATTCACTGGGGACTGAGCAATGGGAGAGCTGAAGGTAAAAGAATGTTTTTACAAGTTGTTTTCTCTAGATTACGATTTTATTTCATTTTAAAATTTCATTTATTTTTAAATTATTTAATTTAATTTTTTTTTAAATTTAATTAGTAGGGGTTCAGCCCTGCTTTTTATTGAGTTGCTTGGCAAGCTTTCACTCTGGAAGGACAGAACCCTTCCCCAGGAAAGTTTGGGCAGGTGAGCCCAATGCTCAGTGCAGGGCTAACTCCAAAATTAGACCTCCTTGCTCATCAGCTTACCAAAGAAGGGGATGGAGGTCACGAGAATGAAGATTTTGGGTCCACCGCCTCTTGTCCATTCGATCCCAGAGCTGGACACAGTAGTCCAGATGGGTTCTCATGACTCCGTGTAGATGGGAATAACTTTACCCCCCTGACCTGGGGCTTGTGCGCTGGCTAAATCATGGCCCCAGTAATGGCTCTGTGCAGAGGCACTCAGGAGAGGACGACCACCGTGCCTGTTCAGGGACCTTTCTGCCAGGGCACATTTCTGCTTTCCAGCAAACAGAAATGTAGGAGTGTTATGGGTTTGTGTGGTGTGGGGGGTTTTTTTTTGGCAGCGGGGAAGGGCGCGCAGGGCCGGCTCCTGTCAGAAGCTGCTCGAAGCTGCCCCGGCTCCAGGCCGGACCCGCCGCTGGCCCAGGGACGGCGGTCACACCTGCGGGAGACCAGACCCAAGAAGGGGAACCCCCAGCGAGGAGGGGACTGGAATGGGAGAGGAACCCCTCTGCAGGGACCCAGGTCAGTGAGGAAGGAGGGGATGCCCCCGCGGCCCCCCAGGCTGTCCCCCCCCCAGCCCACGGAGGGAGCGGAGGCCCCCCAAGATGGCGGCGGCTCTGTGGTAAAGCCCGTGCTGGCGCAGTCCCTGACTGAAGACTGGCCCGTGGGAAGGACCCACGCCGGAGAAGTCGGGGAAGGGCTGATCCCACGGCGGAGCAGGGCCGAGCGAGGAGGAGTCCTCCTGCCCCTGAGGAGGAAGGAGCGGCGGAGACAAGGGGTGAGGAACCGACCCCAGCCCCCGTCCCCTGCTCCCCGGCGCCGCCGGCGGGAGGAGGCGGTGAGAAGCGGGAGCGGAGCTGAGGCGGGACGGAGGGAGGGCTGGGGAGGGAAGGTGTTGTCAGGGTGGGTTTCGCTTCTCCTCATCCTTGCTTCGGTTTGACTGGTAGCGAATGAAGTCGATTTTGTTTCTCGGCCAAGCCGAGCCCGTCTCTTGCCCGTGACCGTAAGTGGGGCGTGATCCCTCCCAGCCCTTATCTCGACCCACGAGCTTTTCTTTGTATTTTCTCCTCATCCCACCGGGCCAGGTTGGGGGGTGAGAAGGGACATGACCGAGTGGTGCCTGGTGCTTTGTTACCGGCTGGGCTGAAACCAGACAAGGAGCTTTACTCTCATTTCCAGGAAATTGCACTTTCTAGTTCCATGGCATTGCTTCAGTGCTCTTTAAGTTTGTTTCTGTTATTTAAGGAACTATAGTTTCTTAAGTCTTCGGGTTTTGACACTGTGAAACAGTGTCAAACAGATAATTGCACTTCAACCTGGATGTTTACCATCCCTGGCTCCATCTCAACCGCCAGTTATTTCCCACTGAATAGCATGAACGTCTCAGTGCAATAACAGGAGCAGGTTTCAAAATAATATGACTTCTGAGTGTGAATGAGACTTTTAATTTTAGTCTGGCTTTCTTATAAGCAGGGGTACAAAAATATTTGGATTTTTTTCCTTGTTGCTTTTAATTTACATCAGAACCATTAGTAAACACTGCTTAGTCACCAGGAGGCTAAATTTATTTAAATCAATATCTAATTAGGTTCCTTAATGTATTACCTTTCACTTCAGAAATTTAAGAAATCTAAGCAATTAAGTTTGTGCACTGATATCCTACTGTTTTCTTTTGTTTCTGCTTGACTAACTTTTGCATGTAATTGATCGCTTCTAGACCCCAGTATCACATTGATTTCTTTAGCTAGTTGCTCTACTTGTATATTTTTAAAGAAATGAAATAATTACATTTTGGGGTGGAAGAATCTTTCATGCTAACTTTCATTTTTCCAGGAAGTGGAACATAAAATTAAAGGGTATGAAGCATGATATTATTAAGTGACAAGGCAATGCAAAGGTGTGTTTTCCTCTTACTTGTACCTTGAAATTGCTTTGATTAAAAGACAAAAATTGCTTCCATGAAAAGGAATATTTGTAAAGGACAGAAATCCCTATTCTTAGGCAAAGCAGAACATTTTAGGAACTTTCTACTGTGGTGGGGCCAGGTAAACCCACTGTATGTTACTTCACGTAGTACAGTGTTCGATACAAAATACTTAATGCAACCTCTCTTTTTAATTGTAAAACCATTTAATAAGTTAAAGTATTCCGTCTTTTTTTTTTTAAGAAGGACCTGGACAGTAAGTATGAGCAAAATTAGTGCCCCCTGCCCAATATCAAGTAAATGAATTAATTTGTTAGTATACAGCAACAGCCTCCCCCTCTCCACCCCAGTGTAATAGCAATTGAGGGAAATTCTAAATATTAGGTATATGAAAAATCAGAGCTAGGACAGTATAAACTACATTTCTTCTGTGTTCCTTTGTAAAGGACCTGAAATGCTTCACAATCACATCAATACGCTCATATACCCAGAGATGATTCCCTAAACATGGTAATATGTATGAATTATAACTCTTCCAGGAAAAATGGAAATGTTTTTTTAAAATAATATATGAAAAAATGAGCAACCATTTTGGGAGGAACAGAACAGTTGATACATGCCTGCTAGTCTCGTTTCTTTATATAAGTGATTTATTTATATATGTGTATGTATGCAAATCCTTGACATTGAAAATACCCTGTAAGCAATGTAATTTACAGTAAATAAAAGAAGCCCTATAGCTATCAAAGAAACTTACTCTGTAGAAACAGATATTTCCATTGCATGAGCCTCCTGGTTTAGAGTTTTGGGGTTGTTTTAAGAGTTTTCAGCTTTTGACATTAAAAACTGAAGAACAGAAATGAGCACTAATTTAATTAGACTTGCTGAACAAAGTGGTTTATCAAAACATCCCAAACGTTTTACCATAAAGCTAACCATCACTGTAGCAAACAAACTTAATCTCTCATATTGCCATTAGCAAACTTTCTGTAATTGGGGGTGTGGGGGGGAAGAAATTGTTATTAACTATTCTAATCCTACTAAACCAGCCTGGAGAACCAAAATGTTTAGCAGAATGATCACTCAGTGAGTGAAATGAAGCCTTGGATAGAGCTGCCATTGGTCTAAGGCTATCTCTGCTCTAATTTACAGGCTTAGGTGTCTTAAGCAGTGCACAGATCTGGGGCTGGATCCTTCCACTGGCCTGAACCTCTGCTAACCACAAGTACAAGGTGTTTAGGCACCAGCTCAAGAAAATGTTCAGGCATGCACATAACTCCTGGAAATGTCCAAGTTAAAGTAAGCTCATGCTAAAATGTCTTCCTGCAGCAGAGGCAAATGGTATATCCTGGCTTTGGGGTTTTTTTGTTGTTGGTCATAGCCCAAGCATTGTTAAAACCAGGGTGAAACTCTGGGCTCAGGGAACTCAAAGGCTCGTGATTGTCACCCTAGCTAAACTAGTGGTGACCTCAATACTCTAGTCGTGGCTTAGTCCCTAAATACCAGCATGAAACAATCATATATAGTATCTTATGGTAAGCCTGTCTCAGTAACATAAAAGTTGTGTTCTTCAGCACTCTGGATGTGTTCTTGAGGGGGAGATATATAATACAGATATTGCTGTGCAGATTTATCTTTTGCTAGTTTTCAGGAACATTTCCTAAATAAGACCAGTATGGAAGTGGTACATTATGGAGAATGAATATCACTAGATTTAATTTTCACCCTTGACAGGACAAGTGGCTGGCTGTGGTATCATAGGACAGAGTCTGGTTTAGAGTAAGGTATTTCTAGTTGTTACAGTGCTGTCAACCTGAAATTGTACTTTCTAGTACTTGGAAATCCCATTCACACACAGAGATATCAACTGTAACAAATAGTGTGTAATTTTATTCATATTCACCTTATTTAGACAATAAAACCCAACCAAACAAAACAAAACAAAACCCCAACAAACACTTGTGAATGTTTCTGGATACATATTTGTCATTTATGTCAGTACAAAAATTGCTAGATTTTTCTGTGTGTGTGTGTGTGTGTGTCCCAATGCTTGGGAATAGCTTTCTGAGCTGTCTAAAAAAAAGTTGCATCAGAGATGACATTTCAAAGATACTACCCAATAAGTAAGGTTATTGTGCCTGTTTCTCTGTATTTCTAGGCAGACTAAGCCTATTCTTAGAAACAGCAGCCCAATAATTGTGGCTACTTATGACATTAATTAAGCAATGCTATATGAAGCATTGATTTTGTAATCTTTTATGCATATGAATAGTCCGAAGTTCAATGTAGTCTAATGATTAAGACCCACTTGAAGCGTTTGATTCTGCAAGATGTTGTTTTGGGCTACCGCTTTCAGCTCCCTTTGACTTACAAGTGGCTGGAACGTTGCAAATCGCAAGTACGAGTGCAGCTAAAAATGGAAAGAGAAGTAAATAGATGAAACAAAAAGGAGTACTTGGACTGTCACTCCTACTGTCGCAACTCTGTGCACACAATAGCAACACTTAACTTGAAGAACTGGAGGGAAAAACATTGGGGTTTCCAATGAGCTAGTGCTTTTTTAAATGTTGCACTTTTGTACGATACAAATGCAGACTTGCCGGACATTGGTGTCATGTTTTTTGCATGCTCCGTGCTCAGCGCTTTTGGGTATTTGGTGCAGAGTACAACCCTGGCGCTTGCATCCACAGATGCACCCTCTGCTTATGCTCGTAATTTCATCGTTCGTTGAAGGAAGGCGAGGTTCAGCCATGCAGGGCGAGGAGGGCTGGAATGACCTTGAAGAGCAGTGGGAGCACATGCAGGTACTTGCTTGGTGCTGATTGATAGAAAAAAAGAGAAAAGTCTGCTACTGAGCAGTTTCACACACTGCAATTTCATATTTGTTTCTCTTTTCTGTCTAGATGAGGAAGTTTGGAAGTGTGGTTTAATGGCAGTCTGCAACATAAGCTTATCCTATGAAAGTATTTTTAATAAGGGCATGCTATGGTAAACCAAAACAAATGTAAGCAACTTTTTTTTTAGTCTAATCTCCCTCAAGAGAAATGGCAGATTCTTCTCCAATGATAATGAATGAATTTATTCCAGCCTCCCTGTATTTTCTAACAACTTACTATGAGACAAATATACAGTACATACTATATACTGTGTATCTTATATACAAAGATACAGGAGTTGGACTTGATGATCCTTTTGGGTCCCTTCCAACTTGAGATATTCTATGCATCTATGAAATAAAGGCTGCAGGTAAATACTGAATTTTAAAAATAATACTTCCACTAGATAGGTCTTTTAAGAAACACTGCATCTATTTTCTGTCTTGGGTGGGACTAGAACAACAAGATTGATCAAACTGCATCCATAGTCTAGCAGTTCCTGGTGGCTTTTCATGATTCCTGTTTTTAGTTGTACTTATGCATACCACATGGACCTTCCATGCCATATTGAGAAAAAGTTTTGATAAAGGAAAAAGCAGGGGGATAAGGTGCCAATAGTTATCACTGTCCTGTTGAGTCCAAGCTCCCAGTCAAGTCAATTTGTTCCCAGTTGCCTCAGCATGGTTAAAGAAACTTAGAGGAATAGCACAAATATCTCCTGGTGATGGGGCTTCTTGGTGGTTACTGGGACAGAGACAAAGCTTCTCTCTGGGCTGTAGGGACACCAAGTTAAGAGTCTCAGGTTATCTGAATGGCCTCAGTTCTGAGTTTGGTTGCTGTTGTTCTTTAATAAGGAAAACGTTTAAACATCCCATCTTTATTGGGAAAAAATCTATGCTTTCCAAATTGGTCTCCTTCCTGAACATGTTTTCCCCAAACTACTTCTGAAGTGTACCTTTTCATCTTGATTTTGAGATGAAAATAAATACTAAAGTTTTGGAATTGTCCCGCAGGCTGGAAAATCTATTTTTGAACCAGCTTTGTACACAACATCTGCAAAATAAGAGAGAGCAGTATAGAGATTTCATTCCCTACCTGGAGGATAAAGCCCAGCTGTTGTTCCACGGTTCAGAGCCATGAAGAATATCATAATTAAAAGACACTGACAGGGGCATCTCAGGTGGCATAATAAACTCACCTGTAACTTACCTCTATCCTTAGCAAACAGATTTTTTTTTTTTAAAAAGAATGGTTAATATTAATGATAACACAGGTAGCTCAAACTCCAGAAGGAAATATGTGCTATTTGCTGCACAAATTCTTCCCTTTCAGCTTTGTTTTCATTTACAGCTGTGCAAGCCAAGTATAAAATGCAGCTATTTTGACTTTGTAGTATTTTATGTCTAGTTTGAACAGTTGTAAAAGACTGATGCAAGGCAGCCAAGAATTGGCCCTTTTCCGTCTTCTGCTTGTTCCGTGGTGCTTGTTTTTATGTGGTACCTTTTACGCTAAACCAAAGTCACAGAGGAGGCTAAACAGTAAAATAAAAGCCTGACATGCTCTACTAAATCTTATTCCCCAAACCAGAATAATTTTAATGTCTTAAAAGTTTTATCCATTGGGTCCCTGTGGGATGAAAATGCTGGATTCGTAGCAGATTTATTTTCACTAAATTTCTGAATTTCAATCAGGTTTGATCTAATAACTGTCAGCTGACCTGATTAAAGCGTACCTCTCTTCTAGTTGATTTAAATCAACTTGGCTGCTACACAGGAAGCTAAAATACATGCTGGCCATCTGGTACACTAAATTCATTTATTTTGGAGAACTTTGCTTTAATTCAATTACCAGGACCATATAAAGAACAGTTGGGGAGGGCACCATTTTTTACAAACATGCTTTGTAAGAATTGAAATAAATAACTGCCTTTACCTTGGCTTTCAGGTTGAGGGGGTCGTGGTTTTTAATATTCTTATTTTTTGGAGAGAGAAATGTTTGGTTTGGAGTAGAAGCTGAGCAATGGTTTTAGACTTAAAGGGATCAGATCACACACAAATCGTTTAAAAGGAGCAAAGTGAAGGCCCTGGCATGTTACTGACTTAGCAAATTGTCACATGTATCCTCAACTTAATGAGGAATGCCAGCAGTGGATGCCACCCAGCATATTGGTACAGCGAATGACAAAGCCCCCAAAAAAGAGAAGAGAAAGGAGACAGGAACCCCCATAGGACTATTCGACCTTTAGTCATGTCTGCAAAACTAAATGGCCCAAATTTAATCCTCAGCAGTACCTTCTTCAGGAAGAGAAAATTTTCAGCAATCAAAAAAATATGAAGCTGCTTCACAATCTTCAAAATAACGTGTTAACAAAGCAATTTTGAGAGAGAAAACCTATTAAAAATGGCTTTTCATTTATTTTTTTTCCTGTTACTCTTAGGAGACAGAACTTCATAAAAATGATGGAAACCATTGATAAAAAAAATACTAATTAGCATACGTATACTATTGGCACATCTTTCATAATTCAGCTCTCACTGCAAATAAAGGAGTCTCTTTCCACAATAGCTATGTTAGATCGGGTAGCAACGGCTCCCGTTGCTTGCTGTTCCCATCTCATCACTCTCCAGTGTGCCAAGTCCCAGGTAGCCCCTCCTCTACCAGCAGCTTTTTGTTGCACCTCTACGACAGTCACACAAACGAGCTCGCCAATGTACATTTGTAGGCCACCCGTTTGACCAAATGAGTGAAAAGTGTGAAAAGCTTGGTACTGAACATGGGCACACCATAAAAAGAAAATACTGACTTGACACATCGGTTGGCATAGGGCGCTTATAAGTTGGACTCTCTTCCAGGTTTGCTGTGCTGCAGGTGTAGGAGATGAATCTGTATTTCAGGTACTTATGTGGGATACGGTGTAGGCAACTGAGGACTGAGAGGAGGGCTTGAATAATATAAAGAGAGTAAGAAAGGATTTCCCTGAAAGCTTTAATTACAGTTTTAAAGCGGAAAACTTAAACAGGGTTTAGAATAAGAAATATTTTAAAGAATCGTATTGTGACCTTGCAAATTACTGCTAGTGTTACACACAGTGCAAAATCACGATAGAAATTATGTAAATACTGTAACGTGGTTAACATTTTAAGTATCTGACTCATAAATTAGCATGAAAATGGTGCATATTTTAGGATCCAATGAGGTCTTTACCCATTGCTTGGCTTAGGGTTGTAGCTCTGAAAGACAGAGCATCAGAGAAAGCTCATGTCTGGCTTTTGTGTGGTGTTCGGAGACCTCTTGTCACATCTGTCAGCTGTTGGGCAGGAGCTGCACTCCATAGACGTGCTGGCATGAAGACCAACCAAGTGTGTGTTGATGCTCTGGTCTAATGGGAAAACACAGAGTAGTACTTATTTAAAAATACAAACCAGGTTCCTGCTCTGCTGTTGGGCTCACAATAACAATTGTGGCTATTCCTGACGAATAGCATAAAGGTCAATTTTGACCAATGTTCAGATGAAGAAAAAGAAGTAGTATTGGTCTTAGTGATTCTTTTGATATGTCTTAAATGAAAACCTTAGTTTTCTTAGTTTGAAGCAACTTCTTTTTGTTTTGTAATTCAGTTATTGTGTACTGATTAAGATAGAAAACTAAAAGGTCAATACTGAATCAGTTTTGAAGACAACGGAAGAAAATATTTTACCAGACTTGGTATAAGTCTGTTTGTTGATTATAATTTTTCAGGAAACTGTTAGATTTTATTTTTAATCCCGATTTGGGAGGAAAAACATGCAAGGTCCCAAATATCAGCACAAAAAATATATTTCTCACCCAGCTCTACTCAAACTGCAGATTCATTTCACTACAAACTAGGTTACCGTCTACTGAAAGGTCAGATAAAAATGCTCTTTTATTACTGGCCTGACTTTTTTTTTAAAAAAAAATCTCGTTAATTTATTGTGTATAGGTAGAGAAGTGTTGGTGTAGGAGCAGACAAGAAGGGACAGGGAACCTCTGCCAGCTTCCCCGCCACTGAATCCACATCCCATTGCTGTCCCTGCATCCTTGGGTGTCCTGCACCAGGGCTGAACCTCTTTCGTTCGTTGCAACACCATAGTAAGTTTTTTGCTCACCCGAGTCCCTGGCAATGAACCTCACATGGTTCTTTACTTACCTTTCCTTTGTAAAACAGCTGCAGTGTGTTTTACAGTCCCCCCATTATTCTGGACTTTCAGATTTAATCTCTATCAGTCATGCTGCTGCATCACCCTCCCTGCCACCAGCATGAGCTGGGGAGTCACCCAGGGGCACCCAGCTCTGAAAAGCAGCAGAAGTGGGTGGTTACTTCAGTCACGCTGAGCATGAGCAGCTTGCACCGTCTCGCTGTGATGGGCTGTGTTTTCAACCACGTTTGTTTCATTAAGGCAATGCTATCAGAATTAAAGTAAGAGTTAGTGCCTGCTTAAAGGCCCTATAATAAAAATTAATGGATTTTATCCCTTAAAACCATTAGATACTTAATCAGAACATACACAGTTAAATAAATGTCGTTGACAAAGATTTACTGTGTTACCAAAATAGAAAGGAAGAAGAGGGGAAAAAAAAAAACCAGGGAAAGAATATTGGTAGGGTTTCACACATGTTTGCTACCCCACTGTAGGAAGAAACCCCATAAATCCGTCACCACCATACAGGCAAAGTAGGATTCATTTCAACTGGTTTCGTATTTCTGATCAACTAGCTCATATTCTGGTGAGCAGAGGTTATGAAATACATCCATTTTTTTCATCCTTCAGTTAGATTTACTCAAGTTTTAAATAGATTCCTAGTGGCTGGATTTTGCCCCATTTGAGAATCATGCCCTGTTTTCTTCATACACTTCTGTGATCCGTTGAAGCTGATGGGACTGTTGTGAGGAAGCCAACGTAGAAGCTGTAGAAATGTAAAAATTAATTAATTGTATATTTTACCCCAGAAAACCATAATCTGAATAAAACTTTCAGACAACTAAGTACTGCACGAATATCTCCAATATGCTTAATTCAAATTTATGTTGTATCCCTTGTGAACCTAAGCATGCAAAAAAAAGCATATCTTTTTTGTGAGAATGGTCACATTTTAAACAGAGAGAAAAAATGTGCAGTGCTAAAATAATCTTTAGGATGCTAGGTTGTAGAAGTCCACAGATGAACACAACATGGCAGCTGTACAGGGCTGAAACTATTGTAATTCCTAGATTTCCATTTAAACTGTTGTGTAGGGAGAGATAATCATAACGGGTGCAATCCACAAGCACTGCAAATGGAAAACCCAAGATCTGAAAAAGTTCAAGACGTGATAAGCCATATCTTCGTTTTAAACTGGAATAGATTAGATGGCTTGGATTTGTTTGGGGATACCCACAGGTGTCAGTTAGATGTCTGTGCATGGACTGGAGTGGTTGGATGAAATTTTCATTCCTTAGCTGCCAACCTACAGCATCTTTAAACACCACTTTGGCCAGTCCATCCCTATTTCACAGAGTAGCAGTGTTCACTTTACATGTGATACAAAGACTATGCATTGGTAGTTTAAGCAAATTATAATAGAAGGGAAATTTTCTAAAGGCTAAAAGCAATTTTGCCATTGCAAAGTATTCAGAAGCTTCCATTAAGTATTTTCTCTTTTTAATTGCAAATGTCAGCTTGGAATGGCTCTGTTTTTAGTGCAGTTAGTAGCATATTAGTTTTTTTCCCTCCAGGGGAAGAAATTAATTTCTCCCTCCAATCAAATGCCAATATAGAGCATTTAAATAATTTCTCTAGCAAACACATTTTTCTGTCCCGCCTATGAATGAAAACAGGGATTTATTCTTTGTGCTTGATTTGTATTTTTTTTCTTCTACAGTTGTGAGCTTATATTTTTAAATATAAATGAAGTGATTTGTCAATGCAATTTTTAAATTCCAGTTTTCAGAGCAGTTTTTTGACTAATCTCTGTACATTTATCTGGAAGGGGGGAATATAGAACGGACTGAGGACATTAGCAGTGATATGTACTCAACTTATTTCTGACTGATTGATATAATTGTAGCTCTCCAAGTCCTATTGTGATTGCAGGATTAGATATATACTTTTATTTCAGTTTAGTATTTTGGAGCAATGCCTTCTGAGGAAGAAAGAAACTAATAATTTCTTGTCACTAGCAAGCTGTAATTATATGTATTTATATTCAACCTTTCCAGATACTACTCATTAACATTTACTTGGCACAGGCAGAGTTTACATTTTGATATACTGCTTTTGTGTAAAGGTTATAAAGACTATGGTAATCTTTGACTTGCTCTTGTTCCTTCTCCTGAAAGTGCTGGGGCTATGTCAAAAGATAAACTTGAGACAACAAGGATTGGACTATGGATTTCACTTTATTCTGCTAAACAATCTCATTATGGTAGTCATAGCAATACTAATGTAAAAAACCAAAACCCAAAAACAAAACACCAAAAAACAAAACCCCAACACAATAAACCCAAGAAAAAACATTAACAAACCAGTTCTAGCCTTAATGCCACGACACTGTGAACTACTCCTAGATACACAGAATAAATACAGTTGTAAGGGACCTCTGGAGGACATCTGGCCAGACTTTGTGCTCAAGCCAGAGCTGGCTTCAATGTTAGATTTAACATCTTCAAAGTTGGACCAGGCTGCTCATGGTCTTGGTCACGCAAGTTTTGAACGTTTTCCAAGAGTAACCCCACCAGTGCCCACCAAGAGGCAAGAGGAAACGCCGCTCTGAACTACTTTCCTCTTCCATCCTGTGCTCTGGAGGGACACCACTTTTCTTTTTGCTCCCCGAGGATGGGAAAGTGCAGCTGGAAATACTTTCTTATGCTGAATTCTCCACCTTTCCAATCGTCCTGGAGGCATCTATAAAAAATAAAAATGTCATGCACAATTTTGGGTAGCAATAAAAATAAATTTATTGTCATGACAATGACTATTCTAATTATAGTCTAATTAGAATAAAAGCAAGGGGAATACTTTGAAAAACGCTGTTTCTCAGAAGGGAGAAATTTTATTATTTGCTTGATTTTTCCTTCTTCCCCAACTCCTCCCTTCTCTGTTGTTTGAAGCTCCAAAGAAAAGAAAAACAGTTGCGGAAAAGAGAAGTGATTTAAGTGCATGTTGGCATTTATTTCTGACCGCTGTAAGGCTATTTTAATCTTATTAAGGTGGATTTCTTCAGTGGGATCAGTCAGTGGAATTGGGTATAATTAATGGTTCACCATGTATTGTACATTTGGAACTGCGTATTAGCAGCATGCCCTTTCCCATGGCTTTCTTGTTCATGTTTCCTTTTGGGTTTTTTTCCTTTTATTTGAGAAGTAAGGAAGCTACTGGCTTTAAAAATAGTTGGCAAGGTTTCCTTTTGTAGATTTCAGTTTTGCAGACTGATCTTTGCTTCTAACAAAGAGGAGAAATTTTCTTCTCCATTTATGCTCCTGTTGGACTCATCCAAAGACTAAGCACTTTTGGGGCTACCTGGTGTTACAATTTGATGGTTTCAAAGACTTACTCCTTTGCAGCACCCAGAATATGCACTGGACACAATTAACTCAGCTTGTCCAAATAAAGACCTTCATTAAAGCACTAAAAAAAAAAAAAAGGTATGTTGCCCCAAATTATGTTGGACTCTTCTTGGGTGATACTTTTCAAAAAATTCTTATGTGATCAGCAGTCATCTCGTTGCAGATGGCTGCTATTTCTAATTGGCGTAGGCTTTACTATCAGCTAATTGTCTGCTTAAAGCCAGTTGTGTAAACCAGGTGAAGTAATAGCCCATGAGACATTATAGGTGATTAGTAAAAATAAAGTTTTCTGAAAGACTGAGGTGTCAACTAACTGAAAGCCATTTCTTCACTAAAATTTCAGCAGCTCAGGAGGACTGGATGGTATTATCGAGAAAATGAAAAGTGAAGTGGTTAAGGTACTCGGTATGTAAAAAAATCGGTGCATAAAAACCCAAAACAAAACAGAACACCCCTCCTAGATTATATTTGATCAACTAAATGGAAAAATTGGTGGTTGAATAGCTGATAGCAAATGAGAGTGAGATGCAGGTGAATTTTTGTGCTTTCCAAATAGAATTAATTGCTGCAGAACTGGAGAAGGGAATGTGTGTTTGGCAGCGTTATTGACCTGCGGTTTTTCACACGTGATCTCAGCAGCTTAGAAATAACCAACATGTCAAATAAAACAGTGGTTATTGGGGGGGGGGGGGGGGGAAGGAAGAGAAGATCAAATTAAATCAAAATTGACTTTAATTCTGGCCAGAGAACAGCTACATGATCATACATTAATATTTAATAGAGAAGTTTACTTAAAAGCATAGAAACTTGAAGAAGAGTAAGTATAGTATCTAAGTCTGAATAGGCTATAAAAATATTATAGTAAAAACATCTCAATGTAAAATATTAAAAGCATATAGAAATTATAGAACAATGCAGCTTTTTAATAACTACTTTGTGCCACTGTTATCTACTGAGCCTCAGACTTTTTAAGAACTAGAACAGGCTCTATTGCCAAGGAGAATTTAAAATGGCCCCACTGCTTGCTCACGCAGCGCCCATGACAGCCCACGCTGTGCTGGGAAAAATTCTCCTCCATGCAGCTTTTGGAACTCACTGCGTGTGTGCAGCAGGCAGACCTGAGTGATACCAAGAGACTCTGGATACTGAGTTCAGTAAAGAAACATTACAGATCGTACGTGATCTGTTCATTCTTTTGAGAGTTCTTGAAATATCCTACAATAAAATATAGTAGTACATTTTCATTAAAAATGACAGATACTCATGTGATCCTATCAGATCTTGCCATGGGGAAACCTAAAATTTTAGGTTTTAAATAACTAAAAAAACCTAGAGACACGTCTTAGAAGCATTAATACGCACATCAGCATTCCCATATCTGCCAGCCTCCAACTTTTGGGGAAGTCTGGGTCAGGCATTGGATTGAAAAGTGGGTTTTTTGAGAAAAAGTATTGTGTGATGCAAACCGGTGTGGCTCCAGTCTAGGCTTATACATTCTGAAGGGTTCATGTTTAAAGAAATACTTTGCTGTCAGCAGACAAATACCAAAATAATTGTTCTCTAGGGGGTGAAAAACACCAGTTAAAATGCAGACACACACCCAGTTCCTCATTTTTAGAGCATACTAAATGTTCAGTACGCTAGGCTTTGGCAAATTGATCCAGGAATCTGTAGGTTGTACAATAAACATTTGCCCATTTCTCTGTCTACACCATTTGAAACCAAGTTTTTAGGTGATTATCATCCAATGCTAGAAAACGTTATGGTTCACCCCTATTTTACAAAGTCACCTTATGCTGAAAAGATTGCAATGGAGAAATAGAACGTGCCTTTGTGAAATTTCCAACTTCAGCTTAGTGCAAGTAACCTCATGGAGGCCTCAGATTCATATCTGGGGACATATTGAAAGTTTCCTTTTGGATGCTTCCAGTAGACTCTGCTGGGTAGTGCTGAGCAGAGCTGCTGCTCTTGGACGCTTCACGGAGGGTACCTGCCTGCAGTCACTGGAGGGCTGGCTCTTAATGCTTCAAAACTGTGCTTCAACTCTCAAGGTTCCTATTTGGTC
The DNA here is from genome assembly GCF_929443795.1 of Astur gentilis. Taxonomy (NCBI): domain Eukaryota; kingdom Metazoa; phylum Chordata; class Aves; order Accipitriformes; family Accipitridae; genus Astur; species Astur gentilis. The sequence continues at coordinate 41,388,745 of NC_064885.1, read as the reverse complement.
CTTGATGGACAGGACAGATGATGTCCTGGGTACTGGGATGACCTGAATTTGAATAAGCTCAAATCTGGGCCAGACAGACCTTCTTTGAGTAGAAGTGTGGACACAAAATATTTATATACAGATCTCGGTGCAAAAGTTCACAAAATGTCTTTGAGTCACCATGACCACTAAAAATAATAAAATAGAGGTATCATCCTAATCATTTGATTTTGAAATTCACGGAGCAATATCCTGGAAGAACGATAGAGAATATTTTATTATCTTTATTTCTGCTGGAATTTTCTTTTATCTGATCTCCTACTGAAAACTGCTAAACAAATGCCACCCGGCAACCATGAACAACTTCAGATCATTCATGAATAAACACGTTATCAGAGGCATTATCACACAGCATTATCTGGAACAGGCAAATGTGCTATCATTAAAACTCCAAGGGAAATCAGTTTTGGTTTCATGTAACATTAGGAGTTATGAGTTTGAAATCGTGTCTACCTTGAATACTGCAAGACTTCAACCAGTCTGCAAACAGTAGGATGCTTTATGCAACCTAGCTTGTACGGGAAGATAAATGCTATTTCATGTAAGACTAAAATTACTGCTTATGAGTTCTTAACCTGTAAGGTGTTTTGTGGTCCTCACCTGTTGCCAAACTTGCAGCAAAGCCTTAGGCTGGACTGGTTGTGCCTGGGTAGGTGAGACCCTGCTGGGATCACCTTGGCTTGGCCAACTCACAGCTCTGGAAATGCAGGTAAGAGCTGCTTGATGCAAGATTCAGAACAGTGTGTGTAGGGTCTCCTTCCTTGCAGCTAACCCATAATTCTAGAAACCTAATGGATCTACCTGAAAACTCTTCTGAAAGAACAAGCCAGTCCCTCAGATGAGTCACCTTTTCTTGCAGTGAGATGTTATTGGGCAAGGCAACATACAGTGTAAATCATAGGAGTTTCTGTCCCCGGGGTTTAGAAACCTCAGTCACTAAACTTAGAGTTATGGAATTGTTTTGTAAGGAGTTTTTTGTTGTGGTTATTGTAATGCTCATACTTGCATGCTGATCTCCCTTCGCTGTTCTCCACTGACAAGCTCAAAGACTATTTCGGTGACGTCCCGGTGGGAATGACAAACTCATTTATCTTCTGAAATGTTCTCAATCAGTAGCAGTCACCGTCATGGCCTCAGTCCCATACCTGCCTTTCCTTCACTGCCACTTCATAACTCTGGCCTAAAGCTGTTTTGGTCTGTAACAAGCATGGAAGTAGCTCTCTCCCAGCCAGCCCGTTAGGCATGGGGTGCTCCCTGCCATTACTCCCAGTGCTGCCTCACCCCGTGTACACCTTCCAGAGGGAGTGAGGATGTCAGTGTGGGAGAAATCAGTGGTTCCTGAGGGCACCTAGCTCCATGCAGGGGGTTATCTGGGGATACTTCAGCAGTAACCAACGAAGGTGAGTGGGCTAGGGAAGAGGGGATCCTGCAAAACCCCGTGGGCATGGATGTGAAAGGGTCAGCAGTGCTGTCTGGGTTGGAGGTGCCCCATATCTTGATGTGGTCGTGATAACAAATTAAAGCCAGTGCAGAAGAATCGTCTCATGCAGAATTATTGTGCAAAAATAGGCTCATGTTGCATCAACCGAGATCCTGCCCACACCGTGGCTCTGCCATGGGCTGCTCCAGGCTGTTTTGGGGCATAAATGTCTTTTTTGGCATAGCTGAAGTTTCCAGAAATGTAGGAAGAATTATGGCAGTGTGCAAGAAAAGTGATGACATGCATTTGGGGAGCACTGGGCTAAACCAGTCCTGGTGTAGCTTTAAGGGCCAGAGTGGGTGGGCCAGTCATTAGGGACAGCTGGGGCTTTAGGGTGGGTTTAGGTTTAGGCTTAGGTTTAAAAGCGGGGAGAAAGAGAAGTTTGGGTTTTGCTTTGCTTCTGGGGAAGATAGGAAAGGAGGTGTTATTGGTTGTGGTATTCACACTGATTAAGGTAATACATTTATGGCTTTTTTTTCTTGTTTGTAGTTGTGTTAATAAGCATTTGTCCCATCTCCTGACACTGAGACCCTGGGTAAAAGCCTCAGCTTTGGCAATGTATTGGATGTTCCTTAAGGTCTTAAACATAAGCAGATTTTATGTTTTCAGCAGCATTTTGGCACAAGTGTCTTCAGACAATGAAGAGCTGTTTGCTAGGTACTCTGGTTAATGAAGTGTCCTTTGAGAATTAATTTGTCAGGCTCAATTTATTATTTCATACAAAAAAAAAAAAAAAGTTGAAAGTCTGACTTAAATGTAAAACTGGGGGAGAGGGGGGGTGGTGGGGGTGGTGTTAGACAAAACTGTTAATAGTAAAAATTAGTCCCTGTGCGTCGGTGTTAAGGGTTTCAGCCTGAACTTGCTGGGATCGATGAATGTTTTGGTACTGGATTCAGTGTTGCAGGAGGTGATCTGTGCTGTGCTGTAACCATTTATGGTATGTGAGCATGAGACCCATTTCGGGTTGTGTAAGTTTTTTGGGGGGTAATTCCACCCCAAGGCTTGACCTTCCCGTCTGCACAGCCTCACTAATCATTGGGCTTTTTTTGTATGGAGAAGAGATTGTGTTTTCATTCCTTAGTCTCAAATATCTTGGCAAATCAGATGCTTTGCAGGGAAACTACTTTTAGTGAAAGTAAGCATTAACAGGAGAGGTTTGCTCTGCACTGGGCTGCTGTAGGGATCTGGTTTTCTGCAGCCTGGAGCCAATAAAAGGGAAAGATAAAAAATACTAGGGCAGCTAAGAGCGGCCGGTGGTTTCTGGAGTTCATATCTTGGTGATAAAATACTGGTAATCTGTGAATTCTTACACTTGTTAGGAAAACAAATTCCAAAATGTAGGCAATGTAATGGAGTTGTGAGAGCTTGGTGTTCAGAAGTCAAGTAACTAAAGCTTCTCACCTGTGCTCCCTGCATACACTGTTTTCAGGAGTGTTAATTAGATGTTAACTAATGTGGAAGCTTGTACTTTTCTATTTTTTGGCAATTCCCCTCTAAGGCTTCTCTCTGATGTGAGTATTAATAAGCCTTTGCTTGGTTGTTACTTACTATGATGCTATTAATAATGACAGTCTGTTTCTATGGTAGACATGCAGAATTTCTTATGTGTAAAGATTGTTCAAAGGAAAAAAAAAAAACCAAACCATATTTTCTGTTGATAACAATACACATTAAAGTTGTGATTAGAAGCTTCCTAAAGCTTTTTGGATACATTTGCCTCGCTGCTTGAGGCTGAAGGCATTTGAAGGTTTAAGAAACATTGCCCACCTGTGAACATTGTCAGCTTGGTTTGGGGTTATTCCTCAGACTCATCAGGACATCATTCCTAGCCATGTGAAAGAGCTAGTCCTTCTTGATACACAAGAAAAACCAGAGTAGTTTGGCCTGCTGGTGAAGACTAACCTGGACTGCTTGAACTGTTGGCAGGATTTTTCGGAGGCGGGATGAGTTGCAATCACATTGATGTTCCCTTTTGAATACTGCAGTTTTCTGAAAAAAATGGAAAGTGCTGGCTACTGTATATGACTTAAGGGAATTGTCAACCATATGAGAATTAAAATGCGTATGTGCATATATCTACGTTATTTTGATGTCCTCTAGGTGAGCTGGTTTTGTTGGGGGGTTTTTTGTTGGGTTTTTTTTCCAGCTTGCTTCATCTTCCAGCTTTCTTCAAGAGTGCCATCACTACTGATGTTGGGCTGGCTGTGTCATGTTGTGTGCGAAATACAAAACCTGAGGGTAGCCTCCAATGTTTTGTTATGTTTTGTCATTAAATTTCATTAGGGTGATATACAAGAAAATAATTGTCAAGAGTTTGGTTTTGTTTTGTTGCTTTTCCTGCATGCATTTAAGTCTTTGCCATCCATTTTTATTAACTGCAGTACTTTGCCTGGAGGAGATACTGCATGTTCTTGGAGTGCTGTTTTTATTTACAATATGTGAGAAAACGACTAAATATTTTCTTGGACCCCTGAATGTTTCCTTTGGACTCCTTGTGAAGAGGAAAGCTGAAATAAATCTGGAAATATTTCAGAGGGATGAGACTGTGCTCTCACTTCTTCCATCACTAGATGGCACGCTGTGTGTAGGAATGGACTTTTGCCTTGGCTGGAGCTTGGAGATGCTGAGCCATGCCAAGCGGTGAGTTAATTTGTGGAGACACAAAAGTAACTGAGCAATGACAGGCAGTTCACTTGAAGAAAACCTGGGTGAAAGGGACAAAAGCTGAGCAGACAATTAACTCTGTGGAGATGTCTGTGGCACATGCTGAATGGGCAGATAGCAGGGAATGGATGCAGATGACAGGCTTCAGACCGACAGTTCTCATTTGGGTATATGACACAGGCAGCAGTGACTGTTTCCTGCTAAAACATGAGAGTGCTGTGATTCTTGTTTTAATAATAATTATTTCTTTTTTATGTAGGTGCTACATGTACACAATAGTTATCAAAGAACGGCAAAATTCAGTTTTCATTCAATATTCCGAATGGTTACCAAATGTGTTCCCTGAACCACAGTAAAGAGGTACCAGTGGCAGTTTATGCACGTATTTAGAATTAAATTTATAAGCAGAAACAAAACTAGTGCTTGGGGAGTTTCAACTGGCAGCAGCCAAGCTCCCCCTCTGTGCCCCCAATGGCAAGCACAGACCTGCTCAGTTTTATTTCAAGGGGGAGTTGCTGCTTGTTCAACACTGACTTGAAAACAATCCTACCCCTGTTCTGGGTCCTTAAACTCAAGCAGATGCTCTTGCTGACTCTTTTGGGAGTGCTGCTAACTAAGCCCCCTCTCTTGGACGCCCGGGCTTGGCTGCTGCCGTGCATGGGAGCAGCACTGGCGATGCCTCCCGTGGGGTGGTACCGTGGCCACTGGCTCTGGAAGTAGTGTTAACTTGTCCCCGGTGCTTCTGCATCAGATAGTGTTTTCTGTCACTGGGAAGAAAGAAAGAGAAGAAAAAAAAAAGACAAAAAAAAAAAAGGACAGGGGGGAACCGCAACCAAATCAAACTCTCCCCATGCCCAACCCACACTTGTTCACTAGAAGTGCGCTGCCTTGCTTAATCTTCCATTTACTACTAAACATAGTATAATTATGCTGAGATCTTTTGCAGGTAGCCAGGGTATAGCACTGATGCAATGAGAGTAACAGGAACTTCAGTGAGCTAGGACCTCATCGTTTAAGTGTGGTATATAAAGGCTATCAAAGAGTAATCGCTATCTGTTTTAATGTTGTTCACAATACTCTTCCCACCTGTATTTGATGAAATATTGCACCCTCACTGATACCACTTCTTGCATTTTGGATTCAAACCCCTCCGAGAGCAAGAGACAACTGCACTTGACGTCCCCTAATTGGGATGCTGTGGTAGGGCAGACATGGAGATCTTAGCTAATTGCCTTCAAGACGAGCAAGCTAGGTAATGAGAGGAGTATTGATCTGTGTACCAGTGAACGTTGCTCCTTTGAATTGAGGAGATTGATTCGTGATACTTGAGTCTCTTCAGCTTAAAGGCAATAAAGGAGGTAGTACGTTATTCCAAGGAATGTGACAAATCCCAGTCTTGTCAAAGGTCTGCAGTTCCTCTAATGCGATTCAAAGGCAAAGATAAATCTTTGATGGAGGCCCTATTTCATGGATATTTTATATATTCCCGCTACTGGATATGTTTTTGGCAACTTAATGACAATCCTAAACTTAAATATCATGGGAAGATCAACTGACTACAAAAGACTTCTGAGTTTTGACTGTTTCTGTGCATACTTGTCATGAAAACAGCATGATATACTCTATTTCAGATGCCATTAAAAGCTCTGAAAAGGCATTGCATATTGTCTCCATTGTAGGCAGCTGGATCAACAAAATCTTTGAAAAATATGGCTTCAGTATCAGTGGGACTTCTAACAGGCTTCGATAGTTTTATCACCCTTTGAAGAAAACCCTAGTGCTGTAGTTAATAAAGGAACAAGCAAAGCCCCAGATTAACTTAAATGCAACAAAATCCAGTTTCCAATATAAAGAACTAAAATCAAACCTATTTGTATAAACATGATGCTCCTCTGAAGCGTGACTTCTTTTAAGATAGCTAGTTAATCAAAATTCCCTAGAAAATAGAGGAATATAGCTTTTGTAGAAGTGCAAAGTGACAAGAAAACACCAGAAAACTCTTAAAAGAGAGTACTGAATGAATACTTTCAAATTACACTGCACTTCCAGAGGAACAGTTTCTGCAGGAGGAATCTGAGACTTAACTCTCCTTTCTGCCCCAGCAGTCAGGTTCCTATTAATGTGTTAGGTTTTGATTGGGGGTGCTTTTAAAGAAAAAATACTAAAATATACACGTTCAAACATTTTAACTGTGAATTTATCATTGGGTTTTTTAGTAGCATCAGATAAAATAACAGTGCAGTCCATTGTATGCACATGGACTGTCCACCTGAGGTCTATTTTTCCTAGAATTAGGACTTTTGTTTCTTTTCCTGTTTCACCTCTAATTTTATCATGCTTTGATCAACTTAGAAGCTATTTTAGAGCTGTTACTGTGGTGAAATAGACTAAAAAAAAAAGTGTCAAAATAAAGATTGTTCTCTTCTTTAATTTTTGTTCTGGTTCTTCTGACATTGAGCATCTATATGTGCATGCACTGAAATAGTGTCACCCCGCAAGCGATCTCTTCCACTGGGTCTGTACCCAAGGAGGCACATCCTTAGACCTTTAATGGAATCTTGCCTTTTTACTTAAATAGTTAAGAATAGAACTTGACTTTTGTTTAAAATTATCCAGTAAGTTTGGGGGGCTTTCTATTAAAAAAAAAAAAAAAAAAAAAGCATGTGTATTGGCATGGCAACTCCTCACTCTTGCTGCTACTCCTGTACCAGGACTGCTCACCTGCAGCAGCCAGTAGAGTATTCCTTAAATGAAAGGAGAGACTTCATTATATTCCTGGCAATTCAAAAGGCCTGCTCAACTGGGTGTACTGGAAAATTTCAGCTGCAATCAATCACTTTATTACTTTCATCTTATGCAGTTGATTTTTAAATGTTAACATCTAATATGGTTATCAAGCTATTGCTTCCTCTGGTTATGAAACCTCTCAAGTGAGGTCAGGCACATTTGTTTAATCACCAGTTTTATAACTGGTCATTGATGTGACAATGTTGAGTCTGGCTGCTGTGCTAACCACTTATTTTTGTTTGGCATTCAGCTGATAGCATGCACGAAAATCAGCCCTGTACTGTTTTACTTTCAGGTCCATAATCCTGGGGGGGGCTGGGGAGGGATAGGAAGGAAATAATGAAGAAGAATATTAATTAAAATTTTAATTTGTTCAGCAGAGCTTTGGGAAACACAGAAACTTTCACTCCCAGTATATTCAGCAGAAGCAGTGCATGTCACTATAAATATGGGTGCTGCAGTGATGCATGCTGTTATTAGTTAGTCATTACACATAAAAACTAGAATAAAGACAGTTTAATTAAATGACTTTCCTATTCCATGCCTTTCTCCACAAGATGTGCATTCCAACAGAAAAGGAGCCTTTGTGTGCGTCCGTCACAAGATACAGTCCATACCTTGCCTTTCCATCTCCAAAACTTCTGAAAAATAAGAATTGATGTTTTTTTATACATATCTGTTCTAGACTGTGGTGAAATGTGTGGGAAAAGCACTGCGTGTTGATTTCAGCAAGGACTTGGATACTTTATTCTGATCCGAAGAGTGTAACATTTTTAATGTATATTGCAATACCTATCTGCCTAATTATACAGCAGTGATGCAGTTTTAGTGGTAGTAGACCTTGTACAGAGCATAAAAGGCAGTTCTGGTGGTAAAAATCCAGGAGATACTAATTTTCAGGTACTAGACTCTTGCATAAGGATGTCTGTTACCAGGTCAGGAGGCTCATCCCTTGAGCACTCATCATAGCTTGTTCTTAAAGCCTGAATAGTTGGCCGCATAAAGTGGTATCACTGCAACTGTAAAATACGTCAGTAGACCAAGTTTTGGTATAAATAAACAAGTCTAAATGGGATGTAAGATGGTAGATCAGGCAGTGGTTTTGTTTTAGGTCTGTAATGCAGACAGAAACATTTTGCATGGAAATGATGCATATATTTAAATAGGAAGTTGATGAAAAATAAGTGGTTATTTTAACTCGGAGGCTAAAATGATGGTGGAAAACCAGCACAAAGATTTAATGTATGTATGAAACCTAGAAATTAACTGAGCAGTCATATTGTCCGGGATGTTTGAAATATGAAGCTAAAGAGCATAGGTGGTGATGGCATTGATATTTACATTAGTCCTGTCTCTAGGAGAAATGAGTGTTAATACTGTGTATTATTTCTCAATTTCCAGCCTAAGAGCAGACTTTCATCCAATAATTGTTGAAGTAAATGGCATGGGGTTGGAGGTGGGTGTGGAAAGGAGGCAGAAGTGAAGTAGGTTTTACTGGAATGAACGGTCAATTTGGTCTGGAGTTGGAAAAGTAGTTGAAAGCTTGCTCAAATACTTTTACCTTGAGTACCTTGGTTCAACATACCCTGAATCTCTGTCTGCTTAAAATCAAGTCACATGAAAGGTATGTGGTGATAGAGTAAGGCTGAAAGAGCTCTGCTGAAAGAGGAGGAAAGTCCCTGTAATCTTACCAAAACCAGTTGCTGTGTATATAATCCAAAATTTAATTCTAGCATCTTCTTCATAGCCTTTCGAATAGGAGCAATAAGTGCTTGCAGTAATCCCACACTGGACCTGTGTGAGATGGTGGGGTGTGGTACATTTATACGAAGGTAGTTTATAGTGAAGTTCATTTATTTGAGTGAATATGCTGTAGATTGCAATTAATGACATTATTTCTCAGTAGCAAAAACCTATGCTGTTCTTTGCACTAAACTTAAATGTTCCCCAAAGAATCAAATGAAGTAATGTAATATAATTTATGTCCTTATTTGAAGCTGTATCATCTAGTCTATAATTCCTATGAGCAGCTCTTTTATTGAGAAATATTGGTGCTATCAATGCCACTTTTATATTAGAATCTTTTTATACAAGCATACAATGCAAAGCTGGAAAGAAAAATGTATTATTTTTCAGTCACTCATCCCTGTAAACCCCAAAGACAAACTGAAAGCTGAAATTCCTGGAGGTGAGGCAGAAGCATTTATCACTCCAAATTCTGGTACATAAAGCCCAGGAGATCAGACTGGTTTCTGAATGCTGAAAGACAACTGACATTATACTTTAGGAAAGAAGAGGGAAGGGTGGAGCTTTCACAGTGGAAGAAGAGGGTGAAAAACATCATGTTACAGAAATAGAGATGAGATTTATCTGGGATTACTTCTTTTAAAATCCTAGGTGAGCTGAAATCTTCCTTAAGAAATGGGTTAGGCCCTGTTACGTTTTATTTAATAACTCTCAGTATAACACCCAGCTCTGATACAGCAGCTCATATATAGGGACCTCAAGGCAATGATGGTTTTTTAGCCCTGTTTTATAGATAAGAGAATGAAGGTAAGAGAAGGTGAAGATAGGTGGCAGCAAGTGTCAGAAACAGAGCCCTGCAGGTTTTTGGGTGTAGGTTGGAATTTCACAGTTCCCTGATCTTATGTAATTAGGATAGGCCACTATATCTTGTAAATAATAATTTAGTTCATTCTGGAATAATTGTTTTTAGTGTAGAAGTGCAGAGTGATGGATGCTGTTACTCGCACGGATGCCTTCCCAGTCCCTCAGTGCATGTGCTGGCTCATGGGGGGAATAAATTTTTTGGCAGCTGGGGCAGGTGGAGGTTCAGCCTTTGTGGCTGTTGCTTCACCAGCTCTTCAGGGCATCCCTTGGGTCTGCGGCACAGAGGAAAGCTGCTGAAGCACGTCTTGGTGGGAGCTGTGCAAAGCATGCTCACGGGACATGCGGGATAGTTTAAATAGTCCTATGCCCACAGACTGTCCAAATAATGATTCCTTAAATTTTAAACTGCAGGATTTTACAGCTCGATCGGGTATCTTTGGATGCCAGTGCTTATTTTCCCTACAATTCCCATGCGGTCCAAATGCATCCCTTAAGCTCTGTAACTTGGGGCACAGTATGCTCTATTTCTGGCTTTAACTGGAGAAAGATAAAGCGAGCCGCACAGTGCATGTTTGTCCTGTTAAAAGTGTAACGGTATTTGTTCATGTCTGTGTCTCTTATTAAAAGCTATTTTTATTTTTTTTAAGGGCAATTTAAGACAAATAACTCTTCGGTCCATTTTCCCTTCTAAAGGTATTGCACGAGGACTCTGGGTACTGAGACAACACAGTACATACCCCAAAGCAGATGCTCGGTGATCAGCATGACATCCGTACCCGGCAATTCCTTAATCCAATGCCAGTATTGATTAAAGCAAAATACGCTGGTTTTGTAATCCCTTAGGGGTCTGTGTTGAACTTTGTTAGTGGTGACCTGGCATATATGTGCTCATTAGAGACAGGAATGGGACGTTCATCTCTCTCTAACGCTATCTGTTAGTGGGTGGATTTGTTCTGAGGTCTCGGACATCAGATTCTTTCTCATGCATGTACCTGTTTCCCCTGGATGTCAAAATCCTGCAGGACTTCAGATACTCAAGATTCTCACCTTCTTAAACAAATATTGCCCCTTCCATGGCATAAGGTAACCGTGTCCAGCAGACCGCCGTGGGGGACAGGAGGGTACCCCTTGCTACTGCCAAGTTGGAGACAAATGTCCCGGGAAATGGGTATACGGATTGTATTTCTCCTTAGTTGCAGGGTGAGCCCATCTCTGCTATATATGGCTGAAAGGTCAGGTATTACCATTGTGGACAGGCATAATCATTCAGGTTGAGGATAAACGGGATATTTGTATACTAGGACAAATGTTTATCTTAACTGTGAAACAATTAGAAAATACCTGCTTCAGCCTAAACAATTTTTTTTTAACAACCACAAAAATCTCTAAGAAATCGCATGTGTGTATGTCCTTGCTGAAAGGAGTGGTGAACTGTGAAGAGACCTTTAACAGAATAACTCAAGTCTTCACAGCTATCATAATTCAAGTGAAAATATGGACAGCTTTTTATGGCAAGACAGTTTGTTCACATTTCTTGGCACACTTGGTCACTGCAGGGAATTTAACTATTTAACTCCAATTAATCTTTGAAAGATCCACATCTCCAGGAAATGAAGCAAACAGATCCTTATTAGATGGGTTTGGGCCAGACTTTTCTTACACAGCTTCAATTCTAGCGTTGACATGGTCCTTCCTGACTTTTTTCCTCTCCACTAACCCAAGTCCTCCTGCAGCGCATCTGCCTGGCCGCAGAGCCACCAGATTTCTAGAACTAAATTGTATTAACCCAAAACACAGACTTGGGATCTTCTATGTTTGGTTCATCTTTGGGTTAATTGCAAGATGTCACAGCTGATTCTTTCTTTATTTTTAAAGCTGTTCTTTTAACTTCTCTGAAATGCAGGGATTGTACTTGGGGAGGGTTTTAGAAATTGCTTTTGTTTCATAATGCAAGCTGTGAATTAAGTGCTTTGGCCTTCCTGCACAGTGGACCTTTCTTTGATATGGTTAAACACCTGAGAGGTGAGCCTTGGGGCTTTTCTCACTGTGGGGTATAAAATATGGATTATTTCTTAAGGTAAAAAAACCCAAACCTATCTTTGAAATGTGTTCAGTGAGAAAAGTGTGCAAGGTTACTGCAGCCCTAGGGCGACAGTAATGTATGCTCCACAAGCTACATAAGTTTGACATTGTGTTTTTTTAAATAAAAAGCTACTGCAAAACAGAGCGTTGTACAGCACTTATCAGTGGGCAACTCTTATCAAGATCTCCGAGATACTGTGAACTTCATGAATTAATGCATCAAAATTAATACATCACTAAAGAGTCTGAAGTGTTGTAGTTGCTCGGCGGTGAATAACTTTATTTTCTTCCGAGAAGGAGTTGGGAGAATGTTTTTCAGTAATGGGGTTTGCTGCTCCTGCTCAGATGTACCACAGTGACCCTGAAGGCGCAGGGCAGGTTGTGCTTATTTCCAGTGGAGCTACATTGTTCAGCAGTTTGGTCGTGGTTTGTCTTTCCTGCATGGGACCAATGCAATGCCAAACAATTAGAAAATAATGTTATATTTTTCATTATTCATATAATATTAATAAAAAAGGCAGGATTTGTTTTACTAATGCCAGCCGATTGAGTATGAAATCCTCAATTTGCTGTACTGAAAACCGCTAAACATCTTACAAAATGAAACATGTTATGTTTGTTGCCATGCTAGTCTATCCTAGGAGATTAGATGTTTATCCAGGGTAAAGTATAGCTATGTAATGCAACCTCAAGGCAATCAAGACTTAGCAAACTGTGTAGCTCTGCTTTGTTAACAACCCCAGACATATCCAGTGACAAGGGCATGCTGCAGCCTCCCTTTGGCTTGCAGCAGAGAAAGGCTGTCCCATGAAGCTGTATCTCTAAAAGGTAAATAAAACCAACTTCCACAGAGCTTTTCCTGACTCTAAAATCGCTACAGCAATTGAAATCTATCCTGTTGGTTGCTGGAGGGATCCCTGTCCCTGCAGGGAGCATTTGTTATGTGGGGTGGGGAAACCATTCCTTTCTGAGAGGTCCTCTCTAAGCTATCTGGTGGGTACCCTGTTAGGAGGAAATGATGCCAAGTAAATCTGTTCCTTTATTCTGGAAGGTCTGTCTGGTCTCAAATGAGTGAAAAAAACCTGAAGATTGTCCAAAAATAATTTTTGCTCTTCCATGGGAACCACATTGTTTAATCTAGTTCATTGGCATGCTTAGATCTGCTGACTTTCTCTAGGGGAACAGAGATCTATACATCCTCTTTTTGTTATTATTTTAAAGCAAAGAATAAAGGGTAAGGTTTAAGTGCTTCCCTCATTCTCTCTTACTTTGCTGTGTTCTGCCTTGCCAGATTCTCCCTGCTCAGTGGAACAAGGCTGTGTGAGAGAAGGATGTGTTGCTGTGATTATCAACAGAGTCATTTTTAATAGTGTCAGTCTTTGCCATAACTCGTACCACTGTACAGTCCTTGAAAGAATGACTTTTCGCATCTTTGGGGATACCTGGGTTTTATTGGTTGAAAATGGCTTTTTTTGGAACTGCAGCATAGTCACAAATAGACATTTCCTGAACTCTAGTTTCCAACTGATTTTGTGTTATTTTTCTGACTTTCATTGCATTTGTAATAAAACCTGAAAATTATTAATGTATAGGGAAACTCTCTGTATTACTGATAATTTTCTGGCTTTACTCTTAAACTTTCAGCCTCTGCACATCCCAGTGTTAGAAGATGTGTCCTCAAGACTGATTCCTAAGCAGCTAGTCCATGTACTTTACTGGCTTGAAGAAAGTAAGTTTGTGTCCTTGACCTGTATTTAAGTGATGCCTGTGGTCTTTTATATCCCATGCTGATATCTGAAGTATGGTACACGATGTCTGCCTGTACCTTCCTCCCTCTGCTTCCCAGTGTGTTAAGCATTTTGAGGCTCTGATAGCTGTGGTTGTGACCCAAAATCCCTTCTTTGAGCTCTCTAGATGGATCGGTACCTTGCCAGGGAAGACTATGGTGCTATAAATGACACACTAGTGCATACGCTATATATCCTCATGTCCCTGCGCTGGCTGGGATCACAAGAAGGCCTTTGGAGAACAAGTGTGTATGTGCAGATAGTTGTGGAGCCAGTTACTGTTGATAAATTAAGTGCCAGATATTTAATCATAATCTTTAATCACATGTCCAACTTCAGGTTAATTATTCATAGCTGCTGGAAGCAATCTTGAAATGATGTACACTTTCAGGAAAACACTTAAGTGCAGTCTAGGACTATACATGTGTGCTTAAATACCTTAAGTGCTTGTTCTTCAGAAATATTCTGTACGCTTGGGGTCTAACTGAATGGAGAGGCTGTTACGAGAGAAAAATAAGCTGTTACTACAATGGGGAATCTCTTTTCCTAGTCCAGTGGTAGGTGGACTGAGCAGAAATTGGCCAAAATTTTCAAAGATGTTAAATTTAGTTGTTCTAGGTATTCTTGAAAGCATTCCTTTGTGATGGGGGTGTGTGGTTTGGTTTGGGGGATTGTTTGTTCATTTGTGTGGGATGGTAATGTTTTTCATGTGGGTTCTTTTGTGTTGGTTTGGCTTTTTTAGTACGTTTGAATAAATGGTGTTTTGTTTGGAATGAACTGGTTTTGAGTCATTTGAAACAGTCGACTGCCAGTCCCTGGAGCATTTGTCCCACAGCCAATGGTAAATGGAAACTGCAGTCCAGAAATGTGATTTAAAACTTTTGACACTGAGTGATTTTCCCCAAGAATGACCTGAAAAAGCAAACAACTAAAACCCCACTCAGATGGATGATGAAGAGGTTGAAGTACACCTTCCATAATCGTGAAAACCCAAAACTGTTCTGTGTGCTGTGTTGGAAAAATAAGTGCATTTATGCCTGGTTATTTTAAGTGGTGTATCCTACAGTTACATGGATACTTGTGTTTGTGTTGCATATTTTTTTAACCCCATATATAGCCAGAGCACTGTACGTAGGGTTGAGGTTCTATCCCAAGAAGACTGTGTGTGGATTAGCGCATTTTAACAAAGCAGCAGCAATGTGATGAAATTAGGTCTCTTCTAATTCTCTACCAGAGCGATGCCATTTTTGTGATACTTGATTTTGATAACTTTTCTATAGATTTTTATCTTTTTATTTGCTGTTACCTTTGTGGAAAAATCCCGAGGGAATTTATTAAACTGAGTTCAGAGATGAATGTCATCTCTTGCAGAATGTGTTTTGCTGTATTGTCAGAAAACAGGGCTATTTTGACAGTGGAATAATGGAGATAGCTATGATTTAAAGAACGGTAAGAATTCATGACAGGAGTGGAGATCTGTCCTTGTTGGGAGCCTGCACAGTGTACTTGATCATGGGTATTGATTCAGCCCATCAAAATGTGTTGTAGTAAATGTAATTTATGCTCTGACCTTCAGCCAGCTCTCAGCTGGAATGGAAAAACATGGTAGAGATACTTACAGATGGGTCTACTTATCACTTGCTCCAAGGAAATGCGGGATAGATCTATGAATTCAAGAAACCATGCAGTCTGGAGGGGGAGTTGGAGGCAGGAAGGACTTTCCAGTGGAAAAAAATGTATGGAAATACCTGTTCTGTAGGCATTGCTGCAGATAAAATTTGGCCATAAAAATCCTCACATAAAAGAATTATAGCTCCCAGAAAAAAAACAACTCTCCACTGCTCACCTTTTCAAGTCCATTATGACTTTTTTTTCATTATTAGGTGCTAGGTCTTTTTAATTTTATTTTTGTTTAGGCCAATTCACAGGTCTGGGAGCTTGTGTCGTCACTTGTAGATGGGCAAGGTACACAAGAACATGGAGTCAGAGTGGTAGCTTCTATCTATAGCAAGGGTTAAGGATGTACCTAAAGGAGCAGAGCAATGAAAAATATGATTGGGAGAGGGAAAAGCATCACTGTAAAGGCAAAGAAAGGACCAGGCTGTGACAAGGGACTCGTATTTACTATTAGTTACAGAAAAGTAACCTGTTACCTAACCTTTAGGATGACCTAAAGCAGGAGGGTGGGGAAGTCTGTGAAGACTCTTTACCTTTAATTCAGTTATAATTACAGTATGAAAATGTACTGTATAAATAAGACGACTGTATGTTACAGTGCATAGTGGCGAGCATAGCTTGTGTGAGAGCTGACAAGATTGAATGTATGTAGTTTTGTGCGTAATTGTATTGTATACTGGTATATGAAAATTAATGTCAAGTGTCAATGTATCAGTTTACTCTATGATACCCTGATATGTTGTAGCTGGTAAGAATTTAGGATGGCTTTGTGTGTTTGAGGATGGCGAGATTGTAAATGACTTACACTGGGCTCCCTTTGTATTTGATTAAACCCCCTCGTATTCTTTGCTGGCACGGTGGCTATGAAAACTTAACAAATCTTTCAAAAGAGCTTGTAGAAATTGTTGGGTTTATCAGAACTGGTTTTCTACTTTTAAGCCAGGCTCCCCATATCATTAATTCAGTTGCAGACTGATGGAGCTATATCTTGTTAACATGGTATGGGGCGGGGGGGAGGCAGTAGTAAGAAATGTCAGCATCTCCCTGCGGCCGCACACTCTGTATGTTGCAAGATGTGTGCCTTTGATGCCGTGGTGTGAGAGGCGGGTGTACAAAATCTTTTGTTTTGAGATGGAAAAAGGACATCTATCGGATTGAGTTCTTGACTCAAATGGCTGGGAAGTTCAGCATGTTAGTAAGGTGCAGTGACCTCGGGACATGAATCCGTTTACACAGGGACCTTTAAGTGGTATAAGGAGCATGTGAAGTGCTGATCTACAGTTTGCCCTGTGTAAACGAACATTTATGAGAGTGGTTTGAGGTGTTGTGTCTGTGGAGGAATAGTTGCAAATCCTACAGCACATCGTAGGTATCATATTTGTTGCTCTGTAGGAAAGAGTGTGCAATAATGTAAAAACTGGGAGGATGAGAACGTGGAGAGCATAGTATTGTCCTGTAGCCAGCAAACCCTGTGTGTGGTTGTGGTGTTTTTTCTTTAAGCATCTCAAAAAAACCCCAAATGCACCCCACCCCTACCAATGCCCAAACCAACAAAACAACCTAAAAAAACACACAAAAAACTACCACCAAAACCCCCAGCTACTTTAGAAGCAAAAATGCAAATCCAGTCTCATGGCAAGAACAGAAAATGGCACATCAATTATTTGCCCTGACAAACTAACAAGAATAGGGAAAGGTACAATCTCATTACCAACTTAATCTTCTGGCACTTCTTGGATGCAGTACAAGTGATTCTATCAATCTAGAAACAAAAGGATTATTTTTGGGCCAATTATTCAAGCTCAAATACTCTCGACATATGAAGTGGGTTGATCTAAAAACCCACAGCACCAAAGCCGTCTAAAGGCGGACGGTATTCTGTTGGCAATATGTAATTTGTTTCATTAATGAGATTATTTGTCATGCAAGTATGCATAGCCTTCTGCCAGACATGTGTGCCTTTGCTGCTGCCATACAGTATTTGTACAGTCTCTGTCTGCTCGCCTAGTACAGAAACCAGCTGAACTTTAGGTGACCATTCCTATGAATTTGCTTTCATAATTAGGTTCTCCTTACATCCCAGTGCTCTAGATCACGCTGTGGAAATGAGGGGGCAGTGGATTCCTCCAGAGCCCAGTTGCTGCACAGCTGTAATTTCCCCACCTGGCTTGAAAAAAACCTGCCTGCTGTTATTTCCCTACATTTCCCTTGCTCAGGCTGTAAGTCCTGATGCAATGAAACTATGATTAGTGGAGGCAACGAGCATTTAAAGAAGTGATGTTGCTTCTTTCTTTGTACAGAAAACTTAAGAGTCTTGAAAACCAGCAAACACTTATGGGAAGCCTATAAATAGGTATTGTCTCATTTGTTCTGGCAACAGTGTGATGTAAACTGCAGTGAATGTATGAGTAAATTTGAGGCATGTACCTTTTTCGGGATGTATTTTTAAAAAGCTAAACAGAACTCTGGGATTTTGGGCTCATCTGTCTCCTGAGCTGTATGACCTGAGAGCAGCTCAAAAAAAGTGATGCTTTGCTGGCAGACGGTTCAGGTGCTGTGGGTCCAGGTAGACACTGTGTTGTCCACCTTAGATGACAGGGCATCTTTGGTCCCCATCCCTTGGTGGGATGGTGTCTCCTGGCCTCTCTGCCCGCAGCACTGCCCTTGCTGGAGGATGGGGAATGCCTGGTGGCACAGGTGGCTGTTTCTTTTCTTTCAGCACCAATTTATCCCAGATGAGTCCTGTGAAAATCCAGTCTGTTTGTATTAAAGAAAGACAGGAGTCTGTATTTCCTTGGTATCTCTTAGTCTTTGTGATAATTACATCCAGAAGTTGTGACTAAAAAAAGGAATAATGCCACTTTTCATAAGAAAAGAGAAAATTTTTATTGAGTTAAATTCCTTTTCAATGAAGTCTATGTAAACACTTCCTGAAACACCAATATTGGCTTTAAAATTTGGTGTATTTGAAAACCTTACAGACAGGGTGCTATTTGGCTGACAGTAGAAATGATCCTTTATATAGTTCCAGGCATAACTGTTTTCTTTGCTTTCTTCTCTTTTGCCCAAGCATTTCTGAAAACCACCAAAAATATATCTGCTGTGAATACATAGTTTTGACAATCCAAGCTGATTTGGGTGACAGTACGGTCATACCAGCATAAAATTTGGTTTGGGCTAATTAGCTGTAGTGAGGAGGAGGATGTGTTGTTTACCATGGAGGTTGACATCTGTGATGACTTAGGTACACAAGTTAGCTCCTTCAGAGTTACCTTAAATGACTGTAAGGCCACCGCTTGGCATCTGAGCATCCCAAAACTCCCATTTCTTTATTTTATTTATACACACACATATATATAAAAGAAATACATTGTGCAAGAAATGTGTAAGTGTCTTACCCAGAAAACAAGAGTTTAGGCTTTTTTGGAAAGCCTTTAGCTTCTAGCTGAGCTCCTGATCTGGTGACAACCTTTGTCCCTTTCCAAATAATTCATTGGGTGATGTGTGTCGTGGGGTATTATCTGGATCAATCTGTATTTGTCTTTTTCCTCTTTTTTTTTTTTTTTCATTTGTTAAGAGGCTTGTGGATGGAGGGAAGCGTAAGTCACTTTTCTGCTCTGACACACTGATGCAGCTGTAGGAACAGCCCACTTGCGGCTCACATCTGCCTCACACTGGCACTGAGCTAGGGATCCTTAGCGCTTGAATATTTTGGTATTCTTCAGTGCCTGCTTAAACACCAGTGCTACTTACATGCAGGTTTTGCGTTTAAGTTAAATAAGTAATTACTGTAGCAGTCTCACTGCATGCCCAGCCAGTGCTGCATCTTGACCGTCCCATCACTAATCTGATGAAGAGGGGGAAGGTCCTGGGCAAGGGAGATATGTTAATTGCACAAGTTGTCTCCTGCTGCTATGACAATAAAACCCTCTTCCCGGTAATACAGTTAAAGATTCTTGACATCTGTCGCAAAGCTAAGATCATACATGCTTACTTACCTATCCGTCTCGAAGAAGCTTGCTGTGAAGGACCACACGCAGCTCTCCCAGGGACTGAGCTCTGCGACCGTACCTGAAAACTGCAGATGGTAGAAAAACAAATAAGCAGTCAAAAAAGTGACTGTAAAGCCTTAGGCTAGCATGGCTTTACCTTCAGGACTTTTTGACAGGGCTTTTCTGGAGCTCCCGCTAGCCTCCCAGTGAGCTTCTGGGCCACCTTCTAACATCAAGGGAGACTGAATTTAGACCTCACCTCGATCAAATAGACAGATGTGGAACGGGGACTTGTGTTCACTTGACTCGAAAGAAAAAGAGCAAACCAAATTAAGTATTTCTCAATACAGAATAATCATATGTTGTATTTAATTTTTTAAAAATGCAAAATTTACAGGGTGTAAATGCCCTGAAAGGTGACGTTGCCCAGCTTCTGTTTTCAGAGTGCTATGTGATACCAAATGGGTGCAATTTTGAACCTTAAGAGGAGGTAGAAACAGTTCCTGGTTTGATTATTTATTAATTTATTTTTAAACAGGATTTGGCCACATGCCTTTGCTGAATTATTTGGGAAAAATATTTAGCTCAAGGTGTTTCATTCTAGTGATTAGCCTATGAAGGCCTTGCCTTCTTGGTCTTGCATTTCTGTTTTCTTGTAATTATTGCATGTAATCATGCCAACGTAATTTAGCTAAATTCCTGGGGACTTCATAAAAAAAAAAAGCCTTTCTGCAAAGGCTGCCCAGCTGAGATGTGTGACTGACTTGAAAAGTGACCGTTTCTGTTTTAGTCAGAG
The DNA here is from genome assembly GCF_929443795.1 of Astur gentilis. NCBI lineage: Eukaryota > Metazoa > Chordata > Aves > Accipitriformes > Accipitridae > Astur > Astur gentilis. Next base: position 41,368,831 of record NC_064885.1, on the reverse strand, counting down.
GTTTTGGGGTATCTCCAGGAATGGAAGAGGAAAGTTGTCCATGCTACTGACTGGGGAGTGCAGCTAGTCAGTGAGAAAGGACTTCAGATGGAGCAGGAGAGTTGTATAAGAAAGTTCACAATTAAAAAATAGGGAATAACGAGGTCAGTGTGACTCTATTTTCCCTATCACTGAGTCTGAGCATCTTATAAATACTTTCTGATCTGCACTCTGCCCTCCCCAGCAATTTAGTTTATAAGGGGGTTGTTTACATTAGTTATAGGAGACTTTGGGGGGCACTTTTCCAGTTTGGGACATATTTGTACCCTATTTTACTTTTATTTTTCCTTGTGCATTATTAAAGCAAACAGTTATTGGGGGGGGGTTGTTAAATTATTTTCTGTTTTAATGAACAATCGTTCTTACTGAAGAGCATGTCGGATGTGGTAGCAATGAATAAGGTCACTCATCTGTTGGGTGGCCCATGTCCAGTGGTCACCCTTCCACTTGCACCTACTCTATATGGTTTTAGCTGCTGCCAGCTTCTCTGGTTGCTCTCCAAGTTTGTCAAGATTTACAGTGTCAGCTGAGATGGATGGAGGGGCACATGGAACATGGCAAAACCAGCTTTACCTAACGGTCAAAGTGGAGCAGAGCAATGAAGTACCAACCGATGCTTGGTTTTGCTGTGCAGTTTGTGATAAACAACTTTCCTGGCTTGTCTTTGTGCGTGGGAGACAAATAGCTTATTCCACTACAAAGAAATAGTTTCCTACTTTTTTTTAACCCAACGTGAAGAATATGGCCATGCTTAATATTTGATGACTTAAATTTTTTTTCCTGGGTTGTTTAAACTGCTTTCAAACTAATTGGATTGGGTGCAAATTAACAGCTGGCTAAAATACAGTCCTGAGGCAGAGCAGTTTTTTTCCTGGCAAAGCAAATTCTACTGAATAAACATTAATTTTCTACTTGAAAAGCCTTGTCCTGCAGGTTAGGTGGGTTTTTAAGGAGTCCTTAGATAGTCACTTCATTGGTACCAGCATATTAATCACATGGCAAAACCAAACTAAAATATCACTGACGATAAAATCCAGTACAAATGCAGAGATTTTTATCTGTTTGCTTGCTTTAACGGTATAAGATAGTACTGAGATCCTGTCCATGCTACTGCCCAAAACATGGACATGTCACAGTTCAAAGGGATCTGTACTCAATGGCAATGGAATTCAAGCAAATGGCAGAAATCTAACTGCTGGGATTGTCTACTGGGGTGTAAGCTGATGTACCAAACAATGTTATAAGAGATACAGGAGCATTTGCTTGAAAATTATCACCAGGCAAATACTATTTGATGTCATGACAGTAGCATCAGCTGACGCACCTGGGAAGAAAGCTATGCATGAATTGGTGTAGTACTTTAGGTAGCAAATGTATTACAACAGCAACATGTGGATTTCATGAGGGACAGAGCTCAGTTTTTATCGAGAAAACTTGTCTGCTTCAAGAAAGCAAAGGAAAGGGAGTGAGAATAAAGTAGCAATAAAACAAGACCAAAAAGATGCTCCCTTTTCCCCCACACCCCAAAGACCATTAACAAGCAAGGGTACAAACCCAAAACCCTGGGACTCTAATGTCTAAAGTCTGTTGTATATCAGTGCATCGGGTGCCGCCGCAGCGTGGCCAGGGACACCCTGGCACAGTACGGGGAGCACATCAAGGGTGCAAAGGAACAGCCTGTGTTCAGACAAGTTTTCTTGGGGTATCCAGAGCCACCATGACAGTGATCTAAACCTAAAACATGCCCTCCTTGTGAAGAGACGTAGTTCAGGTAGAAGAAACTGAGTGTGATCATCCTGCTTTTGCACGGCTGTTGCTGCTCAGGTTTTAGATTTCCCCTCTGTAAGGTTTTTTGGTGTTCTAGCTTCAACATTACAGCTAAGGCAGATTTGCAAAGCTACTGCGAGCAGGGAGAGAGCTAACATTTACTGTTGGTATTTGCACTATGACTGTTTTAAAGTATCTGCCCTTAAAATCCTGAGCCAAGTTAAGATCCTTGAATATTTTGTTAAAACTTTTTAACTTTGTTAAAAAGAAAGTTCTTGGAGACTTTATACGCAGTCAAGAATAACAGTGCCTTAGATGCCTGAGCATGCCTCAGACTCACCTAGCGAGAGAGGTGAAACAGCCTGAAATACTTTGCTCTTGTCTACAGCAGCATAACCAAGCACAGGGAGCCAGCCCCATCCTGCAGTCCCTCCGTGCCTCTGGAACTGTGGATGCTGCAGCATCCCAAGGCGATCCATGTGATCATTATGCCTTACGTAGAACACTGTGTCCAGTTTTGGTCCTCTGCTCAAGAGAACGGAAAAACTAAAGAAGGGCCAGTGGAGAGCCACCAAGAGGATCAGAGGACTTGAGAACTTGGCACGTGAAGAAAGGTTTAAGGAGTTGGGCTTTTTCAGCCTAGAGGAGAGGAGGCTCAGGTAATCTAGTCTTCCAATATCGAAAACATAGTTGTGGGGAAGATGGAGTGTATCACTTTGTAAGAATGCAACGTGGTAGGATCAGAGGCACCAGGTACAAGCTGCTTAAGAAAAAATTCTGTGCGGTTAGAAGAGGGAAGAAAGAGGAAAAAAAAAAAAAAAAAAATCCAAACACTGGAATAAATTGCCCAGAGAAGTGGAAGACTGTCCCTTGTTGGAAGTGTTCAGGACTTGTCTGGACATGGATCTTGATGATGTAATCTACAGCAGTGCCTTCAGCAGAAGGATGGACAAAGTGATCTCCACAGGTCCCTTCAGTTTAGCCTTTTCTGCAGTCCCACAGTTCTTCACTCTGCGGTCACCCAGAGGGATGTTTTGCAGCACAGGAGGCTTTTCTCTCTTTTTACCCCTCTTCACAGTCAAATATTGTTAAAAGCCTCAGGTTAAAGGCAGTTCAGCGTGGTAGCCCATTGGATGGGATGTGGTTTTCTGTGCATTAAAATGTGTAAGAAATTTAAAATACAGTGCACAATTTTCCAAAACCAGACACCCTTAGGCTTCTGCTTGAGGAGTTTGATACAAGAATCCTATTTCAAACTTGCTTCAGCTGCATTATGGATGTATCATCAGGAAATTATTCTGCCTACGTATGGCTGGCTGCCTGCGGTGAGCGGCAGTCACGTGGACTTGAGCGGTTGAGAGCCTCTAGCCTTTGTGTCTGTTAGATTTGGAAGAGGCACATTTAAAATCGAGCAAAGTATTTTTTTGTTTTATGTATGAGGCTGCCATGTCTGGAAACTCAAGACTTGTTATTAATTGAGATGTATTTCTTCCTCTGTTTTTGGTAGGAATATAGATGCTGTTTTCAGTTTTGCTGGAGTTGAAATCCCTTCCTTTCTCCCACCCCCCTCCCCCTACCACCCCCCAAATGGCATGGGTAATCAGTGCTATGCATTCAAATTTCTCTGGAATTAAGTTTCAAGTGGAACAGCACGGTAGCTCTTTCTTTGTCTGAATTTATTCCGGAATTATGAAACAACATTTTCAATTTTCATTTTCTTCTGTAGCTTCTTGAGATAGCACTTGTATATGACAGGCCAAGATACAATGTGAACTGTTTTAATATATTAATTTGAGGAAGCAGGCATTGAAAGGTTCTGCATTTGGTCATGAATACATATATAATTGCATACCTTAACTAGAACAAATGGATGTCAGCGCTTAGTCTTGGATTTTCAAAGGAGCTCAGGAAGTTACTTTTCTCTTTGAACATCCTAAACTTCAGAAGAAATATCAATTTTTTGCAGTGACTGTAGTTTCATAACCATCTAGAAGAAATATTGATTATGTAGTAACTCAAGTTCAGTGACTATCTGTCCTTTTTTAGCCCATCTCCTTGTAGTTATCTTGAAGACTTTGTTCTCTGCTGTTGTGTCCTAAGTTTGTCAATTCTTCTTAAGTAATATTTCTGAAATTCTGTCCTTTCTAAACAAATGGTCAGCATCTTATCTACTATCTTGACTGTTGTGACTTCATTCAGTCTCCCATCCTTTATCTCTCAGGCTTTCTTCTAGTCCTCTTTGAAGCTGCTAAGGTCATTGCCGTCGTCTCTGGCACTGACAGCCCCATCAATTTTGTATCCCTTCACTGGTCCCTTTTCTTCCTACCGCATAAAGATAAACCTTTATTTTTATTTCTGAAGACTTTCTCTGTGTTTTCGGTCTGGCGTCAGCTCTTGTCACGTTGCCCTCTTGCTGTTTGCTCCAAGCGCTTTAGTTCGTTCTTAACATGGATGGTTCCAGATCTGCAACTCGGGCTCCTGTGTCCATTGCTCCCTTGTTGCAAGCACGGGGCTTCCTGCTGTTAGCACTTCCCTGTTCTGCAGGTGCCATAGCTTGCTTACATAATTAGAAAAATGCAATAAAGATGACTGACCGGATCGAGTTAGCGCTCACCAAGGTAAGCACAGTCAGCCGCTCACCTTTCCAGCCAATTGATGCGCGCTGGGGAATTGCAGAGTCCCCTCGTGCCTCTTCTGACATCCTCAGAGAACATGCCGTCCTCTGCAAGAGCATGGAAGGTATCAAGAAAAAGTTGTTGGTAGTGTAGGTAGTCCTGCTTTTCCCGGTGAGGTGCCTGTGCCCTCCCTGCTGGGGACGGTGATGCTTCTTTTTGCACTGCAGAAAGCCAGACAATAAAGCTAATCTATTCGGTGAACCTTTATTATGTGAGGTTAAGTTTGATCTTCCTATGACTAATTTTCTGCTGTTTTTGTTGAAGCACTTCTGTGCATCAGCCTGATTGCTTTATTCCTGACGAGTTTGCTGTTGTGACCACGTGCTTGTTAAGGGTTTCTTCAGCTTCTCATCTCACTTATTCCCAAAAAGTGCTATTTACTCCAATAAAGCCATTAGTTTCATCTCTGCTACTTGAGAATGATCCCAGCTCTTGTGACTGCAGAGTTTGAAAACTTAAGCCTTGCAAAATGCTGAACTTTTTCGGAGGCGAGCCCTGCCATCTTTGTGACTCACTCCCTCTAGGCACAACATAAAGCCTCTCCATGTGGAAGAATCCACCTCTCTTATTTTTACTGCTCATGCTAAAGTCACCTATTGCTCTCTCCAGCACAGCATAAGGTCTTCTCGACAGCCTGGGGGACAGGTTTAGTCAACATGCGCTTGCTTTGAACAGAGTCCCAATTTCTTAAACTGTTTCCAAGGACAAATGGTTACTTGCAGTATCTGAGTAGCACTTCAGTGAGCAATCTGTTTTGTCCAGATAACCACACTGTATAAATAACTTTTTAAAAGTTGCATGGCATAAAATAAAATGTAGTCATTGCAAGATAATTAATGTCACTTGAATATTATAATGTGCAAAGGTGCATTTGATCCCATTCCTATAAAGACCTGCTTATATTATGGTAATGAGAGTCTTCTGAGATGCATTGTTGTTATGAGAAAACTTCTTTTGAATTCAGCACAGAAATAATTCACTTCCTTTGATCAGAAGAAATGTCAGTTACTTTCATATGATCTCAGAGCTCAAATATAAACAAGTCTAGTCCTTTCAATAGTGAACGGTTAACACAAAAAAGTAATTAAAGTACTTCAATAGCATTTGTCATAAAGCATATGTAGAGACCAACAACAAAGTATAGAATCTTACCCAGCTTCTCATTATTCTCTCGGTTAATAGACATTTTTACATCAGCTTGATAGTTGCGTGCATACTCAAAACACTTTTCTCCCTGGCAATGTCAGATATTCTTCCTTTTCTACCTTGTCTAAGAGGAGAAGGGCACCTCTGGGGAATTTAACTAGTGGGAAACCTACTAAACCAAATGTCCAGGAATCTTAAGAGGGGCTCCGTGTGAAGACATCTCCCGTGAGTTGTCTTTCTACTGAATAAGGAAACTGGGCAGAAAGGTCAACTGGACTGTTATAAAACTGAATGCAAATAAGCAAGTGTGTGTCATCAGTTATATCACATAGATTTCCTAAAAGAAGAGCCTAGTAGGAAGACATAGTAGTGCTTTTGGTTTGTGTGCAGAAGGTGGGAAACTTTGTAATGCTCGTTTAGGGAAACTGAGGTATGCGTGTTTCTAAAGTTTGTTCTTTAATCAGCTAATAATAAATGGGTTAATCTAGGGTAAACAGTTTATATCTGCCCAGACTGGTATGAAGAACTCATTGGAACGATCTGCTTACGGATGGAGAGATTTTCCAGCTCCTTATGCTGACCTACAGCAATGTTCATGTCTACCTTAAGAACTATTGGTGGTGTGTGCAAAGAGGAACAGCTTCATTAGGAAAGACAGAGGACCTGCTTGCTTCTCTGTTCCTCAGTCCCACCAAAAGAGAACGGGTGCAGAAGGGACAGGCTTGGATTTTCTTGACTGTAATCTTGGTGAGCAAAGGTCCGCAGCTCCATTTGCTAAATCAGTGTTGGTGTCATAGCAGTGAAAGTGGGTAAAATGGGCATCTCGGCCAGAGAAGCCACTGCAGAAACAAGAAGACAGTAAATTACACTGCATTTGATAGGTACCAAATATGAGTGAGTGGATCTGTGATGTAGTAACTTCACTGTGTAAATTGCTAAGGAAAGTCCTTCCTAAAGAGAAACAATTTAAATGCTAGTAGCCAACTGCTTTTGGGACAAGTTTGTAATTCAGAAGATGTACATACACTGAGTAAAACTTTGTCTCTGACCAAAGCTGAATGTCAAGAAAGTGGGGAAAATATTCTTTCTTCTCCCCTACAAAGCACTAGACAAGTGGGTTCAGTGCCAGTGATGCACTTTGCTAAATAGTTTTTCATTCAAGGCACAGCAATATGTAGGCATTTTTTTTTATGTTTAGTATGCAAGTACATGGTCAGAACTGGCTAACTGGGCTCTAGTGGGAAGGATCCTGGTACAAGATATTCATGGTGCCACGAGGAGAAAAGAGGACTCTGTTGTTATTCAAATGCAATTGTTTTAGTGCTGTGCAACGCAGGGTTTGCACAGTGCATCTATCTCAGCAAGCACACATTGCTTTGTGTCGATGGCCAAAATTTTCATGGTCTACTTCAACAGACATGCTTACAGAATAATAAACAAGATTTTTGTATGTGTGACTGCAGCGAATACTTGTTAAAGGTAACTGCTGTATTTCTTTCAGAAGTCCTGCCAACTTTAATTAACTAAGGTTTATTCTGAAATGCAGCGAGATTAGGAACTTGTTTGCAATCTGTTTGCATTGTAATGTACAAATCAGAACATAGTTCTCCTCGTGTCTTATTGACTGCAAAACCTGTCATCTGGCTTTCCACAAGTGTATTTGAACTCTGGCCATATTCTCTGCTCCATTTAGCTTCTGCTTTTTTATCATAGGTTTGGGGACACTCACCATTTTTGAACAGTTGGGGAGACGACGATTGCTTGCCAGGCTGTGTGCGGTGCGCTTGTCGGACCTAACAGCCATTGAGTTCTCAATATTTCTTTTCAGATATGCTTGTATCATATTTTCAAGTTTTTTCCACATGACCTTCTTTTCATGCCTTCTGTCTGTGAACACTTGGTGTCTCTGATTCAAGGACTAGGCTTCGGTCTCCTCGAGGCAGAAGTTGCCTCTGACCATCACTGTGTGGTGCTTAGGGCAGCGGAGACTGCTCCTGGGGTGCATGCGTGTGTACATGTTGGGTGGGCAGGCTCTGGCATAATTACACAGGAGTTGTATAAACAGACGTGTACATGCCTTTGGCAGGTCTTCCATAAAGCTCAAGGACAAGTTCTTACCGTGTTTAACTATTGATCGTTGTATCTGGAGACCTGAAATGCGCTAGGATAGCCAGCAAGGCTTTGGGAGAGATGCTGCTGCACCTTCTCCTCCTGTTTCAACTCCTACTCACTTAAAATTTCAACAGATTGCTGAGCAAAGTTTTGGGTTAATGAAATGGAGCAAAGCACGTTGGCACTGGCAGCGCAACTGGCCAAAATGATAGTTCCCACTCTGGCTTGGACAGAGATTGATGCTTTTGTGCTATAGTGGAACAAAGCTATTGTAGTGCTGGGGAGACAAAGGAGAACACTGTGATAACGGAATAAGTGCTACTACTAAGTTCATTAGATGATTGTGTTGAATTGTTTTGGACATGATTTGCTTTTTTCAGGGGAAGGGAGAAGCGAAGTTCTTCATGCCCATGCCATAAAATGCTTTGTATAATGTTTATTGTAGTAAAGTTGGTTTCGAACGTTGATGTATTTTGACTCATCGCTTCAGATTTCAGTGTCGTATGTATTACTGAAAACCATAATTATCTTTATGAAAATGTTTTCATAACAATAGGCCAGTGTCTCATAAATCGGAGAAAAAAAAAAACAACCCATCATGTGCAGTCACAACTTCTCCATTGGTTTTGAGTGCTGCATTTACTTGCTCTCTGTGCTCACATCATGGAAAAAGGGAATTTTACCTTGTGCCCCTTTAATAAAGTCTTTATACCTCTGCTGACTTCTTGGTGCCATGCGGCCATCCTCCCACCCCTGGGAAGAGCAGGGCTGCCCCATGCAATGTGCAATCTGCCGGGAGGAGGCGAGTCATGGCCGAAATAGTGCTGGAAAGGTGGCCTTCGGCCCTGGGTTTACAGCAGAGCTCGCTCTCATTTCTGCTGCTGCTGCTGCAAGCTGGCCCGGGTCAAGTGAACCACTTAACCAGCAGAGAGCTTTGCTGGCTGAGAGCGTGCCTGCAGCTGGAGGACTCGGTCCTGCTGCAGTGATAAAAGCTATGAGTGCAGTTACTCTGTGTAGGTGAAATTAGAGATCTTGAGATGATTTTAAAAACAAACATTTCTTGCCCAGGAAGGCAAGAGATAGCAGACTAGCAAAGGAGCCACCTGCTTGTGCTCTTGTTTGAAATATAACTTAGGTGTCCTCTCATGTCACGAATGTTTTGAGTTACTGCCAGGTATCAAATACTAATATTATTCTGTATAATAGGGCCCTTTATGCTCCTCTGAAGGACCAGCAGAGCTATAATCATTGCCTGAAGGGTTTTAAAATTTCAAGTGTTTTTGCTCGATAGTTCTGTGAGGTTTTCTTTGAAAGAAGTCCTGCCACAGGGGATCCTGCTCTCCTCTTGATAAGCAGGTGTGTGGTAACTCCTTCTGACACTAATGGGAGCTGTGCCTGCGTGAGGACCCTATAATAGATTCCATATAACAAAGCTAAGCCTCAAGAATATGAAATGCAATGGGAAAGAAGAGATCTCAAAAGGCCTGATTCTGCTCTTACTGAACATCAATTTTAAAGTGATGGAAAGTCATAGTTTCCCATAAATTCACTCTGTGAGTGAGCCTTGCGTTAAACTGATTTGGTTTTTTGTATTTCTTTCTTCCTTTCCTGTAGTCAGTCTTCCTCACTCTGTATTCAAAGGCTGTGCTGGTGCTTCTGGTTCATCACCCAAACATGAGTTGAGGGCAGGCTGCCATCACCTCGGTAGCTTCTCTGTCCACTTGTGCTGGGGCACCATCCATCAAGCAAACGGGTTGGAGGAAAGTACGGTAGCTAAGCTGCCAATCTGAAATAAATCAGCGCTGAACGAGACCAGCTTCTCGTTCCCATTTTTTTCTGCCTCGTTACTCAATCAAAGCTTGCCGTCTATTTGCATGGCACTGGAAGAGGTGGGCTTTAGTGCCGTGATTTTCTGTGCCGAAGAGGCTGGAAGTAGTAGTGAGGACTGCAAGATCTGGGTCTGCTCAAGCCTTGGGAGAAGATGTCTTGTCACTCAGTCATCCCTGTGCTAGCTGGTCTAGGATGATATCATCAGAAATTCAGGGCGGGAAGATGCTCATCCACAGGCACCTGGAAAAAATGGCAGTTTTGATTTTATTTTTATTAACTACTTCTTCCAAGTTATAAAACAGCCTCTACTTCATCGTATGTGATCCACATCCTGAGAAGTATGAATGCTGTCCTTTTTCCTGAATAAGGAGTACCAGTGCTCCTGTGTTGCGGTGCGCCATTCAGGAGTGTTTCATCTGGGGTAAAATTTGGAGGTCCTAATTTGTAGTTTGTTTGTGACTGGGACACATACTTAAGGGAAAGCTGATTAATGAGTCTATGAAAGGTAGAAGACAAAACCATCAAAAAATGAAAAAGCTAATTTTGTAGCTCTTCTGCGGTTGTTGGACATCAGAAAGTCAATGGTACAAGACCTGTAGAAAGTAAGGACGTCAGAGGAAGCCTTTCCTTCTTCCCCAAAGGAAAAAAATGTAACAGAAAGAGGACTAGTCGTCTTTAAGTTTTGAAAATATGCTGTGTATGATGAAGCATGACCGATCTATCTTGAGTGATGTTAAGTAAAGGTACCAGTGCATTCAAAGTTTAATTTATCTAGTTTGAAAAGTGTGTGGACCTTTCTTGAAGCTGTTCTGCTTCAAGGAACGGTCAGTGATTCTGGACAAGGCAGAATGAAATGATGAATAGTTCTGTAAACATCCCTGATCATGCTGCACAAACATGCAAACGCTCATGGATTGCGTTGATGGAGGATAAACACAAGCTCCTCAGAGCTGGGGCTTAGGAAATGCTGTGTGCAGATTGCATGCCATGGACAAGCAAAGCTTCCGTCAAGAAGACGACAAAGTTAATTACTAATAAATCTTTTTCAGAAATGTTTTGAGTTTCTAACCTTGACTTCTGGACATCTAACTTAAACACAAGCCTGCCTTCATCCTTTTTCATGGTTTTATTTGCTTCATGGGGGTTCACGTTGCTCATCATTTTTACACTGCTTAAAGGTGAACTCGTGGTTAATATGGATAGCTTTAATTTTCTTCTTTTTATTTTTCCTTTTGGTAGCACACCTTGGGACGCTTCTTTGCTACAAACCTTAATTTTAATCATGTTTTGAGAACTGCCTTTATATTATTCAAGCAACCTTGGTGGCATAAAAAATGGAAATTGAGATTTGTCCTTAATGGGTCTATTTCCTGTGGAGGCTGTTTGAGAGATAAACATGCCAGGCTTTGCTTTCCAGTTTCTAAACCAAGACTTCCAGGTGTGTCAGGATTACACATGGCATATTAGAAGATTTAATACGTTTCTACTGTCAAGATAGGAAGTCACAGTAATGTAGGCATTTGATGTAATACACCATGCTATGTGTGCTCTAATAGAGGTCGTTATAACGCATGATTTGAAAGTAGTGTTATTGATGAGCAGCTGCTCTGCAGAACCCAGATTGCCTTTCCAGTGTGCTTTCTGCTCATAAGTTGTTTTCTCTGTGGGAAATAAATTGTTTTCACTGTGGGAAATGTTAGTTGTTTACTAATAAGTTGTTTTCTCTGTGGGAATAGATTTTGAATGTTAAGATGGAAGATGGTACTTTTCTTTGTGCTGTTGAAGGAAATACAATATGCCTGAAGTTCTTGAGCTATTGGGACTTTTTAAACAGAAGATTTATAATGTCTTGTGTCAATCTTGCACCTAGTATGCTTTTAAGAAGACATGAGGAACCGTATCTTAACAGCTGCTCAGAACTGGGGGTTTGTGTTGTGGTCAAGTCAGAGCAGTGCAGGCTGCCTAAACGAGGTCTGCTGTTGATGGTAGATGAGGATGGCTTTCACTGGAACTTGAACTCATCTTCGTCTTTTCCGGGGTAAATCATCTCTTTGTGTTTGCAGGTGATAGGTGGTCCTGAGATACCCATGTATTGCAGCTAAATACGGTGTTGATGTGGAAAGTTGTTCTGAGGATCTTGTGGAAAGAGGTGCCAGGCTTTATTTCTCTTCTGCCTCACTTGTTCAGAAAACCAGAGTAAAACTCAACGGTAATGGACCTGGGGCAGAGTCACCTGCTCAAGAGAAGACGGGTGCTGTTATGGGGATATGCAAGGAAGGTCAGCTCTTCTCTGAGGGAGTCCACTCTAGTCCTAAGCATGTTAATTGGATGCACATCTCCTGTCGTGTATCCTCCCATCTTATATCCTTTAATATTTTAAGAGTTCTGTTGCTGAGCTGTAAGGTGGTTCCAACAGCTTTACTTGGTTCTGCAGTAGCAGGTCATGTTGAAGCAGTCATTCGCAAGACCCTTTTCGGGTCACTTGGTTTGGAAGCAGGTTGCCTAGGCAATGTTCCTCCACCGGTTCAGGAATGAAGGGTTGTAGGTTAGTGCCTGTGCGTACAACTCCGATGGTCTGCGGTGGCATATACCCCATGAAGCAATGAGGGACTGCTCGCTTCTCTTGGGATTTGTAGTGCTGTCGTCTCACGTCAGGTCCCTGCTCTGCCTCTCTCTATATGTTGTTGATACATCTCCAACTTCTGGCAAATAAAATGACTGTCTTTTCAAAGGTGGTAGCTGAGAGCTACCCCTCTATGCGTTGCTTCTGTGACTTTGTGAGACTTATGAATGCCAGCTGTAGCTTGTGAAGGGATCTGGTGCCTCCTGAAGTGCCTTTGGAATAGCATCAGATCTCATATTGGTCAGTCAGGTTTTCCCAGACCATATCTGTCTCAAGCCTACACTGAACACTGTAGACAAGAAGCTTCCTAACTTACATTAATACTTCTGTGACTGAGTCCCTTCACACCCAAAGAAATAACTTGGATGGCTTGAAACGTGCTCTAGATTGATAAACCAGATAAACCAACAGGAGAGTGTATTAATATTTGACTGCTTATGAAGTCCTATTACAAAAAAGTAGTTATTACCCTATACGATCTTCAGAGAAGGTGTAGCAGCATCGTTGGAGTCAAATGAAGTTTGTTCCATCTCCATGCAGCTTGCTAGGTGTTGTGGTTTAATCCCAGCCAGCAACTAAGCACCACACAGCTGCTCCCTCACTTCGTCCCCACCCAGTGGGGGAAAAAAAAGTGAAACCCATCGGTTGAGATAAGAAGAGTTTAATAGGACAGAAAGGAAGAAAATACTAACAATAATGAAAGAATTGGAATATACAAAACAAGTGATGTGCAATGCAATTGCTCACTACTTGCCGACCAATGCCCAGTTAGTCCCTGAGCAGCGATCCACTCCCCCCCCGCCCAGACAACTCTCCCCAGTTTATATACTGGGCATGACGTCACATGGTATGGAATATCCTGTTGACCAGTTTAGGTCAGCTGCCCTGGCTGTGTCCCCTCCCAGCTTCTTGTGCCGCTCCAGCCTTCTTGCTGGCTGGGCATCAGAAGCTGAAAAATCTTTGACTTAGTCTAAACACTGCTTAGCAACAACTGAAAACCTCAGTGTGTTATCAACATTCTTCTCATACTGAACCCAAGACATAACACTATACCAACTATTAGAAAGAAAATTAACTCTATCCCAGCCGAAACCAGGACACTATGGGAAATACAGATTGAAAAGAGGGTTGCCAGCTTTAGCAAAGCCAAGCCTACAAACATGCATTGCTGGTGAAATGCAAGTGGAGAGAGTATGGGTGACTTCACTCAAGTAAATTAGCCCAGACTGGCGTACATGGTGAGTGAGCTGAATAAAACCAATCTCATTGAGGCAATTTAGAAATATGTTCCTCTCCAATGTATGGATGGAACAGATGGCATATGAGTGATGACAAAGACAAAAAAAAAAAAAAAGAAAGAAATTTATATGAATGACCTCACTAAGGTTCATATAAAGGAGATATGAGGAAGTAGATCAGTGGGGACTGAGTAAGACAAAGTCTACAAATAAAAAAGTTTAGCTCATAAACAACTTAATTAGGGCAAGAAGGCTGTTGTGGTTAAAAAAATAAATTTAAGAAGTGATATAGTGATGTTAAAAAGACACAGGAAACCCTAATTATAGAAGTAACAGTTTTAAAACTTTCCTCTCTTCCTTTGTTGAATAAATCAGGCTTGAAGGAATAAACCCATAATCCAGGCAGCAAATCAGTGCAGAAAATAACTCATTGCTCTACAGAATGTCACTGAAAGCACTGGTGCCAACAGCCACAGGTTCAGTGAACGTTGCATACATCAAAACCTCAGACAGTGTCTGCGGGCACAGGAGCGTAGGACCTAAAAGCAGAAATGCCATACAGGTCATGTCGGTACTCACCAGTTTGGCTGGGGCTATAAATCACAGCTTTGGTAAAAAGAAGGTGACAGACAACAATAAATGAAATCTTGCTATAGTTAGAAGTGAAAGCTTTCCATTTCATCTGTTAATAAAAAGTTGTATTCTATAGTTATGGTGAAAAACCATACTTTTTGAACAGTTTATGAATCACTATATTGATCTTTTAGGGGAGGTTTTGAGAGGAAAAAAAGTGCTGTGGAGTGGCTGTCAACAAGCAGTAAAGAGGAATAGCTGTAGTTGGGGGCAGTCTGGCTGGTCGTTCCTGAAACTGTAATTATCAGAAGGATCATGTTGTTTCAACTTTGATTAAATTTGGGGAGACACTTGTTTGATGAAAAGCTGCTACACTAATTTTCACAGCTGACCATCCGTGACTGAACACCTCTGAGAATGGAGATTTTGCCTGATAGCATTTATATCAAAACCTCTTAAAATCATTCCCTTTAATGACAAAATAATGGTATTTACAGGAGCAATAGGAAAAAAGTAAGTTATGCTAGCATTTCAAGTGGAAACTCCAGACACAACTCTGCCTTGCGGTTTTGTGCAGAATAAACCAGGTTCAGGATAAGCACCTGGATTCCTTGTCTTCCACAGGTTCACCCCTATTTCATGTTTCTCCTAGGGAAGGGAGGTGGTCTTCCTGTAGTCTTCAGGTATTGCCTGCCTCTGAATGGCAACCAGACTTCTTCCCATGTATGTGTCTATGTGCAAGTGCTGTGGATAATTTAGACCTGATGAGCAGGTCAACTATTACACATTTAATTTCAAAAACATTATGCTTTGCTGCTCTGCATTAAGTAATTCTAATTCTTTATTAGGTAGGATGTTTTGCAGCATCTTGGAGGCTTTGATCTCTTTGGTAGAAGATGGAAGATGGTTGTTTTGATGATAAATGTCATATAACATGTTGAAGGCTGTCTTGAATTTTAATGTAGTTCAGTGCTCCCACTCGCTCTTCAGTGCACCTTTGATACCTGCCTCAGAAAACACAGAGGCTGCACTACAGATGGGAGCAGCAGTTTACTCTCATGTTCTGCAAGCAAGTTATGCAAAATTTGGAGCCTACTGCTCCTTTGGGTTTACCACATGATACTTTAATAAAGAAACAACAATATTTTTCTTATGTTGGTGTAAATCCAAGCTTATTCCCACTAAATTGTGTGTATTGGTATAATTTATTCAAAATACAGGTCTTGTCCAAGACCCTATCCCATTTAGGAAATGCATCTTTCTTACTTGTACCAGGGATGCATCATGTTATCTGAAGGAAAAAAAAAAAAAAGGTGCTTAAGCCTTCCTGTGGTGTTTCAGTAGTTGGAATATGAATGTGACCCATCTACAAATCATGTATTCATCTTTTTAGGAGGAAGCCACTACTAAACTGCTTTGTGAAAATTATCATATGTCTAGAGGATTGTTGCTCTTATTCTCAACAATCTGCTAGTAGCTATACAAAAGTCATCTTCATTCTGTGGAATTTTAAAGAAAGCTTAGTGTACATTTTCTGTAACACTTCTGTTTGGATGAAATACAAGATTTATGTGGTTCCAAGAGTTTTTGAAAATGTTAATCATTTTATGTTGATTAAATAGAATGGAACTACAGGAGAGGGGTTTTCTGAGGCAAAAATAAACATCTCTGTGTGCTAAATTGGCATGCAGAACAACTGGAATGTGTAAATACATTGTGTATTTGGAGGTGTGTGGCACAGATCTTCTGGATAAGGAGAGGATGGCAGGTAATCTGATCGGGACGGCAACCTGTATGACTGACTAGAGAACATATTCCCAACAACATATAGGGTATATGGTCCTCATTTTCTTGCTTGTAGTATTCCCAGGAAACTCCAAAAATATCAAGAATTTGAATGTAACAGAATTTGCGTATAATAACTGCAGTTCCTGTCATAATTCATTGGGTGCTGGGACACCCAGCCTTATGCGAACATAGACGCGAAGTGTTGGTGCTATCAATAAAAGAATGACTGAAAAAGGACAAACCCTTAAAAAAAAAGGTAAAAAAAACAGAGAAAACTAAGGACAAATCTGTGAGGGAGGAAAAAGCATCAGATATGCGGAAGAAAAAGTGCAGTAATGAAAGTAAGCAGCTGTGTGCTGGTGGGCAGGGTCTTGCTTCCAGCCTGGGGAGAGTTTGCTCGGTGTTAGCTCAGGGACTTGCTGAACCAGAGCAAACTCTTCCCACTTGCTTCAGGAATTTTGTTGCATCAGCTTGCGGGTGTGAGAGCTGATGGAGACACTTGCTTGTCTGATCACTGATTTTCTCCAGCCCCTCCAGGCTCCCAAAATCCTGCTGTGGGTGTGCTCGGCATCTCACCAGGAGCAGGGATGCTCTCCTTGCTCGGGCTGCCCCAGCCCCATCCTCCCAAAGATGCGGGGGTGGGAAAGAAAGAGTTTTAGAGGGAAAGAATATTTAAAAGTATCGAGCAGCAATGTTGATTCATGTATCTGAGAGGAAGTAAAGTTAACGATCTCCAAGTTGCAAAATACTATTTTAACTTGTATAGCTTAGTTTTCCAAATAGAGCCATATGGAGAAGTCTTTTTTCAACAACAGTATACAAAGGAGACATTTTAGGTCGCTTTCCTTCTGTTTTTGGAAGCATTGAGAAAAGCACATTAACATAGAAAATGGTCCTGAATGTTGTAGACTGGATCTGTGCAATATAATGTGTATGTAAAGAATACATTTCTAATACACTAATAGGTATGACTTATCACTAGCCAATGGCTCAATTAAAATGATATTTCATTTTCTTTTCCTTTTAAAAATGCAGCTGGCAGAAAAACTTACTGGAACCTCAAAGAAGACTTAAGCTTTTGAATTTCCTATATAGTGCCCCAGTTCCTCTGGATGTTTCTGTGTTGCTATCTTAAACAGAAACATTAGAAAAATCTCAGTTACCTTGAGATAAATTGGTTGCAGCATATATTGAAGTAAAAAGAATGTAAAAGCACAAAGTTATCTACCTGTTCTTAGATTTCACTACTTTTGCTGACTTTCCAGATTA
Organism: Astur gentilis; assembly: GCF_929443795.1. Classification (NCBI taxonomy): domain Eukaryota; kingdom Metazoa; phylum Chordata; class Aves; order Accipitriformes; family Accipitridae; genus Astur; species Astur gentilis. The sequence continues at coordinate 41,351,771 of NC_064885.1, read as the reverse complement.
CTTTCAGCAGCTTGGTGTGTTTGTCCTAAGGTTTTGTGAAATTTATTCCTTTTTTTAGGTCATTTTCCTGTAGCATAGGCAGAACCAAAAAAAAAAAAAAAAAAAAAAAAATCCTGATCCAATTTTCAGTTTAGCTGGAAATACATTATGTATGAAAGACATAGCAGCAAGGGGTGCTTCAAGAGGAGCACAGCTGGGCTTTTGTAGAAGGAAGCCGAGCCTGCAGGTAAATTGCAAGAGCACTTCTGTACAGGCTGAGCATGGGCAGTCACTGAACAACCAGGGACACAGTCGCCCAGGACCTGTGGATTTCAAGCCTCCTTAGAAAAGGTCTTCCCAAGTGTGCCAGCTCTTACTTCACATGCCATTTTGTGTTTTGCTCTGGTTCCTTGCTCTTCTAAATTGGTCTTTCAGGGTTAGATAGTTGTTCTCAGTTCTGGTCTGCAAGTTGCCTGAAGGGGTGAGGGGGTTGTTCTCCTAATGCTAAGGGGGGGAAAAGTGGGACAGGAAAGGGAAGATGGGAAGGCTAGTGTGAGCAGAGCCGGAGTAGGAATGTGTTTGGGAGCTCTGGTTACTGGTGGAATCTGCCTCCAAGAACACACCAGGCAGCAGTGTTAACAGCAACCTGTGCACTAATGTGGCCGATATTAAGGTGACTTGTGCAGGAGCGAAGAGGTAACTAGAAGTCACTTTTCACATGCTGCCTCAAAACCCTGGTTTTCATTCTGAGTTGAGGTTGACATAGCGACACTGTGGCTTTTGAAGCACAAGAGAGTGAGCTGGTTTCCCACAGTACCCAAGAATATGCTCTGCCAATATATGTGTCTATTCCCCATGGAGTTATATATAAAGTTTCTGTTCCTTATATATGAAGTGGGGCTTAATATAGAAAATACTTTGTTTTGTTCTTAAGTAGTCTCACTTCTTTTATGTCAGGCCAATTATAGAGGGAACAACTCTGAATGTTATGCCAAATGCAAGGAAATTAATGCCTAGAGCATGGCATGGCTGAAGATTTTAAAACTACAGAGAACCCTGTGCACACATTTTTGTGTATTCAAAAGCCAGAGGTGTGTTGATGACATGAAATTTTGTTCCAGTAACTGGGAATCATAAAGTTACACGATCAAGTTATCTTCTTTAAAATAGTGGTCACCATATTTACTTGGAGACTTACAGACTTACATACAAAATTGATATCTGGTTAAAAGAAACTTTCTCTCTGCAAGTTTTTAACTACTTGTTGCTTTCACTAATGCTTGGGACCTACTTTTGCTCAAAACTTATTTCTATGGATCGATAGTCTTGTCTCTTATTACGATTTTCTTCTGGAAGTAGTACGGAGAATGGTGGAAGTGGGGCTTGGGAGGGAAGGGAAGAAGTGCCTGAAGAAAGAGGGGAGATTTAATGGTATTTGATATTTGATATAGTTCAGTAAGGAAGCAAATCCTGTAAAGTCAAGGTAGACTTCAGCAAAATCAGTCTGGATTTTTCTGTAGGGGAAAAATAGGTGGGGATATACCATATTCCTTAGTCCTTGTACCAGTTCCTGTATCAGCTGCTGTATGTTGGTTCAAAGGCGATGGTATGAGCCCCAGATGGGGCAGGAAAACCGCTGCTGTCAGCACAGCCTTGGGGAGGCATGGCTTTGCCCAGCCCCCTGGGTGTCAGGGAACTGACAGACCATTGCACACACAGTCACCAAAAAGTCATTAAAAATAAAAAATTCTTTCTCAAAGCGCTGATTATTGTGATCCAGTGCAGTCCATAGATCAAGTTCTTTGATATGAAGTCATTTGGGACTGGGCAAAAGAAGGAATAGGTGAATTATATGCAAGAAAGCTCAGAAGAAGGATGCCTTGCACTTTTGGATTTCTATGCTTCAACCTGCCTCATCAATAACAAATAGGGATCGTAAAATTATACAGCTTCAACTCCAAATTCAATGAAATACTTCATAATCAGGGCATAATTGCTTCCTAATTGTTTCAGGTAAGCATCTAGATCCTTGTTGCTGCCAAAGGCAGGCAGAAGGATCAGCTCGGAATATTTCCCATGCTGAAAATCTTTCAAATGATAAAGGGAAATAAGAGGAGTTTCTAGTTACATTTTATTTTAATAAGACCTGAAAAAAAAAAAAAAAATTAAATCAAGAATGTATTTTGTAATCCTTTCTCAACAGTGAGTGGGTAATAGCCTTTTGAAACTGTTGCGTTTGATTGCTTCCAGTGTGCTAGTGGTAAACCAGAAAGCAAATTATTTCTTTGTACACCTGAGCTGATAAAGATTTCTTTTGCAATAGGTTTTCCACTAGTAACTTCGTACTTAAGTTAGGGAACAGCCTTCAATTATATCTTTCTTGCATCAGACTACAAAGCTGACATGATTAGTAGTTTGCTTTCCAGAGTGAAGTGGTGACACTGTATTCCTGAGATTGTGGTTGGTTTGGGATACACTTGATTAGAAAAGTTCAAGGCCTGCGTACAGAAAACAGCTTTATAAGAAATTTAGCACAAGAAACAGATACAGAACTTACAACAAACAAATGAAATTACTTGGTAAGACTAAAAGAAGTCTGTTGGTGTGTTGCAGCAGGAGCACTAACAAAACCCGTTAATTAACCCTGCAGGTATTTCTGGAAACCCATTTTCAGCACCTGCCATGTTTTCAAAGCTTTCACCTCTTGGCCTGAGATTTTCACTGCTTGATCTATAATCTAAAGTAAAGGTATTTGGAGAAAAGAGAAAATAGTTTCTTATCAGCAGTTGAGGAACAAATAGCAAGAAGTTTTTAAATGAAACAACTTCTCTTGCATATTTAATGGATGTCTATCCCAGGCTGCTCTCAGTGGGGAAGGCAAAAAAAAAAGAAAGAAAAAAGGCATGTTTATGAACACACCTGCACAGTCTTCCAGGGATGAACTGCACTACTTGACTAAAAGAAAAAAAGAGTTTGGGGAAGCCAATTTGTTCTTGGTGTGATGCAGTAAATATTACACATAAAGATTTTATTTTCATAGGGAAAGCTTTGTCTAAAGCCTTGAAGTTTGACATGTCTGGACAGAATCCTGCCAGCCCACAAAGCCTTTTTGGAACTTGTTTTGCTTCGTAGTAATCAAGTAGCTTATATAGAACAATTTATAGGATTGGGACTTGCAAAATATGTCACTGAGGAAGGGTTTTGTAGTCATGAATAATGATATAGTTTCACACTGAGTGGGCTAGGGTCAGCACAGGGTACTCTGCTAGGAACATGTTTTTCTTGGTGGAAACTGAACTGGATTCAACCTGTGGAGGGATGTGGCCAAGAGCTGTGTGGGGGAAAGGGGCTGCCCTGACTCCAAATTGCTGATAAATAATTCAAAACCCTGCTCTCTTCCCAGGGTGTCAGAATTGCAGCACTATTCTCTTAAACATATTCCTTGGACACTAAGTTACCTCTGGTGACCATAATACTAAGGACCAACAGGAACAGTCTATATAAAAACTACACTGGAAATGAAGTTTTACAGAACTCAAAGTCGTGCTGTTGACAACTTGTGTTGCTGTTTTTTCCTTCAAGCATCAAAAATGTTACTGCTTCGCAGATGCTATGAATTACAGCTGCCCTCCCTCTGTGCTGGCCTGCATGATATCTGAAACTTGATGAGGTGTCATTCTGCATCTGAAAGGTTAAAAACATTTCAGCAACCCAATATTTTGCTAATTAAAATGCCTGACCCGTTCGCCCCACACTCAGAAGGACAAACAGAAGCACCTTTATGCTTGGGTTACATGTTTGTTTTCCCCCAGGATGCGTTTGGCTGGCTGAGTTTTCTAGGATGGGAAGTGTATTCAAAAAGCCCGTGGCAATAAAAGTCACTGTTTAGGAAATAATCATCCTTCTGACAGCGATGGGGCTTCTCGCACTGCTGGGAAGCAGGTACCGGCTGGTGGCAATCAGCGGACAAGAGCGGGCTGCAGGAAAGCGGAGGCGCTGGTCCCATCAGTGCATCCAGGTTGCAAGAGACCCGTGGCTTTTCCATCTTGAAATCTCTCTTGTAATTTGCGTGGCTGTGGTCAAGCCTGAGTGAGCAGCATTCGGTCATCTGTAAAGGGGCTTGGAAGGAGGGAGGAGACAGATTTTCCTTACAAGACTGCAGAGCAGTCCCAGCAGAGGGACAAGAGCAGTGTCGCCCATCTGCCTCTGAAATGTCATGTTATTTCTCAACCCAGAAAGGACTGTTCTCCTTTAGCACTGCTGAACAGCTGAGTTTGAGCGGGTTCATCAGTTTTCTGGATGTTCTCAGGATTGCCTCTTTTGTTTTTGCTATTTGGCAGCCTGTTCTCCAAAGATCACTGCGCAGCTGATGGCGTCCTGATACTCTCACGACTCCATGAGCTAGCTCCATGCTTTTCTAGAGAGTACCTGCTTTTAAAGACCAGCTCAACTGCCTCTGGAGCACTGACCTTCCCCATGGCTTGGAGAACAAAGCTGTGTCTGTAAGGATGGCAATACAGAGCAGGACCCACCTCAGGAGGAGATCTGAAATGGCCAAATCCATCTTAGCTGGATTTCAATCTAATTTATTTTTATTCATTTATTACAGGACTTTTTTGGGTAGATGTGTGAAGAGCTGAGCAATGAGGCATGAAGTAGACTTGTCCAAAATTTCTGATTCTTTTACCAAATAGTCTCCTGGGAAGCAGGAGGCTGTCCTCCTGAAGGCAGGACAGCGAATATGCCCACGTCACCTACCCCTCTGCTCTGGCGCACACGGAGGAGGTTACACTGGCTGGGGCATGGCCCTGATGAAGTTCCTGTTGATCTGAAAGAGCAGCACTGAGCCATATTGCGTTCATGATAGGGGTGCACGAGTATATGATACCCTAAAAAAGTGGGACTGGAAGGAGCTCCACAAGACTAGATAAGCCATTCCTCTATTCCACGGCATCCTTCTTGGGAAGGATTTCTCTGGTATATAGAAATTGCCTCTATTGGTGATTCCAGTATCCTTTTTTTCAGGCAATCTATTCCAATGTTAATATTTTTTCCTTTACCTCTTTCTTTAAACGTCCCTTGGTGAATTTGGAAATATTATACGTTGTCCTGCATGGAGAACAGTTTATTCTCTCCATCCTTGCACTTTTTTGCCTTTTTGGAAACTGTTGTTTCCATTCAGTTGTCTGTTCTCAAGATCCAAGAATCACTGCTTGTTCCATCTGTCTCTGTAGGTTGTGTTTCCTAGCCAGTTTTGGTAGCTTTTCTCAGGACTTTCTCCATCCACTCTAACTTCAACAAAGTGCAATGCCCAAAATGGAGCACAGTGCTCCAGGTGGTGCCTCCTCAGTGATACATAGAGAGGGGACACTTTTATCACTCATTGCCCTGTACTCCTCCCTGTTTTGACATCAGTTTAGATTTTTTTTCCTAATAAAAAGCTGTAACCACTTAAAGTTACCAAACTGGGGCTGGGGAAGTAGTTCTCATTTCCATTTGGCTGTCAGTAAATAAGTAGAAAGGCAAAAGGCTAAAAATGGGAGTTTCGTGGTGCCTGAGCAGAGGAACAGATGGATGGCTGCTACGCTTTCAATTAGGTCGAGTTCAAGGGAAACCCAATTAACAGCAAATTACAGCAGTTGAGACTGGTAGTAATGCTGTATTAACAAAAATTATTTCTAAAAAAAAAAAAAAGGTAATTATCTGCTACTGTGGACCAGTAGAGGAGACACAGAAGAGCTGACTGAGGGCATTTGGTATATTTTACCATGAAACTCATATTGCAAAATCTGATTTTAATACGTGCGTGTTATCAGTGATGCTGGGACTGAGGAGTTAGGGAGAGATTGTTCTTGAAATGCAGAGCACTATGTCACTTCTGCTACTGTGGGCAGTAACTCTGCGGAAGCAATGTGGTGATTCCTATTTAGCAGTCTTCCAAAGAATTTGTCAGATTTTCTTAGGCTTTATTGTGGACACAACTGGGAAAAATAATCCAAGTGGAATTTTAAAATGGATTCTTTTAACTGCATTTTGAATTGTGAACAACCAGACACTTAGAATTCAAGTGGTCTTAAATTGGCCTTAGAAATGAATTAAGCTAAACTGAAATAAGGCTACGTTAATTCTGAACATCTGAGAAGCCTCATATTTGTTAAGGCAGTTTTAATAATCCCCTTTAACTTCATATTTTGAGTTAATTTGGATTATGTCTCAGTGTCCCTGTGCTGGCAAACCCAGAGATAAAAAACAGTGTTAAAATTAGCTTCTCGATAGGGATAAAACAGAATATTGTTATGCATTTCAATGGAACAGTACCACTTTATAGCACTGAGGTTTCTGCTTTGCTAAAATCTAGAGGGCTTTCACTCTTGCTGGGATTGTGACAAGACAAATATTTGTTCTTTGGGAGTCTACTTTTCCTTTAATTGTTTACAAAGTATTTCTCATTAATGAATTGGGGGGGGGGGGGGGAGGCGATCTATGAAAGTTTTATTTTGTCTGGAATAAGCTTTACATTTTGCAGGCAAGATTAAATATTTAATCTTTTTATTGGAGCATTCAACATTGCTTAATTTACAAGTATGGCATTATACATTCAGCCATAGGGTTGTGAACTGATGTAAACCAGGCTAAGTTGGAAATAAAAACAGCAAAACCAGGGAGATGGTAATTGTTCATCTCAATTCACATCATATTCTAAGTTAATATTCCTCCTGCAGGTGGGAAAGCAAGTGTTGGAAGGATAATTAGAAATACTTTGGATCCAGTAATAAGACAACTGAATCTGGAAATGGGTTGTCTGCTTTTAGAAAGCTATTGACTCTATTGAATAAAATAGCAAGACTGTTGTTGCCATGATGATGGCTGTATGAGACACACACAGAGGTAAATATTTAGCTAGTGATGAATAACTAGAGCCATTTATAGGCCTGAGCATAATTTCTGAACCACTGTGCTGAAATGCATTGCTACTCATTTCCATTTTATGCAAGTTAAAGATAGTTAAAAAAAATTTCAATTTTTTTAATACATCTTAAAATTCTGCTGCTAGGATTATGATTTTTCTGTGTCACATTCCAGCCTAGAGCAACTCTTTACAGTTTAGTTACCATATGAATCCCTAGAAATAGAAGCTTAATTGAGATGCTGATACTCTCTTAATTGAAGAAGCACTTATAGGTAATATTTTTTTTTTGAGGAATTATTATTTTATTTTTTTACAGAGCTCAAATAATCACCATTTACTCTCTCCTTCTATGGCAACAATTTGCTAGTGGCTTTTCTTAGAGCTTCCCAGCTTTCCCTGTCAAGTCTGTATACAATTACTGTCATTTGAAGGATGTAAATAGCGATGCAGTTTGTTCAGACAGCAATTAAATAGCTTTTTAGGCTTCTTAAAATATGCTTATATTTTTTCATCATTCCACTTAGCAATATATAAACCAATGCCATAGGACTCCTGAGCATTATTCTGTACGAAAGCATGCTAATGCAGCCCTGATGCAATGGGTTGATTGACCTCTCCCATCATGCTCCCACCCCTGTGGGTATATTTTCCCAGTGCAGCATCTAAAGCCAATGCTTTTTCAGCCCTTTCTGGTGCACCACAGCAAGCCACAACTCCAGCTTTTGTCCCCATAAAACCTAGATCAGTATTTTTGTATTTTGCCTTTTTTTTTCTGGTATAATTTCTATTTGCGTGGATTATGTTGAAAGAGAAGTCTTGCATGGTGAGCGTGCCAGACGAAAGCAAATACTTCTACATGCAACTGAAGCACTGCCAAAATGAGGGAATATCTATTTATATGATAACCTGCCATCTGTAACTCTTTTTTTGTTTGCTTGACAAACAAAATGGAAAAAACTAAAAAGAAAGAAAACAACTGGTTTTTTTCTGTGAAGCTAAACATTTAAACCTTAATAAGTAAAATGGAGACAGAATTTAAGGGTGTTCTTTCTTTAGATATTATTTCACAGGAAGAAAATTAAAATGTGATGTGCAGTTCACAATATACTTATTTCATATTACATGATATATTCCTTCCTATTCCATAAAGTATATGACTTTCTTGTCAATACAAATGGAGCATTAAATGACCAGTCTGGAAATGCCTTTGTCCTATTTCGTTCTCTAAACAGAGAAATAATATTACAATTTAAATTAAATTTACATACAGCATTAAGATAAAAAAAATGTCATTGGAGGCTATTATACTTTGGTTTTTTCTTTGTCATCCTATTTGGTGCATTTCATTGTATTCTGTTGTCATGGACGAGTGCTTTAGCTGACTTAAAGACTTAAGAGTTTGATGGCAAGGTTCACTCGCTTACTACGTGTGAGAAACATACAAAGGAAAATGGAGTTAGAATTGATTTAGAATGATTTGCACAGAGATTGGAGATGCAAAAAGGTGAGGGAGACCCTCCCATTGAGTCATGAGATTCAGAATGGACCCCCTTGCTTTCTAAGCTCCTTCTCAGAGAGGAGTCTAGGTGTGGCTGGGTCCAAACTTGGTCTCAGACTTGGTCAACAATTTAGGTCTAAGATTATGTGCGCAATCAATCCTTTATAATCACTTAGGATTTCAAAGTTTAGCATGCTATTAATCGCTTACCAATCTGTCCAGGCATCTGGTGTTAGGTCGCTCCGAAGTTCAAGCCCATGGTTTCCCAAAACAGACTCTCGGGCATCAAGTCTTATAAAAATAAATAAATAATTTAATAGTGTGGTACAGCAGCAGGGTGAGCTGGAGCTGAAGGAGAGGAAGGATGGATGGAATGAAGGGGCTGAACAAGGAAATCCCTGGGCAGTTGTACCCCTACAGACCACTCACCCACCCCTCACGTATTCTTCACGCTCTCCACGTGCCCTTTGGTCCAATAGTGATTCTGGTCTGAGATCTTCTGACACCTTCTGACTCCTTATTGGATTCCTTCACTGTCTCCAGACAGCCTGTTTGTTATCTTGTTGAGTTGCAGGTGCTGTTGACAGTTGCAGCCTTTTAAGCCTCCTTGTCTCCTGATTTACGCTGACTCTGGAGGCCCCTGTTTTGACTAAGTAGGTACACGTTTAGTAAATCTAAGTGAAGTTTTAGAGCTTGTGGCCTAAGGCTTCAGCAAATCTAGCTACTCATGCTAAGTAAGTAAAGCTAAGCAAACACCATACTAACACAACATTACAACTTTTAGTGAATCATTCTATTTAAAACTTACTTATTTAAGCTAAACAACTCATATCTCTTAACACTGAGAGGCGACCCTGCTCAAGGGGAGAATTGCCTGGCGTGCAGTCTAGTTGCTGTCCAGGGAGAACTCAAATTGGGCTCATCCAGCGATCGGTCGCTGGTAAAAGATCTTGCTGCTGGAGATCACTGCCATGCAGCCACGCTGCCTGACAGGGAGAGCTCAAAGAAGGCTCGCTTAGGCTGTCGTATTTGTGGGATAAAGTGGTTGGCTCGTAGTCATATTGCATACAATGGGGCAGGTATGCACGAGACTCCTCGTACACACAATTTTCGCTGTGCCTCTCTGCTCCTCGGTGGGTTTCCTAGAGTTCTTGGCCTGGCTACGGCTCAGACTTTTACCTGCTTTGGAGCCTGTACCAAACTGTTGCTGGTTTGGTTAAGGGGGGGATTGAGAGCATCCATCACATCCCTGTATACGTGTATTTCTTCATCCCATTCTCTCTAGTAAAAGCAGTTTGCTTCATGTACGAAACGTTATAAACGATATACCTTGAGAAACAGTTACTATGCAAACACTTTCAAGCATAAATCCGGTAGAGTGATGTGGTAGTAAGTCATAAAAACCTTGAGAAAAGATCAGCTGGTGTCAATGTGCGGGGTTCGGGATGCTCTTGTGTGCTACTGCTGGTTCTGTGCCTGTTCAGGAAGAGGGCGATAGCATCTGGGATGGCGTTTAATAGGTTTTGTCATTGTTTTGACATTGCTGTCAAAATTATTTATTTACCAAATACGCCGAAAGCAGAGGAGCTCTTTGGGAACTAGAAAATCTTGATGTGCAAAGGTCTCCCAGGAACAGATTTCAAGTGACGTAGGTATTGTGGGCTTGCTGGGCTCTGTGACAAAGTATGATCTATAGGTGTGATCTTATCCATTTATATTTCTGTAGCTATGGTCAAGGTGATGGAATTAGCTCAGAAATATCTGTAACAGCTCATCAGGGATCTAAAGACCTTTGAATTTAAAGATTTTTCAGTTCATTAAGAAATCAAAGTAAGTAAAAGGTAACTACTAAATAATCACTGACTTCTGAAGACAATTTGCCATCAAATTAAGTCTAATATTCAGAGGAAAGGACACTTAAACTTGAACTCTATCTATAAAGCCATGAGAGACATTTTTCCTCCCATGGCAAACAGCGCGTGTTCTGCTTTAACCATGTGACGTTTCCTCCTCATAATATCAGCCGGATGCCCTAGATAATCTTGCCAGTCTTTGTACTTTATCTTTTGGGATAAATTGGGAAACTATTTTTTTTTTCCCCCCACCTGTGTTGAATGTGGAAGGGAGACAAGGGAATTTGAAGGTGTAAGATGGCTCCTATGGGAAGTGAGTGGGTTAGACTGGCTCTCATTTATTCCTTTGAAAATCCACCTTCTTTTCTTCAGTGGAAGACATTGGGTGGCCTGTTTGGAGCATGTTAAAGGCACTCTGTCTTCCAGCGGTGAGCTGGAGAAAAGACGCAATTTAGGGTCATATATTTTGTAGCCCATGATAAATTTGTAGCAAGTTCTGGATGAAGCTGTTTGACTTGAGCGTGGTCTTGTGCGTCCTCTTAAGGTGTGGTTCACAGTTTGTGTGGTCCTACTCTCTTTAGGAAAGTTCACTGGCTTGTGTTGAAGAATAATGTCCCGTGAATCCTACCACGCCAGAGCCTGTGGGCAGCCGAGGTGGTGATATCCTCCATCTCCGCGGAGGAATTGTTGCCTGTAAGGAGAAAGCTGGGTGATGCACGGGACTGCTTTGAATTACGAAGCAGAGCAACAGGCTGCAGGAGGGTCTTTCCTTTTCTTCTCTGAACATAAGTATTTTATGGCCTCTTGAAATCAGCTGTTCAGCTGTTGACCAATACTCTCAGTAATATATATGTAACAGCATAGAGCCTTATTATGATTATTTTATTTTGCAGATGTGAACATCATAAGCCATTTTTCTTTTTTCCGGGACATGCGTGTTCTCAGGCACACTGCATTAGAGTAAAAATTGATCCCCTTTTTTCTTTCTTTGGCAATTTTCCTAAATTTCTTATAGACTAACAGGACTTCAGTGTCTTGGGGTAAATCCCGCTTCTTAGATATTTACAGCTGCACTTATCATCTAAGTTACTGAGCTGTTACTGCCCAAACAGAATTAAATGTCAGATAAAAAAAAGGGCCAGTGTTTAATGGCATGAAATAAACTTAACTGTGGCTCAAGAATTTCTTGGTATTAATATTCTGGTTATAAGAGAATGAATTCCAATTCCCTTCTAATTCTGATTCCTGCAATTACTTTAATTTTCCAAGACATTTACTGATTAGCAGTGAGGCACATTGAGTTAAAACAAATCAAGGAAAAAGAAATATTTTTATATTTATTGGATTTTAATGGTTTTTGTGCTTTTTAATTTTTGTCTGTTTCCTGAAGTTATTAAAACAGTCAAATTATTTTTCCACTGTCTGCAATACTATTGTGATAAGATTGGTAACAGCAGTTTTGAAATAATCATTTATATAAGTTCATTTCTTAACGTCCCCATTGTTAATTCCCTAAAGCATTTGTATGTACTTTTTTACTATATTAGTCTTTCTGTCTGACAGTGCACATCAACTCAGATGGACTATTAATACTGATAGTTAATAACTTTCATTACTAAGTTCTCAGGAAAATAACTCTCCGATTCCTCATGTTTCCGATCACATACTTAAAGCATTAATTCTTCCAAGGATAGCAATGTTTTGTTCTTTTTGGTGGGCCTCTAGTATAGATATTAAAGAAAAAAGATCATTTTCTAACAGGAAATAATGCAGTGGATTGCAGATGAGCGGGCAGGTACATTCAGCACGACTATCCATAAGACTGATTCTGGAAATGAGCTTGTGGGGAAGGTTGTGGCCAAAAGGTTGGCTGCATTCAAGTTACAGGGGATCAAAAGTTACTGCCCTCGCCTTGAGATGTGGCTATCCACGTGCTTCCTCTTAGCCCACCGTGCTGCCAGCTGAAATGCCTCTGCTTAAACCTGAAAAAAATGTGGTCGTATCGTATTTTTGCTTGGGCAAGAGTCCCACTGTTGTCGGTGATGCGTTGCCGTGGTGCGATGTCTCGTGTTTGCAGGAGTTGGTGTCGGTCAGCAGTGCTTCGTGCTCAAAGTGTAAACGCTGTACCAATCTATAAAAATACATCTATTTTAAATCGAAATCTTGGAAATTGGAAATTTTACATCAGGAACATGAGTAGGAAGGGGAGGAAGAATATCAGGCGCTTTCAAAACATTTCGCATAGCGTACATACTCTGACTCGGAAAACTGGACTCGGGCAACTTTTTAAGAAAAATACTTAGACAATGTCAAAGTTTTCAAACTTCTAGAAAGTTGGGCTGGGTTCTCAGACTTTATTTCTGATAATTCACTGTTTTCTTGCAAATGTGATTTCCAGCATTCCAGCCTCCCACTCTCTGCAGTTATTGTTGAACCCCACAGGACCATGTTGTCTGTACCGCTCGTTTTTTGTTCAGACTCTGCCCTTTTTGGATGGGACCCTGGCAGGTGACTGCCAGGGAACTGTAACCAGTTGTCCCAGAGAGGCTCCAGAGAAATAAGAAGAAAGAATTTTGAGGAATAATGAGAAAATTATATGTGTGTGTGTGTGTATATATATATACACACACACATAAACCCCAATAACTTGTGTATCTGTCTGCATTGATTTTAAATGGAGATGTGGCCGTGTGGGAACAGCCCTGCTGTGCTGCGTGTGATACAGAGTTGAGCCCATGTTATATTCATTGTGAGTAGTGGTGGTCCCGTCTGCCCAGGAGTGTGTATTTCAAATAGCCTTTTTGTTTCATCTCCCTTATCTATCTGTCACCATAGAAAGGTATATACTTATTTGGGGATAATCCTTGTGTTCACTTAAGGAAAATGCCTTGCAGTGTATCTGAGCGTTTCAAGTGCAACTTGACAGCTTGTCTCCGTTTGACTCCGGGACCTGACTGTTTTTAGCTGCGGCTATTTCCGTGGTTGCCTCCGTTCTGTGTCATGTTTCTTTGAAATTGTAAAATCCTGTACGGTTATCTTAGATTGAAATTCCCCCATTTCTAAAGTATCCCCATATACACAGTGAGGCCAAGAAATACTCCTGTCTTCAGGTTTTATCTCTGGATTATTCCACATGGATGCTCTGTGCTTCCCATGCACACTGGAGCTTTGATATCAAAAATCAAAATTGTCTCATCTTGGCAAGTGTTTGCGGAGCTGGACACCTTTTACTGTTAGACCCTGAAACTGCATTGGGATTAGCTTTATAGTTAAGATTTTCTTCCTCATCAGCACACCCTCCTTTTTTTTGTGCCCTTAGGAGCCCTACCCAACCCACTAAGTAATCTGTATTTTAAACCTGGGAGTAAAACTCGAAACAAAACTAAGAAAATGTAAGGTGATTTATCATAAATTAGCATTTCATCACTTTTGGTAATGCTATGGAACAGCTTACTAAGCTTATTGGAAAAGTCGATGCAATTCTGAATTTTATTTGTACCAGTTTCTATGCCTCCAGCTCCTTATAGATACAGACCAAATGTGTCTTCCCTGAACTTGGTCCTTCACTTCAAAACCTTAAGCTGAGTATTGATGTGTACCATTCTGGGATGTAATTCAATATCTAATTTATTATCTCTTACGTTACCTTAATTATTGAATGCTGTTTGGGGTGGGAGTGGGGGGAGGAACCACCAAGGATTTAGTTTTACCCCTTCATTTAGTTATTACCACTTTTTTGATTATAATATTGGAATTTTCTTCTCAACCCAACAATCTTTTCACTTCAATAGTATGCATTTTATTCACCTAATGAACTGCATTAGTATGATTTAGCCTGAGTTTTATGCAGTTTACCCATTTTTTTATACTTGTCATTAGCTGCAATCCAAAACTGAAGCACATCAACCAACAGCCTCTAAAAAGGCTGGAATGGGCATGTTTACAGACTTGTGAAAAATACTGAGCTGTTGATTGCAGAGATATTTCTGAGCAAGTAGGAAATGTTTCTGAAGAGATCATTTACAGTGAGGCTGATCTGATTGAGTTATGTGCTGGATCTGTATGGCTTTTTTGTTTTTCTCCAAGGGAAGTCATAATAAAAGATGAGACTGAAAATAGGCATCCTGTCTGGCGGTTATAGATGCGTTACTATAAATAGTAGGACTTATGTGGGCTTTTTGGATGTTACAATGAAATCAATCTTGTGATAATTATTCTAAAGAAGCTGGAACATCAGCTTAGTCTTTTTTTTTTTTTTTTTGCTATAATGAGTAACCTTACTGACAGTACAATAATTGGAGATTATGAAAACTGTTCAGCATCTTCCATAAATATATACATACCTAGAAGTACAACAGTGTTGTAAGTTTAAATTTGATCTGTTCCCAACACTACTGCAGCTTTTCCCTAGGTGTGGGTCCTCCTGTGGCTCTACCACCAGGAACGTAAGAAAGTGCAGTTCATCATAATACAGGCAGCAGTCTTGCCTCCCTGAGACAAAAACTGTCTTGACATTTTGGTTTGCTTTAGGAGAGAAGTGGAGGGAGAGTGATTTTTTTCCTTTTTTTTTTTTTGTTTTGTTTTTCCTACATGCTTTACCCCATTTTACCCATACAGTTGCATCTTAACTTACCCAGCTGTCCTGTAAATATTGTCTTAGTAAATGGTTTTAGGAAGGTACTCTGTTTACCTGTGGTCTTGAGTTTTGTTTATCTTATGTATTTTTTCATGCCAAATAATTATTAAAGTATGAGGAGCTTTCAGGGGGAAAAAAACAGATAACCCTCGGTCACATTTTAGATTCATCTGCTCTATAACCTCGGTGTTAGTTTGAACTTAAATCCTCTGCTTGACTTCCTCTCAGGATGCTCTGGAAAGCTTGAACCCAAACCCTATAAATTTTTGCATTGGTACCTTTTATCTAGTTTATTTATAATTAATCAAAATGAGAATTTTAAGAGGAACTTGGAAAACAGAATACCAAACAGAATGCCACTGTAATTTTAAATGTATTTTTAATTTCCTCTGTCATTATCGAGAGTATTGTCTTCAATTTTGATCAAGTCACCTTGAGAAAAACAAAGCAATAAGGCTAACCTGAATTTTCTGGGACTAAGAAAGGACTTGCATATCATGCCCATAAAAGCTATGAATATTTGTTATTAAAAGGAAGATAGTTCTGAGAACTCCAGTTAAGTGCCTCCACTAATAATATGGGAAGAAGTTTTGTTTTCCTACTTAGCATCACTCTTGAGTGTGGTGTGCATGTTTAATCAAGATCGTGAGCAGGAAGAAGAGGTGTGTTGTTAAGATTCTATAGCTTTATTATAGGTCTGCTTCAAGGGTCTTGAGGGTATTTTGGCCTTCAATGTACAGGGCAGTTGTACAGGCACATAATAAGCTGGATAAGATAATGGATTGAATGAAAACAATGTTATCTTGTGGATGCTTTTAAACACTTCTCATGTTTTGAATTCTGGAAGTCCCTCCTTGAACCAGTCTGGCAGATGCCACTTAAACATTTTTGTGCCTACCAGGATCGGTAATCACTGATTTTATGCTGGAGGAACTGTTAATCCGTTTACGTGCTTTATGTACATAGAGATTCACGTAGAGTGAAGGCTTCAGTATAAAGCTTAAAAATGACTTCTCTAACACCTTCATGGGTATTAAAATTATAGCGTTTGAGTCCAGCTCCATAGAGAAGGCATAAATAGGTTCCAGCAAGAAAACAATTTGTCACCAGCAAATACTAAAAAACTTTACAGTTAAATCCAAGACATAGCCTTTTTCTTAAAAACAGAAAGGAGTGAATTATTATTTTAGGTTTCATCTGGGTCATTTTCAAACATGAATAAAACATTTTCCTTGCACAAATCATTCATCTCTATGAGACCTTATTGAAGGGTTGCAGAAATGACCAGCAAAGGTGAAGATGTTCATACAGATTTCTTGGTGATGGAAAGCCTTTTCAGAAACAAGGGTAGAAAGCAAAATGTGAGGAGAAATACAACTACAGGGGAACAAAATGGAGTGCTTTACTCAAATGGCATCCTGACCAAATGAGTTAGGCTCTGAAGGCTTATTTTCAACAAAATATGTTCATTCAGATATTAAGAGTGTCCTCATGAGGAATTCCTGCTGTCTGACACCAGTCATAGACCAATCTTCTTGTTGTATTGAAATTGCTCTGTGAAAAGGTGATTTAAAGTCTACAGTGATTGTTACTGTATTATGCGTAAGGGTACAGTGAAATGAGTAAAGCTTTATTGTCTGGATACCACACTTCAAAATTCATATTATATTAAATCATGTTGCTCAGTCACAAATCAAAGATGTACAAACCGAAGAAGATGATACACTCTCTCTTACTGCTGTTTTATTTGTGGCTGTGCTCACTCTACCTGCTTACAATTAGTACTGCTTAAAAATCAGCTGTGGCTGCTTGGAAAGAAAAATCACAAAAGCATCAATAATTGAAGTAGCAGCTTATATGAGCACTATTTTGGGATATCTGCTACAAATATTTGTAAGTGGGCACTGGTTCAACAGAAATCATGGAGGAATAACTTGTAATTAGAAAATTTAACTGCAGAGCTCATCTCTGGACACATAGATTACTTGCTCTGCTGTGCATTTTTTGGTAATAAATCAGTAAGTTAACTTTGTAATGTGATGTAAAAACCCCTCCTTGTATTTCATCAAACAATACTGAAGTTGTTAGTGACGTTTCCTTTTGGATCAAATAAAATTAGTGAGGATATATTTAAGTCACCAGATTACCAAATTTTGAAGACAAAGAAGCTTGTATTATCCCAGAACAAATGCTTACAGAAAACACACAGAAAAAGGACTCAACTTGAATTTATAGCAATAAGTATGGCTGTTAGTTATCTGTGTAATAGATAAAAATCTGAAAATAGTTTAAATGTGGGAGATTATCAGAGGACATGTAAATGCTAGTCCTGTTATGCTTCTTTTGGTTTTCTGATACCATCTGTCGATGACCAGCGTTTGAGATGAAAGCTCGGGCTAGGTGACACTAAGCCTGAACCTGTATGGCTATTTGTTAATCTTCTTAGACAAAAACAAACTGAGAAAAATGAGTTTATGAAGGAAGACTTTTTTTTGCATTTTAGGTTCCCAAAATACCTGCTTAAAATTAAGAAGTCTCTACCTTAGATCTTCATATACTTGCTCTTGCGGTCACCTTGGTGTCAGTAAGCAGCACACCAGTTTTCAGTAGCACTAACACGAGGTATTGCATGTACGAATGCACACCTTACTGCAATAACGATTCACAAGGTCCACAAAATGAAAGATGAAAAAAATTCTCCTGCTATTAATTTGAGTGATATTATTTCTGTGTATGTCATTTCATTTGGGCTTTAGAGGGATTAATTTACTGTAAGTGTCTGAATAGTAACAGAAATGCTGATCGTATTGAAATTACCCTAAATGACTCAGAAAAAATGGGCTTTTAGAGTCAAGTTCCTCCTGCTCCTTTTTTACTTCTGTGGAAGTTTCCCCTGCTTTGCACCACGTTTTCTGTCCTTATAAAAACATTTAATCCAGCTTGATTTCTTTTGGGTTTACACATTTGGCTACACCATGGTTTTGCAATTGGTATCTAAATATCTGTTAAATGAAAGTTTGGGGCTAGGGAAAACTCTATATGTAGTTCTGGAGCTTGCAAAAATCTTTCAGGGATTTCTGGCATGTAAAAAGTAATTTAGTGATGCTTGGGAAGTTTCCCACAGTGTGACTCTGATTCATAGATGTGGCTGAGATCCTGGTAGGATGAGTCAAGCGCCAGCGGTGTGGTTGTCCTTCCAGCACCCTGCACAACAGTCCACGCTGATTTCTTGATGTATGTTGCTGAATGCAGCAGCAAATGCTCCGATGCAGGGCATTATTTAGGAACCGGATTACTAAAGGTGGAGTAAACTCCATGGGAATTGGCTGAATTGAAAACCTACCATCGGCAATAACCTTTGACTATGATTTTATCTGGTTTTGCTAGCTATTACTTTAGAAATTTCAACAGTTGAAACAAAATGTGGTAGCTGTCTGTCTTCAACGGATAAATTTTTGTTTGTACTCATGAATTTTCATACAAATACCAGGTGTCAGAGTTGACGGATGTATGGGATACCAGGTTCTGCTGGCTATCCGTAGGTATTCTGTGATGTGTTAAGGTACTAGGGAAGTGCTTAAAGTCAGTGTGGCTCAGCTGGCAAAATCAAATTAGTTTTACAACAGTAGTCTGAAATCTTAATTGAAGCCCCTCATTCCAAACCCGTGTTTTTGACATTTCCATTATTTCTTATGTCACCTAGTTCATTTTGCTTAATTGCCGTGTGTATATATAGGCATTGCTCTGTAAAACCTGGAAAACGGTAGTCCATAGCAGCCAATTAACACTACTTAGCAGCTGTTAAAAAGGATAATTGCCTGATGTTAGCATCACCTAACATTATTTCTAATGCTAATTATGCCCAATTTACTCTCCCTAAACTCACCCAGTTCCAGGTATGTTTCCAAACCGTGGACTGATAACAGAAATATTTGTATGCATGCCAGCTGTGGTCTGTGCAGGTGTAGTTTGAGGATTTTGTGACTGCACTGGTAAATCAGAGCTGAATGTGCCTTGCTGAAGTATCATCTCAGAAGTGCATGACACGAATGCTTTCTGAATGTAGATGTAGCCGTGTTGCATAGTATCAGTTCCCTGTGGATTTTTGCATAGGATTGAAAAGTGAGAAGAAAACAATCCACAAAAACTTCCACAGGTCAGCAGATAGCTAAATCTTTTGTTAAGATGTTTGTAGGAAAATTGTTGCAACAGAGTAATTCTCACCATTTTTTTTTTTTTATGAACTTCATCCCGGAACCCCATAGTCCTGTTCATTTGAGCTTTCTTGACTTCAGCATGAGTTCACAACGTGGACAGCTTGTAAGATTACATCTTTTATCATTTTTTAAATCCAGCCTCTTGATGATTTCTGTGAATTCCAGAAGGTGTTTTTTTTAAAAAAAATATTTTAGTTTTATTTGTTCCTTAGCCTCCTGCTAACAGCACTCTAAACTTTTCCAATTTATACAAATGACTTGTTCTTCAGCTTCTGTGCAGGTTTATATCCTGAATACAGCAACATAAATTACCTGTTTAGAAAAGGTCTATTGAATGTTAACATTTTACATCCAGTATCAAATTGAAATAATTGCCTTAAAGGAAAATGCCTAAAACAAATTATGCTCATTGAAAATAGAAATCATAGTTTCAAATAAAAATAGATAGACAGTCCTTCAGAAGCTGTGGTAAATGAATGGCTGATGAATGGATGGTTTAGTTGGTAAGTAGGGATTTATTAGCTTGTGTAGATTATGATGAAAGATATCTGAGAAAATAATTGGTCTCATTTTGTGAAAATAAGGCAGTCCATTAAAACTGCTGCACGTAATGATCAAAGGAATACTAATTTGTCTTTTAAATTCCTGTGATTTTTAGCACTACCAAACCCAGTCTAAATTCCAGCCAAGAGAGAATAATCCTGATCATCCATAGTATTTTGTATGCACATATATATATCGACGGAAAGATCCTTGTGCATGTGTACGCGTGTAGGTAGCGCGAACCCCACCATGCCGGCAGCTCCGAGGCACTGGTGGCCCTTCGTGAGGTTACAAGTGTAGGCACAGATTGGTAATTAGGAATCACTAGTTGGTGTGGAGCGTTTACACTTGATTTCAGGGGTGAAATCGCATAGATGAAAAGGGAGGTTGCCTTTCAAAACAGTGCTTAACAGATAGAACACAGCCTTTCAACAGCTACATTGGAAAGAACAGAAAGAATTAACGTGTTCTTTGAGACAGTATCACTGGTTAGGACACATGGAAATAAAATGTTTTCCTATGTGCCTTTTATAGATGCAAAAATAAGTCAGAGTGAGGTGTGAATAAAATATATGTTCTTTGTTTTCAGGACAGAAATAGGTAAAACTAAGAACTGCTAACTAATGTGTAAAAGAGAAGATGGAGTGGAAATGCTTTATTGGCAATAATGTATTTTCTGTAGGTTTGATGGAGACAGGAAAATACATTTTATCGTTCCAAACATGCTATTGCATATTTAGATCAATCATCTAAATATGCAATTAACCAGGTATACAATTAATCAAAACATTGAGAGATTAATAGTGTATCATTATTTAATTTCATTAATAAGTTAGTGCCTCAACAGAATCTCTTATTGAAAGATTTTTTTCAATACTGACTTCAGAATTGGTTTCAAAATGAGACATGATCTGCCATAGGAAGGCACTTCTGAAGACGTTGCTGTGTGTCCTTAAGTGCATGAATGCTGAAGCCTTTCCATGTTGCATCTCCTGCAGCAATAAAAGAACATGAACCTATAAAGCTGGACTGCCAGATATTCTTGTACAGAAAAATGCACATGGGGAAAGTCTGAGTGAGAAAATAGTAGGCGAAGTCCAAAATGTTGCACGCTTTTCTACATATTTTTGCATTTAATAAAATTATCTCATAATAGGACTATATTCCCTTTTCTAGTCTGGTCAGGATATTTCATAATTATTTTCTGGCTTTCTTTATTCTGTGGCAGAACCAGATTTAAAAAGAAGTGAGCTGTCTTTTAATATGGAAAAATAAAAACTTGGGTTTTCAAGGGCTCAGTACTTTGGATACCAAACTACCTTGACAGCAAGTATGCCCATAAATGTAGAACTGCTAACCTCCTTCTTAAACACTATGATTTATACATCTTTGTGCTTTTTTCATTTTGAGAAAACAAAAGGGGTTTGTTTGCCCTTACAGTTTTCAAACTGTGCTGTGGTTGGACAACTGATCTTTTTCATTGTTGGTGCCAGGGAGACAATCGTCTGTGGGTAAAATGAACTTTGAATGAAGTATGACTTTTTGATAGGCGTAATTTGGAAAAATAAAGAATCCTGCAATTTGATGGCTTTTGAAGATTTTTCTTTGTCATCTTTGAAGCACTGCTTTCTCTATATGGGAGTATTTGATTTTGATGTTCATATTTTCAGAGCCCAGTCTTATCTTACGCTTTCTCCTCTGCTCCTCTCCTTACTAATATTGAGTGCTGGTAGGATTTCACAGGACCTTCTGTACACGAAATGCAGTGCAGATCTGAACCTTTCATCAAAAATAAGATTGAGTCTTGCCTTATCCTTCTTTGTCCTATTTCTGGTAGATTTTCAGGTGAGCGTATTTCTTGCCTAGGTGAAGCTAGTGTAGAAATTGGGACACTTTTATTGTTAATGAAAATCCAGATTAACACCACTGTAATGCCTACTCATATTTCTAATGTAGAAAGTGAACAAGGATGGAAAATAGTTATGCAGTAAACAGTACCGTAAAATATACATGAAATCAGAACGGTAGAGTGCCTATATGAAAATACCTATATGTATGTGTAATGGCTTCCAGTAGACTGAGATAAATATTACATAACTAATAAGAAATATTCCCAAACTTCAACAAAGATCACCGAGTTGGCTTACAGGGCATGCATGTACCTGTTTATTAGCGTATAGCAGCTTAGAATCATAGAATAGATTCATAGAATTGTTTAGGTTGGAAAAGACCTTTAAGATCAAGTCCAACTACTAACCTAGCACAGCCAAGTCCACCACTAAACGATGTCTCTAAACGCCACATCTGCCCGTCTTTTAAATCCCTCCAGGGACGGTGACTCAACCACTTCCCTGGGCAGCCTGTTCCAATGCTTGACAACCCTTTAGGTGAAGAATTTCTTCCTAATATCCCATCTAAACCTCCCCGGTGCAACTGGAAGCCATTTCCTCTTGTCCTATCGCTTGTTGCTTGGGAGAAGAGACCGACACCTGCCTCGCTACTCCCTCCTTTCAGGCGGTTGCAGAGAGCGATCAGGTCTCCCCTCAGCCTCCTTTTCTCCAGACTAAACAACCCCAGTTCCCTCAGCCGCTCCTCAGAGGACTTGTTCTCCAGACCCTTCACCAGTTTTGTTGCCCTTCTCTGGACACGCTCCAGCACCTCAAGTGTCTTCCCTGTAGTGAGGGGCCCAAAACCGAACAAAGTATTCGAGGTGCGGCCTCACCAGTGCCGAATACAGGGCGACAGTCACATCCCTAGTCCTGCTGGCCGCACGATTTCTGATACAAGCCAGGATGCTGGCTAGTTTATACAGGTTTTTAATATATAGATGATGAAAAGAAATTGAAACGTTTGTTTTCCCTCCCAAACCTGCTCCTGTGGTTTTGGAAAGCTTTACCCTGCTGACCTTCAAACCTTCTGTTGCTGCAAGACCTTCAGAAGACCAACATCATATGCAAAGGAGAATCATCATATGCTGTGGTGGTTTTTTTTTTTAAAGCTGCTCTCATCTCAGTTAAACATTTTCAGTCTGAAAAATCTATCAAAGTAGCCCAGTTTTGGATTTGATATGGTGGCTCATTTAACAAGAGGCTGTGCCCTGCAAAACAGCTCAAAGCATTGTGCGATCATACCACTGCTTCTTTACACTTCTAGGGGTGGATATTTTAGCTCTTGTGTTTACTTACATTGCTTTTGATGGTGCTTTTGGTTTAAAGCCTCTGGTCATTTCCCAAATTGCTGTTGCTGAGCATGAGCTCATAGTAAGCAACTGAACAGTGATATCACATGGTATAACGGATCAGAGCAGTGAGCTCACCAGTTTCTGGGCTGTAACAGGTTGCAGAAAGACATAAATTAAAGAATGCCAAGCATAGAGCTACTGTATGATGCTGCTGTGTGCTGTTCAGGACAGTTGCAAGTAAATTGCTGTTGTTTTCTAGCCTTGAAATTCCAAAACATGGAGAGCGAAATTCAGTTCAATGCTACAAAAATCCAGCGAGGTGGCCTTGCACGTTCTTCTGATGGCTGCTAGCGTTATGTTTCTTTGGAATTGCTTAAAATAGGGGAACTGATGAAAGTGAATTCTTTCAGAGATCAGAAACCCTGTAAAGCCATAGCATTTTGATTTTTTTTGCCAAAGAGTAACTGCAAGTATGAGTGTTATTGGTAAAAATAACAGAAGAAAACAATATTTTAGGTTGTGGCTTCATCTGTACACCAATGTTTCAAACAAGGTTTTTGCCTTTGGGTGAAAAAACACTGTTTTCTACAGAGTGGGAGAAAACCTTCAGAAGCTATGCCTGACGTAGTCTTCATCAAACGCTGTATGTAGACTGATAGCCTCAGAATGATGCAACCTGTATTTTTTGTTTCTGATAATACTAGAATATGAATATGAAACATCCTCTATACTCTGCCTTTTGCCTTGAAAGATCTCTTGCCTGGGATTAAATTAATTACTAAATTTTCTGACAGTTGGGAATTTTAGGCTTCGGAGGTAAATAAGTTTTGAAGCAATCCAGTAATAGGCTTACAAGGCTGAGAGGCAACAGACCTGAAAAGTGAAAAATCAAGAGGCTGGACCATTAATACCTTTTGAAAAGTTATTCAATTCATGACAACAGCCTGGAATCTAAACAGTGGCTCTGCAGAGGCGTTCGTGTCACATTGAAATTTTGCACCATGTAGTCTGGTAGGTAATATTTATATAGTTATAGGCCGTGCGTTAAATATTTGTGGTTCAATACCTCTGTAATAAAGATGTGATCTTAGCAGGCTTTCCAGAATTACCTGAAGAGGATGGGTAAAGGTCCTCAAAGAGCCCCTCCAAAGCAGATTGCCACTGCCTCGCAGATATTGTCTTGTACGCCCTGAATTTAGAGGTCTATCCTGTATTTTGATTCAGAGCTGAGATGATCAAAGCATGCTGGAGTCGCTGACTCCAAATACCCAAGAGAGAATAATGCCAAAGGACTATCGCTGAAGGCTGAAGCTGGTTCTTCTAAGCCTTGTCAAGGAAGATGTCAGTGTTGGTGACAGTGGTTTCAGTGGTGTCAAAAGGAAAAGCAGGATCTGAGGGGGTCTCTGGTGGCTTTGGGGACTGGGCTGCAGGAGTTCGGATGGTGTCTGGAGAGAGGTCGGAGGTATGCGGTTGCATCAGAGAAGGAAAGTTATGGGGAGGGCTAAAAGATTAATGACGAATGGGGGGAGAGAGACTTGAGGATGAGAAAAGCTACGTGAAGATGTTACTAACTGAAACAAAAAAATAAGAGGAGGATAAAAGTAATATTGCTGAGAGTCTCCAAAGCGTTTTGCAGAAACTGGTAAACTACTAGGGCCCATCTGCAAAAGGGGCTGCTGGTATTTTGTTTTTCCTGTTGTCTGACTACATGGTAATTTAGTTTCCTTAGGGCTGAACTGCGTTTGTTTAATTACAACGTTTTGTTTTAACAGGGTGGTAGCTATGTATACCTAATTACCGGTAGTTTGTAAGCAAATACGTATTGAGACCTTTTTACCATGAAATGTCTGGAAAATTCTAGGGGCATTACTAAATAAGACATTAACATCTGGGGTAGAGTAATACTTTTGGATATTAAAACTTTACTGCTTTGAAATATTTAGGTTTCTTTGTGTTTTTAAAGTACATATCTGGCTATGAGGTACGTAGAAAGGAGGATGTCTGGAATTCTGGCAATTTAATAGAGGCTACTGAACTGTGCAATAGTGCAAAATTAAGGCAATCTGGACTTTTGGTAGAAATGCAATGACATATGTGCCATTGAATTTTTTCCCCCATGGGCACAGTTAGAAGAAGCAGAGATTAGTTTCCACGGAGGGTGCGTACTTCCAGCCCCCACTGGCACCGGGGTCTCGCTGCCTTCTTACCCCCCAGCTTGCCAAGGTGTGCACCTTTGCCGCATGCAAATCACCTGTAATGAAAGACTTTTTGGGAAGACTGAAATTGCAGTGATCAGTTGTGAGATTAGCAGGCGCAGGGATGGATGGAGCAATTTGCATAGCTGGATTTACTACGCCATGGGCTCCAGGATGCTCTGCTGACTTCAGTAGGGCTGAAGAAACGTGTTGATAAATACACTCTTGTTACATTATGGGTTCCTAAATTGTTTCTTTGAAGACTCTTCAGGACTTGCAAATGAATTAACTAAGAATGGGAATTAACTGCAGCCTGTGATTTGCATAGGGCGGTGACAGGGAAGAGGGTAGGAATGGCCTCTGGCAGGGAGCGTTGCCCTTCAAGCAAGAGATGAAAAAATACCTTAGAACCCATTTCCTGACAGACTGTAACGATGGTCTGCTTTTAGGTAGTAAATGACTTGGGGTCCAAAAACTTTGAAAACAAAACAAACTGAACAAAGATTATTTTTTTTTAATTAACAGGTATTTTGTGAAACAAAACCCCCCAAAATATTTATATAAGCTTGTTCCAAGTGTCTCAGTACTTAATTACTTTAGAAATGTGTAGGAAACATTGTTTGAATTTTTGTCTCTTCTCCTCCACCATCTTTTTCAATGTCATGTATTAATTAAAAGCTTGCAATCCTTATATGCTTGTTGAATATATAGTGAATAATTTTACCTAGAAATTAAATACACGGATGTAATTCAGATTTTTTTTTTTCCCAGCAGAAAGAAGTAATCTCTCATTATTACAACATTTTTGCAATTCAGATCTTCTCTTTTGTGGCTTGTGCATCATTGCATCTCACTAGGCTGTGAGTACATACTGCTTATTAACCAGATCTCTTATGCTTTACATGGTGAGCAAGGAAAAAGAAAAACTTGTAAAGATACTTCTTTTGCATTACGTTGAGATACAAATTTCTGCTATGCTCTACAGCCCCTGTATTATACGTGTGTTAGGAATATTAAAATAATAACGGTAACTCTAGTTATTTTCCAATTTGCTTGACAATATCAAAAATGGTATTAGCAATGTGAGAAAAACGAACCGAGTGTGATAAAACTAAAGGAATTATCAGTTTAAATCTGATGATGATGAATTATCAGGGTTCTTTTAATGCCTTGCCTCATACTTTCTGATGATATCGGACACGCAACTCCTCTCTTTATAAAGGTTTTGTGCAATATTTAATTCCAAATGTGTATACCGTTGCCCGCAGCTATTCAGGCAGGTAGCTGGTGGTCTTTAGCTCCCCGTTTTGTAGAGCGCATCAGTATCTCTGATCTCCCCAGTGCGATGATGTTATACGCTGTCTCAGTGTAAATGGAGTTGGTTCACCTCCCGTTAGCTGAACTAAGCAAATCGTGTTGGATAAATACAGCTTACAGGCCTTGATGGGTTTCCCCCGTTACACCCCACTTTTCCCGTTGTTTTTCCCTGAGGCAGCAAGCCTCGGTGGGGCTGGAGCACACTTAACCCGTGGGGTGCTACCTCGGAGGGGTGCGCTAGCCCAAGCCACCTTTTGCTCCTCTGCGCTAAACCTCTGATGTTACCACTTGGGGTTTCTCTAGCCTTGTCTTTCAGCAGCTTAGATTGATTTGGTGAAATGATAGCTGTCCCCAAACTGCCTGCTACCTCCTGTCAAAGACAGCTGATATTCAAAGGTCAGTCTCTGAGTTGCTTCTCCGTTCTCTTTGCCTCCTCTGTGGTCTGCCCTGCCCTTGGGCTATCATCCTTAACGCAGGGTGAAGTCCTGCATGCCCACACATAGCTGTGTACGCCCCTGATCTTTTCCTAAAGAGATTGATAACCTCTTCTGTCACCTCCGGATAAAACGCTTTTCTTTGCCACGTGAACTGTGCAAATTGTGTTTGTCATGCTGGTGCGATACGGAGAGGGAAACAAATGAGTGATAGGGACCAAAAAAGCAGCCACAGAGGCGGGGAAAAATTGTTTTCCTTATGGCAGAAGCACCAGAGGATGGCTCCTGTAAATCTCCTTCTGTTTGATTTTGCTTGGTGGTTTCAGATGGTCATGCTGAGAGCAGAAGAGGAAGTCTCTCCGAGTTGTACACTTGGTAGCGAGGCGGGCAAAACCAAGATGCATTTCTACACATAGTTTTTGATGCAACCACTACTTACTTCCTGAAAGATAAGAAATTCCTCCCAAAACTGTCTGGAGATGCACTTCTCTCTAGCATTTTCCATTAACCAGTTTAGTAATCCCCTACTTGGCATGTGGCTGTTGTGGACCTTATTCAAAGGGTGTGTCTAACACCCCCCCTGCATAGTAGGGGAAAATTAAGCACAGCCTGAAGCTATGAGTGTTTCTGGAGTGGAGTGCATCTGGAAGCAGATATGTGCAAGTTCCTTGTGTCAATTTGAAATATTGTCGTGCCCTTAATCTTTCTGTGGAATTTGGTCTAAAACTAATTCTGATCCTCAGGTGACCCTGTGGATCTGTCTTCATGGCAGCTCAAGATTATGAAATATATATTGATGTCTCCGAGTTAGATTTCATTGTGCTAATCAGAATACCTTGTCAACTGCAAGCCGTGATGACGGGGACTTCATTTCTGGCTGAGCAAGTATCACGGAGAGCTTGAATGCCGGGGAGAAGCATTTCACCAGCTCTGTGGCTTCTCTGCCTAATAGCTTCTGACCTGCCTTGCTTACACCTCTGCATGTTATAATCCCAGCAGGTACTGGAGCACAGACAGATTCTGCATCCTTCTGTGTATCAAAAGCCTTCAGTAAGAGTACGTAGCCCAAGTGAGCAGGGGTACCTTTTCATTTTCTAGAACAAACCAACATCTTTTCACTGCTATCTCATGCTTTTCTCCTGGATTTCTGCTAGCTGGTCCACTAGCTCAGCGAAAGACAGCATATGCTTTGTGGCTGGCCAGCCCGAAGCTATCTGTAGGCTGGCTGGCCAGCTGGGTAGCAGGTATGTTCATTCACACTGGCCAGCTGGGAGGGATATTCAATTTTGGCCATCTGGCTGCTGTCTTTTAAGAGCAAAGAAATAAGTCAAAGACCTGAGTATTGGCAGCTGGAGGGCCTAACAAGTGGATGTGAGACTGCATGTGGAAAATGGACTTTTCAGGTCTGCTTTGCATGCTTCTGAAAATCTAACCAGAAGACATTTTTAAAAATTTTTTCATGTGCTGATATGGAATATATGGTTTTAACACTATTTTGACATTTTAACTGAAAGAGGAAGTTGTATTTCTTTTTCTTGATGTATGACAGAATTATACATTCTATGCTATTTTAAAAAACGTAAAGGAAAATTCCACTTTGTACCGATTGAAATATCGTTGTTCTTTTCTATATGAGAACAACTCCATGTGTTGCAATGTAAAAGCTCAACACTTTGATGCTATGTTTCACTTCACCAGATATTCTATTCTTAGGCTACATCAGATGCGAATAGTCAAGCTGTATGTTTGTGGAGGGGATTTCACCCACAAGGCAAAATATGTGAAGTATATATATATTGAGGTGTTATTTTATTCTGAGCTAAAGATTGTTTCCATATACAATTTAATAGGTATGTGTATTAAGCTCACTACCACATGGTTCAGATACATATATTTTTTTTAAAGTCAACTCCTTCCAGAGGTGTGTTTTGTTTCTATTATTTCTATTCTTTTTTCAGTGTTGTCTTCCATTCCTACTGCCTAAACTTTTGGCATTTTATTGGGATATGCATTGACTGTTGATTTAAAACCATACCAACCAAGGCTATTGAAGGCTTAGCAATAGATACGTTGTTTCTATATGTGAATACAGTTTCTCTTTTTACTAGTGTTTTGTGGTTTGCGGGTTTTTTTTAATCCATGTGACAATAAAAATGAGAAGAATCAGTGTACCTATTCCTAATTCAGAGGAAATGTTGGACTTAGAGATGCTGTTTTACTGAGAATAGGTAACCTGGATGCATATAGCTATCTAGAACCATTTGAGTTGTGCAAAATACCCACGTAGGTCTGGCATGTCTGACAGTACTTCCAGAAGCCCTGCTGCCTTCTGGACTGGGACCTGGTACCCTGCTGAAGTTAGTATGGCACGAGGTACATCTGCATAGACAATGGAATAAACCCATTCCTATATCTCATTTCTAGCTGTGGTACTGCCTGGGAACAAACTCAGCTTTTAAGGATCTCGCTTCATTTTTTTGTCACTTGTCTCCCACTGCTTTTAATATCCCTTAGATGATCAATACAGCTTTTCAAAGGAGTAAGCAGTTTTAGTGAAATGGGTCTATTTAATGAAATTAGTGTGTGATAGAACAGTCTACGTGCGCTGATACTGTTGAATTCAGACAGAACAAATATGATTAAGACTTTTGTCATTGACTTCAGGAGAAGTTAGTTTATAGGTTCTTTACAGTAGATCAACCTTCCTCCCCCTTGGTTATCCATCTGAGTTCTTTTTTTGTACAGTTTCCTCTTCCTCAATACTTGTGTCTCTTCTCTGATGCCCCCTTTTTACATTTTTCCGTCATTTTCATGCATGCCTTCCACCATCCCCACCATTGATTATATATATCTGGAAAGAAATTTACTGTCCTATAGAAGATGTATGGCAAGTATAGACTTAGCACTTAATTTGCTTGGACTGGAATTTCAAAAGGAGCTGGACACGTTTTGACAATTCTTTTGTGTTCAAAAGCTTCACTTTAATGGATAAGTATTTTCTGAAAAGCATGAAGTGTATCATAACCATGGTACTGTGGTGTGGACCGTCTTTCCCTGTCCTACCCATCCCCTGATGGGAGAAGTGGGACTGCACTGGTGCAACTGGGTGAAGAGGAGCGGCCTGATCGTTGGTAGTGTGGTGGCAGTTGAACATAAGCTGAAACCTCTGGCTTGGTTCCTTGCCCAAGTCTAAAAAACCAAAGAAACAGACAATAAAAACCCTTTGTCTTAAGAAAAAAAAAAAAAAAAAAACAAAACCAAAAAACAAATAAACATAAAATCTTTACATATGTCTTTAAAGCGTAAGGAAAGTTTAATAAAAGCGTTCAATGAAAAAGTAGCAAATAGCTGTGATTGTGCACGCTGCATGTTGTACTGCTGCCTTCAGGAGGTAGGAAGCTGTGTGTACATTGCGAAGATGCAGACAATTAGTCTCCGACCCCAAAACACAGAGGTGCTTGTGCAGATGGCACGTTGAGTATGCTGCCTACACAGCGTCTATAGACCTATGCGTTTTACACTAGAAGGGAGGGGATTGAGAGAATGGAGGAATATTTTTTTTTTTTTAGGATAAAATAGGTGGAGCATGGACCAGACAGGCACGTCGCACTGGTGCAGGTAAATCATGCAGATAAATGATCACTTCCCTGTCCCTAAATTAGCGAGTGGTATTTCCCCTCAATTTGAAGCTTTGATTGGATAGCTAAGACTATAAACTAGTTTTAATTTATAACTATTGTCAATTATTATAATAGACCTTTGTCTTCTGCATCTTCACAGATCAGTAGCAATTTATCATCCACTTAATTGCATAAAAAAATTCTCTTCAGTGTTAAGCAGGGAAGCAGATTCTTCCTTTTGATCCTGAGGATATGAGCTGCAGTGGGGAATTTCCACTGCCGCCTTCTGCCTGAAAGCCAGACCGTACCTAATGACTCACTTGCTTTTAATGAATACTACTTAAACAAAAGAGAATTTAAGTCAGAAGGACCATGCAAGGATGATTCACAATTCAAATTCAAAATTGCCTAGTCATTTAATGATATCAAACCAAAACGCATTCATATCTCTTTGGCTTAAAACACTTTTCTCGTGAATAATTGCATTGCAGCTTTGCAGTTGTTTTACTGTGCAATTGTCAGGGCAGATGTCCCTTGAGAAAAAGTTGCTGCCTAGCTCTGTGCTCGGGGATTTTTCTAATTAAAGGTTACCAAATGCTTGTTAGAAAGTTCACGAGCAAGGGACAAAAAGCAAGCAAGCAGCTTTTCGGGGAAGAAGAATAGGGAAGTGAGAACTGGGATGTGATCCTTCAGGGAAAAATGGAATCGTGTATCTGGGCGATCCCGCTGCTGCAGATACCTGCAGTTTGAGGTCGTGCCTGGAAGCCCAAGGACTGAGGGGAGCAACAGGAGACATGCGTTTGTAGACTGTTGGTATCTGCCTAAATATCCGTCTTCTCCCGAAAGGGTGCTGAGTGAGCTCTGGGGGTGCAAACCACAGCTGTCCTGGAGTAGCCACCTCCCTTCTCCCAGCCCCCTCAAAATTACTTAGTGTGAGCATTTGGTCCTTAGTGCTGTTTCTACACATCTGAACTTACTGTATCTTTCGCTGCTGAAGAAATTATATTGATAGGTCAATGGAAACATTCCTGAAAATCCTGTTTCTGTCCTTCCCAAATGCTCCTGCCGGAATTCCTGTGCTGTGACCTGTCCCTGGTACAGGGTATGGATATGCCCCGAGTCTCCCCTCTTTAGGTAACATTTTATAGATGCCTGAATTCTGGTAGCGTTTTCCATACAAGAGTGGAAATGCCAATTTTCGGAGGAAATCAAACCCAACGGTAGTCTATGTGGAAGCACTGGTGCTACTGCTGAAAAAGTTTTCGTATTTAGTGAAAGCTGGAACTGCAACGAGTGGCCATATGCCAGCTCGTAAAGGCAGAGAGAGCGAACAAAAACCCACCCCGCAGCAGTGCAGGCTGTATAAATACAGCGGTAGGCAGATTCAGGTGGGAAGCCCGGAGGTCTGGGGCTGCAGGAGGAAGATGGATAGCAGCCAAGTAACTCGGTGTCCACACCACCGTGTTTTGCAGGCACTGTGTAATGGGAGCAAACCTCATCCCAGCTACTGAAATTTAAGGTGGGAAATGGCTCCCTGGAGAAAGGGAGGGAGATGTAGATGCAAAGCGTGTTAATGTGAACAAATTAAAGTCAGTCCAGTGAAACATGGACCTGCCAGCATATACTAATTCTATAGTTTATGCTACAGGAAATGTAAATGAGAAAAAGGAGATGCTTCTACCCAGATCTAACTTTTTAAATTGTCGATTGATTCAGTAGCAGACAGGCAGGCATGGTTCACTTCTGCCTCTAGGTAGCTATAACTCTATCCTTCAGCCTGTATTAACACAAAAAAAGACCTCGGTCATTTGGATGATCAGTTTGAAAAGATGTCTGTGGATGAGGGCCTTCAGACTGAGACCGCGGGCTTTGTTGCCTCCATACAATTTGCTTAAAGTTCTGTTCAAAGTGAACATTTGCTTTAGAAATAGACACTGCGTACTTTTCTTTCATAACTATAGAAAGTATGCATATATCTAATGAAATATGAAAGGTCCTATATCTTATTCATGAATGCTGAAAGTTGCTCAGCAGCAGTCTTCAAATACACCTCTGCAAGTATCTAACTCTACAATTTATGTGACAAGTAATGACATGCTAACATCTTTGAAAGTTAAGTATTTATGTTAATTATTAAAGAGAGACATTTGAAGTGACAGACTGAATGAATATTCTCTGGAAAGCCACCTATCTTCTGTTGACAAAAAGAGAGAAGTACGGAAGCTCTGTGAAATATTTAACTATATAACTTATAATTTAGCTCCTATGTACTACCTCTTTAAATATATTGGACTCTGATGTCTGATGAAAGCAGATGTCATTCTTAAAACAGAATTTCTGGCATGTTGCAGAAGAGACTGTCTATAACAGCAGCCTGTGCTGTCTGTAGAGACTTACTTTTGTTTGGTGTTGTGGTTTTTTCCCCTAATACTTTTCCATTGCTGAAATAGGCTGACTGGGTTCTGCTGAAATGGTGATGTGTGGAAATGTAATTAGTAGAAAATCAACATAAGGGCTCCCGCGCTTGTGTTTTGGGTTTACTTTGAGTTTGCAGAGAAGCAGCTGCCTGTCACCCAACGCTACGGGGACACGCAGCTTCTTGAGAGACCCCGGCTGCAACCAAGCCGTCGTTTCAAGTCGGAACTTTCTGTCTCGGGGACCCTCTGCAGACCGGGTCGTTTCACTACGACAACCATACGTGGCCAGCGGCTGCCAGTGTCGCCCCCGTCATGGGTCCCCGTTCTGCCGCCTGGGTCACCCTGATCGGTCTGTGCCCGGGATGCCTGTGACGGAGAAGTAGGAGCGTGACCAGCTTGTTTTGCGGCTGGTGGCCGTTTGCCTCACCAGATGGCATCTTACTGGGGATGGTGGGGGGGCTGGTGGGAGTAGGGGACGCCAGCCGGACTACCTGACCCCAGCTTTTACCTTTTTACAGCTCACCATCGCCCTGAGCTGACTGAATTTGTCAGTGCTCAGCGTTACTGCGTGTAACGACCGACCCCTCCGTGAGTACAGCTCGTTGCAGCCGGGGGATCCGCACGTTACGGCATCGACTTGGGCTGCACTTACTTTGTGTAGTTGCTGAACTATGCTGCTAACAAACCTATTTTTCACTGTTACTGACTAAACGCTGGTCTTGACTTATATTTTACTACTGCCGTTATTGTTAGTCAGTGGGTTTTGTGCATATTGATGGCGTTTGGGCTCTTGTTTCAGCCGATCTGCTGTTGTGTAGCACAACGTGCCCTCCGCACAGGGAGTCCTCGTGGAAAAAGAGAATTGAACAGAACTCTTGAAGATTCTTCTTCTCAAATTTTAATCAATTTGTGTAACTATAAAGGAAGAAGACTTTGTTTCAAAGGTCTTATCAGCTGGTATTAAAATTCTTTAGAAATAATTGTATGCACTACTATACTGTTTAAGTTTCATACCTTTTCTATTCCAGCAGGCTTATTCATACTGCACTATTCCCAGAAATAATAAAAAGTCAGAGTAGGGAGATCTTGCATGGCAAAAATTCAAACTCTTTCAAATGAGTTAGAAAAAATTAACTGTAAGTCTCCTCTCTTGCAAACTGACAGGTACTACCCAACATGATCTGGAGCATCTTTCATGCCATCCTGGTACATGGTAAAGAAGTAATGTCTTTGAGGGAAGAAGACATCCACTGGACATGAGAACTCTTTCAGCTTTTTGTAGGAATACAATACAAGCTTGGGAACACATTCCTCATGAAGATGCCGTAGGGATTTAGTTTTCAAACTGAACTTTTTTCTGCTTCAGTGATTTGATTGAGTTTGTTACCCTAATCTGATTTGTTATGTGCTCATCATAGCTGCAAGCTTGATTCTGAACAATGTGCGATCTCATTGTATAAATATTAAGGCAACGTCAAGTAATTTTCTGCTTTAATTTAAAAATATAAATTCTTTTATCTGCTGCCTTGTGTTTTGTGATAAACATCAATTTCATCATCACCACCACTCACAAGATAGGTATGCATGTGGCAATAATTTAGATTCTGTATAGTATGTACAGAAACTTGAATTGAAGGGTCACACTACAAAATTTGCCTGAATGTATACTTCACCTTTTCCATTTAACTCGTAGTTTTCATTGCTTAGTGTGTGAAAGTCCTCCACCCAATTTCACGTTTGACTTTGCTGTCATTTTTTTCCTGATTATTAGGACGAAATCAATATTTTTAATTTTCCAAGGAGCCAGTCACCCATCTGTTATATACACCAACTAATGGAAGTGACAGCACTTGTGTAGCAGGCCTCTATAAAAGCGACCTGATACTTTGACTTGATATAATATTTGGGACTTTTGAAGGAGCTGAAGCAGGGTCTCTTCATACTTCTTTCTTGAAAGGAAGTCTGTATTTCTGCATCCTTAAATAGAATCGCTATATGTTTGTGACTGTAATGCACTTTTTTAGTCATTGTCTCTCTTTAACAAAGTGAACAAACCCAGATGTTTGGTCTCCTGGGACTACAGTGGTGATAAATTTATTGTATGTGTATACATACATGCAGTTAAGCATACAAAATGTTTTTTGCGACTTCCCTAGCAAGACTCATCAGAAAACAGTGATAATTTTTGTAGAACTGTGAGGCAGCGTTATCTTTCTGATAGCTGGCATTATGATATTGATTTATAGATAAGTAGAAAAAGCTGATGGTGCATAATTTGGAGATATTTAAATATTAGGATCTATGTTGGCTGAAGTACCATGCAGAAGTGGAATATAGCCTGGTTCCTGTTGAACCGGAACAATTTTAGTGGATGGAAGAGATTTATTATGGTCATAGAAATCTTGCAGTGTTTTAAGGTTATGCTTTTCCTTTATTTCAGTGAAAATACAGTTTCCCAAAGGAGTCAGGCTGACACCCCAGGAGAATGAAAGACTGTATTTTCACGGCCATGAGCATAGACAGTGCCAGAAAAAAAACTTCTCTGCACCAGTTTTTACCTGTAGAAAAGAAAATGCGTTTGCTATCTTATCGGAGAGCTCTGGTTAAAGGTTTGGTTCACAGCAGTGTGAGAAGTGCTGTACAGTGTGTGCACTTTGGCTCTTTTAAGAATTTAAGCATCTAGGTAAGTCTCTATGTACTTGCAGTGTCATACGGGTTGGAAGGGAATCCAGACTTCTTTGACATCCTCAAATCCCACGCTTGTCAGGCCTAAAAAGTAAAATCTTAAAATTCCTAGGCATCGTCTTAGTACCTCCTTATCACTGCTTAGTGGAGCCTCATCTGGGATGTTCCTTATCTGTCCAATGGAATTTCTCAGGACGTTCCTAACCAAATTAGACTTTGTACAAAATACAGTGAGAGACGAGAAACTTCACTAGCTGGACAGTTGACTCCTTGTGTTTAGTAGCCCAATTATTAGGCAGTACAAGCCCACCTGCATGATGTTTGCCTTCCGTTAATTTTGTGTCTTTAGCATTTATTGTTAACATATACCCTTCTTTTTGTGACAAGGTCTTGCTAAAAATAAGATGGTTCCTTGGAGGTATTAAGAAGGTTTAATCTAACTTGGTAATTCAGCAAAACCCACTGGTGTTTTCCCACTAACATTTCCTTATAATTAAAGAAACTCCTCATATTTTTAGTATAATTAATATCAATCTCAATTATTCCATATCTAGTGAGTTACTGCAATCCAAACAAAAGGATTATTCTTTTCTTTACTTAC
Source organism: Astur gentilis (assembly GCF_929443795.1). Classification (NCBI taxonomy): domain Eukaryota; kingdom Metazoa; phylum Chordata; class Aves; order Accipitriformes; family Accipitridae; genus Astur; species Astur gentilis. Next base: position 41,315,685 of record NC_064885.1, on the reverse strand, counting down.
AGAAGATCTATTATATGGCTTTGTTTTACATTGTAAAAAAGCCAGTCAGTGCTGTGTTATGTTTCAATAAGGAATGAAGCTACAATTGTCTGTGAGTAGCTGATATATCAATTTAAATTTATTTGGCCATTAATTAAGTCTCTTTCTTTTTGCATGCAAATAGATTTCTCTCCAGGGAATTAATTACAGAACAAATTTCAAGCTAATCTATCTTTGCAGTCCAATGTAATATTACGCTATAAAACCCACTTTCAAAATGAAGCTGCTCGCCATTTAATGAATTGCTATCAAATTTTTTTAAACAATTTGGCATTATACGGTTAAACAAAACCAAGAATCGGACTACGACTTACTCTTAAATATAAAAGTGCAATGCAGCAACACTGGTTGATACAATTGCGTAGGGATTTGAGAGAAGAACAGTTGATGGATTAAGAGATACTTGTATGTTTTTTAACTGGCATACTGAAATTCGTATTCGGTTTGGATTTTTTTTTTAATTGAACGTAATAGTAATTTTTCCAAGGAAACAGAGATGAAGGCGTATGCTCACAAATATTTCTTTTTATTCTATTGCATCCATTTTTTTAAAAAAACTAAACCATCCCAATAATCCTTCTACTTAAACTGATTGTGATTATTTCTCTCAAGACTTTAATATCCTTTTCATCAGGAATACCTCGTCTCCTGGAATGAAGACTAATATGTTCTGCATCTTTGATCCTGCAAAGCTTTATCCATGCACTTATATTTAGTAATGTCATAAACAGTTAGCCCTGTTGAGACTTTACTACGATGAGTCATCCAACTTGATTTAAACACATGCAAAACTGTTTGGATGTCCTAGATTGATACCAAAAACTCCTCAGTCTTGGCAAAAACTTTATGTTCTCAGAAAAACAAACAAAAAAAACCCCCCACCAAACTGTTAATGGGAGTGTGTATTTTTTTAATTGATTTTGAAATATCATTGAGGTCTGGGGCTAAAAGCAATGACGTTGTCTAATAATGATTAAAGCTATTGGTCTGGAGAAAACACAACTGAAGAACACAGCGGAGGAACTCGCTGGTGCAAAACCCTCCCAAGCTGAAGCGTAGGAACTCTCTGGTGCCACCAGCCATTCCCGTGTCCTCCACCGCACGTGTCCAAAGGACAAGGACAGCGTCAGAGCTTTTGCTCTGGACAGAAGACAAAATGCAACATTCAGTGTAACTGCAGTCTCTTTTTTTCATAGTTTGGATTATAGCTGACCTCATTTGAAAACTTTTTTTTTTCCATTTGATTTATTTTTGCTATAAGCGTCGACCTTTAGGCAACTTTATTAAGAGGAATCACTTTTCATTTGATCCTGGTTTTTAAAGGCTTTCTGTTTTACCTGCATTTTCCTCCCCAGGAAAGGTTAAGTAGAGGTGACCTCAATCACATTTTCCTTATTCCCCACTTCACTATGTCCTGGCATATCTTTTCTGTAAGCTCAGAGTTACTATTGTTTGAGCTCGTATTTCCACTTCTCCTCCAAGGGAGAATTTATCATTGCTGATCTCATTTAGTTTGTGTAATAACACAAAATCTGCTCTTACATTTTCATTGCTCTAGCTTTCCAAACTTCAATAAGCCCGTGTCCTCTGTCACTATCATAATCACTTCTAGAACAATACGAGTAACAGAACGATTTGTTTGTAAATGCCTTGTTAAAACTGTACTGTGGCACAGTTCGTGGCAGTTCAGCACACGCAGTCTTTTGTGACAAGCTTCTTTTATACGGTGGTTTGTGGAGTTATGGCTAGTCACCATCATTGTTATTCATTAAAATAAATGAGTAAATAATGGCTGCATAATAACGTTCACTTTGCTTTAGCTGTGTTGGCTGGCACTGAATTTGAGAGCTTCGTGGTTAGGAAGCATATAGGAAGAGATTGTTTCAACAGCTAAAAAGTTTCAGATTTGTTTCTTGTACCTTTAGGGTAGTTATTTCTTTCTTATCTGTTCAAAAGTAAAAGCACAGTAAAGATTCTGCACTTATACTGTGGGGCAAAGCTACCTCAAGCCTCCTTCATGGGAAAACCAAAGGGGCCAAGCCAGCGTACGCTCTGCGTTTGCCTTGGGACAATGTATTTTAAGCACCTTAAGGTAAAAGTGAAAGCAAACAGCAAAAATAAAAATCTACACCTTTTTTTAGCCTTGAAGACAGACAGGCTCAGACACCATCAGGAATCGGAGAGCTGTAATAAGACTGGAACTTTTATTAGTTATCCAGAGAAGTGAAAAGGTTGAGAGGACGGAGCAGGAGACAACAGTTTTGCTTTGGGACGTTTTTGGTGTGTTGTGGTCCCAGGAAACTATGTAAGAGCATCGATAATGTGGCTTAACGTTGCGGTTGTGATGTGAAACAGAAAATAATACTATTAAAAATACGGATACGAATGATTAAATACGTATTCATAAACATATTTATTTGCCTGAAGGGGGTTTAATGGAGATAAAACTTCTTGGCTGCTGGTCACCAAATGTAAACAGAGTGAAAACTAGTTTTTGGCCTTCGCAGACGCAGGAGGAATACGCAACTGCTGCACAGCATCTAAATTAATATGCTACAGCTTTCCTAAATATCCTGATTAGTTCTTTGAGTTTTTGGCCATTGAATGGACTTGAAAAATGAATAGTTGCAGCCTCTGGAAACTGTATGAAAAGGTCTTTTTGCAAAAACACTGACAGTGAAAAGTTAAAATGGTGAGAGGAGAAAACGAGATGGACAGCTGCTAACAAACATGTTGCTTTTAACACATACATACAGTTTTCTTCAGCATTTTGAGAAATTTCTTTTCTTTTCTCTTTTTCCTCCTTTCATGTAAATGGTGGACTGGTTTTGTGTGGGCTGCAGGAAGGAATGAAGCAGTTTCTTGCTGGCAAACAGCTTGAATGCTGTTAAACAGAGAAGCCCAGCAGAGAGGAGAGGGATGTACTGACGTTCACAGTGCGGCAACTGGCAAATAATGTGCATCAGCTAATCGGGGCTCAGAGCTCGTACCGTGGCGTCCTGTGTTTAGAAAATAAACTGATTAGGTGAGTTAAAATAATGAAACGAAACACAATAAACCGAAAGCACATTGCCTAACCAGAATGTAAAACTGCTGGCAGATGTCGGTTACTGTAGGTGCCGAGCAGCTTATCTGGGGAACTACTGTCTCAGTATGATTTGAAATGAAATTGTATTTGCATTTTTAAATAGAATAGTGAATAGGTACATTTCCAAAAATATGAAAATTGCCTCCTAATGCATAATTCGATAGTCTAAAGAAGACTAGGAGTTTAATGGAAAGTGCAACTTTAAGCAGGGCTTTTTTAAATTATGTGTCGCAGGAAGAATTCTGACAATATATGTTGTGTATGAGAGTTTTGGCTATTCTGATGAGTCTTGAGTGTGTTTTTTGTGTTGAGAAAGAGATTCTGTTTCTTTAAATGGCAGCCTTCTAGAAGAAATGACTTGGATTGGGTGCAGACCGATCATTGCATGTAGTAGAGGTTTGCATTTATACCACTTTAATTTACAAATTTCATATTATATTGTTATGGAATTTAGATCTCCCATTCACAAGGAACCTCAATGCGTTTTTTTGCTATGTAGTCTATCTTTTCATATTATGCTGTTCATACTTTGATATAACAAAAAAGCTCCTGTTTGATGTAATGCCACCATTTTGTACTTAATGGCTGTATATCTGCATTCAGATCATGCAAGGATTGTTTTCTAAGGCCTGCTTCTAGTTAAGCAGACTGTCAGAAATTTTACTGAATATCTAAATGCCAAAATAGCTAGAAAATGTGTGCATGCAGCCACTGACTCCAACTTAGCCAAATTTATGAAGTTTCAGTTATAAGTGAAGCAGTTTAAGAAGGATAGACATATCTGAATTTGTCCTTGGTTTTCAAGAGCAATTTTGGCCAGAAGAGGTGATATATGTAGAGAGTCATACGTGGATAGAAAGAACAACATGGTCTTAATCTGTTTTGAAAGCAGCAAAGTAAAAATTCCATAATTTTTTCACACAAGAACAATGAGGGATCCCTAAGAATGCTTACGTCCCCCAAAGCTCAAAATGGGAATTGTAAAAATAAAATAGCAAACACACTTAACACTAGCTTTTCTTCAAGTGACACTTTTTTTACTGTACTGTACATACCTGTATTTCACCTATTTAAAAGACTTAAGACTTTGATTTTCCACTCTCTCACATTGGAGGAGCTACAGTCATTAATGATATATCAGAAGGTTGCAGGACTTTCATATAGTTTTTAGACTTGAAGGATAATGGATATTTCAAGAAACAATACCAAAAGCTACTTGAAAGAAAGAATTAAAAATAAATAAAAGAAAAAAGATGACAGAGGGAACCTCCCCTGTGAATTCATGTCCTTTTGAAGAAAAACTGAGATCTTGTGACAGGAGCGAAAAAGGACTTAGAATGACTCTTGAGTTAACCTCAGGATATTCTGAATTTTCAGTAGCGAATATATGGGAGGGAACATAAGAACTTGTTGACTGTTAAAAATGATCTTCTGCTTTTTCTTTTAGTAGTTGCTGGTCCTCGTTGTATTTTCTCTCTTTGCGGTTTTCATCAAGACATGCAAAATTCAATTATTCCGGGGAAGAAATCATACTGTAATAAGTTTGGGGCTCGGGTATCTTAAAGATATTTATACAATAAATGAGAGTGAGGCATTTGTAGGATTTAGTAAAACACCTGTGCAGATTAGGTACATAACCGCTATAGTTTAATGTCCTCGGAGCTACAGCTGATGAGTAATAACATTTCCTTCAGCCATCCCTAAACACACATACAGCTGATAGGTTCCAAGCTATTTACTTCTGTAAGGATTTTCTTGCTTTGTAATTTTAAATTTGCCATTTAGCCTCCTACATGATGAAATTTGGTGCTGCCTTGTTGGCTCTGCATTAATTGGCCTTGGTCAGCTCGTTCAGGGGCAGACCAGTAGTGCATGTGCGATATTTTCTAGATACAAAGACCGTTTCTCACCACCCTCATTTACTTTTGGTGGCAGGTATCCAGGCTGCGTATGGCTATCGGTGTGCCCGGAGAAACCCCCTACCTTTCTGCCCCTTTTCAATACTTTTTTTAAAAAGAATCATTTTATTATAATAAGGGAAATGACATTTCCACCAGGCTTTTCTAAGCAGATGCCCTGCAGGGAGCTTCAGGACATTTGATCTAGGGCTCATCAACTTGTGCTTTCTTTTGCCTCTTTGACCACTTGCTTCTAATTTGGTTGGACTCCAGTAGTGTCTTAGACCAGGCAAGGTGGCTTTTGTGACAGCTGCCTTGCTGACGTCCCTTGTCTCGTTGTCCAAACAGTTGACTGCACTTTTGCCTCACTGCAGGCCATAAATGAACTAATGTTGTTAGCATTTAAAATCAATTGTCATGTGTAATAAAGATGTCTCTGAATGCTTTAATTCCTAAATCAAACCATACTAATCAAGGTATGAGATATGTTGTTTTGCAGCTTAAAAATGTTAGATCTGCCCCACTTCTAATTCTGCCATTTGGGAAATTAAACATGAGAACGTGCAAACTTCCAACAGAGAGCCCCTGATGCTTTTAACTCTCTCTCTCCCATCGTGACAGCTTTACCAAACATCTGACTTGCTAATTGGGGCAAAGGATTTTCTTGTCTTTGAATCGTCTTTATTGCCTCTCTGGTCCTTACAAGTACAACTCATGTCTTGCACTGATGCTCCTCTAGTACAGCATAAAGACTACAGAAGCCAGAATTTGTGCAATTTCAGATTAATAGGCCTTTTTATGTGTAAACTGTGGCTTCGGTTTGCAGACGGGGAGAACCCAAGGAGAATATGTTTTTCTTGTTGAATATTGCCCTCGTCTCTGAAATACGGTTACAATATTTTAGTATTCATGCTGATGCTATTGATTCAAAGTTGAAGAGCCTGCAACTACTTTGTACTACATTCAAAATGTCTTTCAAAGTATCAGAGAAGTAGTTTGTCATTCTTTCCTAGTTTTGATTAATTATTTGAAATCTTCCCTTTCTCCACCCGTATGTTAGATTCTTCTTGTTTCCTTGCAATGATTCAAATTATTCAGGCATAAGAATTGAATGCCATTATGGTTCAGCTACAAGAGTTTTACATTAACCAAAATATGAAAACCACATTTATAGTAGCTTATATAAAGCCAGAGATTGTAAATTGTATTGACGTGTTGTGTTTAGGGAAATCTTTCTTTACTACTGTCCATTTGCGCAATGTAAACTGATTCTTTTACTCACCTCTCGTGAGAGCATGTTCCATTCAGGGAAATACATTAAAGCTTAAATTATTCAGTGTACTTTGCTTTTAATGTTCTGAAATCAAATTAAAATATAGCAAATAAATCCCTTCTTATGTATTAACAATGGAATAAATACGAGTATTTTGCCAATAAAAACTTTGCTTCATCTAGATTTTTCTGTTTGTTTTGGTTTTACTTTCAAAGTAAAGTGGGACTTTCAGTTTTTACTGCATCCTATCTTCTGTTTAGGTGTGACTCTTTAGCCTGAGCTTAGAAAGATATTGTGCCACTGAGAGAGCAGTATGTTTTTCGTCCTCCCGTTTCTTCACAATATATGTCGGTATAAAGGACTTGTTGATGGAAGAGAATAATATACAGGCTTTGTGGCATATTCTTTATAGTGGATTCAACAACACTGTTCAAAGTAATAGAAAAAAAATTGAAGGATGCCATTTGACTAAAGATAGTTACTTCTTTGTTGTTTGAATGAGAAAGTCAGATCGCTATTTGGAAGGGACTTCTACTGTGTTCTTTGCATAGAAACTCATTTACAACTTGGACTGTGTATGTAGATGTAAAGCTGACCTTTGTGTGCTGATTAACTGTGTGTGAGTAATCAAGGCTTCCTTTTTCTAGTACCCAGCTGGTATCGGCGTTCACCATAAGCCTTGTGTTACTGTAAACCGAAGGTTACTTGCAAGAAAAACGCATAAACCAATTTGTGACTTTTAGGGAAGTATTTCTAGTGAAGATCATGATTATTTGCTGCTGCTAGTAGATCTGAGGTAATGCCTAGGGACAGGCATAATTTGAGGTTCAATCCTGCTAGAGCATGCACAAGGACAATGATAAGCAGTTTCTTCTCCAAAGACCTCAAATATTATAGAAATTATACAAAATGAGTGGCATCCACATGAGCTTCGTAGTAGCATCACATCTGTGATGGATTTTTCAATAAAAATTGACTGGTTTTACAGGAGAATGCGCTACAGAGTGCCTGGTCTCGTTCAGCAAGGAGGATGACAGTGTCCAAAAGGCAGAGCAGAGCGAGGACTGACGTCTCCCCTGCTCCCAGACCAGTCCGAGATGGTCGCGCTGTGGCTCTGGACCTCAACCTTCAGCTGTAGATTTAAAGAGATTTCCATAGGCAGTTCTAGCCTTTATGGAAATAGCTCAGGTTTTGAACAAACTAAGAGATAGATAAGCTTTTTTTTTCTTTCTTTTCTTTTTTTTTTTTTATTCCCCTTGCAGACTTAAGAGCCGGAGATACTTGAGTCGTAGTCCTTGTGCTAGCAAAGCCGCAACAGGGAGCTGTGGCATGGGAAGTGGGGGTTATTTATGTCCTGCCTGTAGTATGTCACAGCAGCTAATATTAATGAAGAATTTGTGGAGTTATCACTACAGATGTATTTGTTTCACGGACAGAAGTACTGGGATTCCTGAGGTGAGGGTGTTGGAGATGGGAGTGCTCTGCATGTTGCTGCCATGTTGCAGAATTTGCTGTAATGACTGCCAATTGCTTTATTGCCTTGTTTTTCTTCCTTTTCCTGTTCTTTCATCTAAACAAAATTTGCTGTCCTTGAGTTTCAGTAATCGGCATTTTCCTGTCTAGATTTAACTTTCTCTGCAGAGAGAGGAGAGGTGACACTACTGACTCATGTGATGCCTGTGCTAAACAGATTGTTTGATGTATTTACCTTCATTTACTTGAGCCTCTTACTGTCAGTTTTTATCCTTCTCTGACCTTCTGAGAGTTTATGCATGGCTCCAAAGCTAATAATATCTGCTAAAACAGGCATCTGCTAGAAATCATATGCTGTGCTACAAATCACTCTAGAACAGGTTTGAATTCAGCTGGAAAATTGAGGAAACACTGTTAACTTTGTGCAACCTGTTAACTGTCTTCCTAGAAGAATAAAGAATATGTTGATTTTTATAGGACTGGTTAATGATCACCTTGAAAGAACAGCTCGAGGACAGGAAGACACTTAAAATACACAGTGGTGGCAACAGGCTTCTCTTTTTCGATGCTTAGGTTTTTTCTCTCTAAAACCTAGAGGAAGTGTCAGATCAAAACATTTGAATTAAGAATTGTCAGGGAGAAGCACTTACTGCAATTACAGGGCAAATCTAAAAAATTGTATATACTGATTTTAGGCAAAGAAGACTTCAGAGCTTTGCAGAGCTAAACTGCCTGGTGATCTATACCTTGTTCTTGCAAGCTAGCTCCATATTTTCTGCAGTTTAAGCAGCAGGGAGGAAAAAAATACTTTCAAGACACTGATCGTGTTTATGAGGATCAACAAAACATGTAGATGCAAACTGTCTTTGCAATGAAGTCTTTGCGCTACATTTGGATATAAAATTCTGAAGAAGAGGGTCTTCCCCTCTGACTTTTCTGTGCTGTGGGAGTGTGCTGGTTTTGGCTGGGATAGAGTTAATTTTCTTCTGGTATGGGGCTGTGTTTTGGATTTGTGCTGAAAACCGTGTTGATAACACGGGGATGTTTTTGTTCCTGCTGAGCAGGGCTTACCCCGAGCCAAGGGCTGTTCTGCTTCTCCCCCCACCAGCGAGCAGGCTGGGGGGGCACAAGGAGCTGGGAGGGGACACGGCCGGGACACTGACCCAAGGGATATTCCAAACTGTATGACGTCATGCTCGGCACATGAAGTTGGGAGAAGAAGGAGGAAGGGGGGGACGTTGGGAGTGATGGCGTTTGTCTTCCCCAGTCCCCATTCGGCGCGCTGGAGCCCTGCTGTCCTGGAGATGGCTGAACACCCGCCTGCCCGTGGGAAGTGGGGAATGAATTCCTTGGTTTGCTTTCCCTATTAAACTGTCTTTATCTCAACCCATGAGTTTTCTCATTTTTGCTCTTCTGATTCTCTCCCCCATCCCACTGCGGGGGCAGTGAGTGAGAGGCTGTGCGGGGCTTAGTTGCTGGCTGGGGTTAAACCATAACAGGGAGCAGGAAAAATAATTATTTTTTTTTTTGGTGGAGAAGTATGTATTAAATACAAGAGCAGAAGACAGAATTATTACTGCAGTGGACTATGGGTCAGTGGAAGACAGGATTTGAGGAATTTGGTAGCTTCTGGTTGCATTTACAAAGAGTAGTTTTGGTCTGCCTTCCCCTGAGAGATGACCCTCTGTGATTAACAGGTAAAATATCCCTAAATTGCGATCTGAGGACAGCATTTGTTAAAGCCCAATTTACAAATTCTGCAAGTCATGGACATTTGCCTCGCTTTACCTACACAGTGAACTTTACTCACTGTGACTTGTTTGCATTAAAAAAAGTCAATGGATGTTTGAGCCCCAGTCCTAAGGCGTTCACAAGTCCTGTTCACAGGGGCTGCACACTTAGTCTTGCTGGGATGCCCCAGATGTGCTTCCAGCTGTTCTGAGCAAGCAACACCAGTAGCATGTGGAAGGGATGGGGCAGTAAACCAGCGGGCAGCAAGGAAACGGATGGCTGGCAGGTGGCAGTCATGTCTTCTGCGTTGGTGCACAAGGTCTTCTCTTTTCTATTTTCCGAGCTTTGGGCCTGCTGAGGATGACCTCCCTGGTTCATCCCAAATGATGAAGGGAGTACTCTGTTGATTCTCATTTGGATACAACAGTAGTGGATCGGGGTGGTAATTAGGTGAAAAAATGTGAATGTGCGCTCAGTAAATTACATGCACTGTGTGTGTGAGGCTTGCTTGATCTGATGTGAAAACTGCAGAATCCTTTGTGTAGGGTTGTATTTTATATCAATTACTATGTGCTGGTTTGAAGATGCCATAACTTGTGTCTTCACGGTGGATCCCTTTTTGGAGATGTATGTATGTGTCTTTGCAGGATGGATATAGAGTGGGAGAACTATAATGGCTCTGCTGCAGAGTCCTGCAGAGTCAGTGCGGTGTGGTAGAGGTTTCATTCTGTTTTGCGGTCCATTTAAAAATCTTTGGTAAGGTTGTCTTCTGAGCTGTGATTTCTATAATACATGTTTATTACATTTGTGAATGTTTATCCAGGGTATGAGATGTGAGAAGCAGCGAACTGTTGAAAAATAGTTGAAGTTCGAGTGTACGTATAAGAGAAACAGAAGGAACGTTTTGTTTGATAAATTTAGTTCAAATTTGCCATTGATCAGAAGTTTAAAATGTTACAGTATTAGTATGCCTCTGGTTCCTTGTTGTTATAAAATCCATGAAAACAGATAAGTAAAGTGGTACTGGCAGATTAAAACAATCAGAGCTCCCATTCTGGTCACTAAATCCAAGCAGAGGTTCCTCTCGAATCATAGCCTGCTTTCTACAGCTGCCTTTTCATTATTTTTATTTTTTTTAAAGCAATGTATTCCTTTCCTTTTTTTTGTTGTTATTTTCTAGTTTACAGCTAATAAAACTCAGAGAAATGACTGCCTGCTTCCCCTTGCTTTAACTTAGATAAATTATTATCTCAAGAAAAATGTTGCACAATGTTTCATGTCCCTTCCTGGATCTGAGGTAGGAACTTGTTCTGCTTTGCAAAAGTATAAATCCAGAATAAGTTATGGATTTTCATTCAGTTAAATTAATTCAGTTTTACAGTGGCGTAGAAAAGTCTGATGCTCTCGCAATTGCTGGTAGTGTCAGAGTCATTAGAAAAAAAAATAAGTGGAAGGAAATCTGGTGTAGGAATGGAGCTTTTGGGGTTAGAACAGCAGACCTCTGGGAAGTGTGTAATAACAATAGTTACTGCTTGTCTGGAGTAAAAAAGCGCTCGTGATAAACATGTTGGGTTTCATTCCATGTATGCAAATGTTTTGTGATGAGACTGAAGAACATGATTCTTGCAGGATTTATGGCTGTATCTAGAAAGCAGTACTCTTCAGCAAGGATCGGGAAAGCATCTCAAAATTTCTTTTTTTCCTGTGGGAAGAGGTAGGTTTCATATGGAATGGACTTTATTTTCTTTACCACTGGTGTTAAATCCACTGTATATTCAGTATATGATTCTGCACTTATTTTCGTTGTCATGCAAAGCCTACTTGCAAGTATATGTTTCTGGAGGAAAGGGAACTTTATCTGACTACAATTTCTCTTCTCATAAATGTTCCTTTTCCTGGCTCTGGACTTAATGGTGGTTTTCTTCCTGTGTTTTATTTATTTATTTATTTATGTGAAGCTCGCAGCTTTTTTTCTCAGTCAAGTAGCTTTTCAAATGAGATTTCTCTGAGCTGCTATTTTTCTCTCTGCATTACTTTCCTAATGATTTGTAATTTTTTTTTCCACTCTGAACCCAGGTTCAACAAATTCTCTATTTCCCAGTGAAGTACCCTCTCAAAACAAAGAAGGATCTGAACCAGGACTCTGGAGCTCCTGCATTGGAGGTTAAGAGACAGAAGCAGAGTTTATTCCCTGGCCTTTTGTAAAGATTTACATTTCCTTATTAGACTGAGCAAATCTTGCAAATCTGAACAGTGTTCCCCTGGCTGCGCTTGCACCGTGCCTGATGGAGCGCTTCTGAGGTCTGGCATGGCCCAGGCAAAGGGACCCTGTGAAAGGTTTCAAAGATGGTCTGTGTATGGAAGTTCCTTCCAGTTTGCTTACTACGGGCCATTACTCGTTTGTTTCTAGGTTGTTACTCACGCCAGTAAGGATACACAAAGAGCGAGATGGAGGAAGAGCTGCTAAAATAGATAAGCCCAGGCTGTGGGTTAAGTTCAGGGACATTTACAGGTCGTCTCTAAAGTACTGGAGCAGTGATTATGGTATGTGAAGCTTGCTGTGTATGAGCTGCATGAATGGTCCCGTGCTAACGCAAAATGCAGTGCTCCTGATGCATTGGAGGAAACATCTGGAATTTTACCGATGTCTCATAGCTCATACTAAGCTACTGCTTTATCCGGGGTGCAGCCAAAACCCCTTGACTAAAATGCAAATGCTATACTAGGGAAATGTCTAGCGGAAGAAGAACATGTGCTCAAGGCATTTCTGGAAGTCCCAGTGAATCAAGTTAAGAAAAGATGTATTTATTTCAAATTTCTTTCTAAGATCGAGTCAAGTTTCCTCAGCTTTGAGCAGGCAGTGGAGTGCACTTGAGCACTCAGTTGCCTTTGAGGCATTGCTCTTTTTTGAACTGATTTTTCTGCGTCCATTTAGGACTCCAGACTAGAGCTGTGAATATAAACGTGTTAAAACTCCTTCTGAGGAAAAAAAAAAAAAAAAAAAAAAAAAAAACAAAAAAACAAAAAAACCCAAAAAACCAAAAAAGCCACGCCACTCGTCGGCTTTCCCTGGGAGCTCGAAGGACTCGGGCTGTTGCAGTCCCTTGCAGTTCAGTCAGGCTGCGTGTGCAGTGGGAAGAGCAAGGAGCTCTTCATTTGATAGAAGAAAAACCAGTGTAACTTAATACTGACAGGGTCAATTTGTAACCTGTTCTGGCAGCATCTTGTTTTCCCTCTGCTAAGGCATTATGGTCTGTGCGAAGGATCATTATGAGTCAGCAGCTTCCTCCCTATTTACAGATCATGCCATTTAGCTCAGGAAATCAAGGCTCGTGTTTTACAACAAAGCAGCGACCGGAGCAAAGTGTCACTAACACTTGCTTCTCGAAGTCCTTACAAGGTTGAGACGTCTGTCTTCTGGCCCCTACCTGGCTGTCTCTCGGTAGCTTCAGATCTGTGCAACCTTTTTATGTGGAAATTAATTATAAATAAAAATATGAGGGAGGAGAAGATTGGATTATACATTACACTCCGTCTCATCTTTTCTGTGATTAAGACAGGTTGACTATACCGTGCTTCAGAGAACTTACTGAAGAACATTTCTCATGTAATCTGTTTTTCTTTCCTGATTTATGGGAAAGAGCAGCAAAGAGTAGGATTTTTTTGTTCCTGTTTGCAGCAAGAATCTGAAATACCCCAGGAAAACCGCATTGCACAGATGTCCGTGTTTCTTGCCTGTTGTCAGAGGAGACACTTTCACATATACTTATACGTACATACATGCAGATATATATTTAACCAAGCCCTAAAAAGTAATTCCTAATTTTTCTGATTTGATAGACGAATGGATAAAATCACCTTCTGATTCAGAACAGTCTGTCTTGCTCTACACATTTCCCATTAAGTGCTACTATGTATGTATTAAATGCAACTATCTATATGCTACTACACACAGAGCTACACACTGCTGCTTTAGTACCAAGCACGTGTTTCAACAGACATTTAATTTGTAAAAGCATGGAACTCTTTACTAGCTCTTAATTTAACAACACTTATTTTATACATTGGTATGCATCCCTGAAAGAATTTTAACTAGACATAGCTTTTGCGGTATCTCTTCATGAATTATCAAAAAATTCATTCTTTTTTCTCCAAAGATGACTTGAGAGGCTTGCATAATTTAATCAGGAATGTTGCTGTTATATATTTTATAAGGTAGGAGCAAAACTTTCTTTAGTTGTATAAGGCCATTCAAGAAAATCTGCAGAATTGCTGTAATTTTCCATTGATTACACAGGAATTTTTCTCGAGGGAAAGATGGATTTCTTCTTCTTTTTGGTTTAATTTCTGATGCGATTAGAAATTTTCGGGAAGTGTCACTTTGGGAATCTCTACTTTACCAATCATTTACACAGGTTTTGAGTATATCCTAATATTGTACGTAATGCCCTTGACGTGTTAGGTAGGAAAAAATAGAAAGGTAATGTGAAAACTGGTTTAAACTGATATTGTTTTGCAAAGTCAAGGTTTGTATTTGTCACCCTCTTGTCAGAAAGGGGACAGTGTGGAGAAGGGTCAGGTTCCCCTTGTTTTCACTTTCACTTATCTCCAACTCCCCCAAACTCGGCACCTTCTGTGGAGCTTTTTAACAAGGGAGAGGTTCGCTGGCCAGGACTCCCCTGGCACTGGGAAACCAGAATAAAGGAAATATGGTTGCAAAATTGGGAAAGTATACCAGGAGTGTAATGGTACATAACATTAAATTACAGGGAATTTTGCATTCCTGTGAATTTCTTGCAGTAAAATAAATAGGTCCAGTACTGTGTTGATGCAGCTGTGTTGCTGTTTTCAGGGTTGGGCCCATTTTGGGGAATCTGTGCAGAATTTGCCATTTCTTCAATGTAGGAATGGCCAATTTTAGATCTGCATTTTTTTTAACATGTCACAGGATGAAATTTTGTATCTGTTTTATCTCATGTACTCAATCAACGGCAGGGTGTCCCATACAGGACATAATAGCTTTTTCTCTATTTTTTTTTTTTTCCCAATGCGATTTTGATGTGAATGAAAGCAAGATGCCACTTTGGCTGAAGCAGCCACAGAGTTAATAGGATTCATATGAGTTTCCAGATTCATCTCTGAAGTTGTGCACACCGAGCTGTGAAGTAGTGTCCCATCTGTTCGTGTTTGCTGCACTCGGTTGAAATCAGGCTGAGCACTAATAGTGTCGGCAAGAGGCACATCGCTGCAGCCGGGCCTGCTTGGGCTCTCCCAGATAATCCGATTGATTAGGGTGATGGATTAGAGTGATGGGATCAGACTTTCTTCTGATACAGACTTGCTTAAGAAAGGCTTTTTAACAGATGGTAGAGCCGAGACAACAGCATTTCTAGTCCATGAGAAACTTCAGTAGTTTCGGTGTTTTATTCCTAACTTGGGGCAAGAAGTTGAAAAATCAAGAAATTTTAAAGACACTGATTACTTTCCAAGTTTATCCAATTCTGTCAAAATGTTTGATTGAAATAAAATATTTTGACATTCTTAGAGTAGAAATATTTCGTTTTATTCAACGTACTCAAAATGCTTCAGTGGGTGAGAGCTTTCACCAGTTTTGAGCCCCGTATTCAGGGAAAAACATCAACCCACTCAAGTTCTAGTGATAACTTGGAGCACTGGATGTCTCCATTGGGTGTCTAAAAATACCTTCTTGGTACATGGGTGAAAACATTTCATTCTTTGCTTTTTAGTGGAGGAATTGTGAGATTCTGCCTCAGGAGTGGAAACGGCCGGGAGGTTGTAGAGTGCCATGGCGTTGCCAGAGAGCTAAAGCGGGAGACAGAGGTACCATAACGCTGGTTTAAAAAAAAAAAAAAAAAAAAAAAAAGTGCATTTTCTTGAGGGCTTTATTCTGATAGTGACATTTATTTGTTGGTGTAGTTATATGAAAGGAAGTGGTGCTGGTGACTGCTCGCTGATGACCTCCTTGCTGTCTTTTACCAGAAGTTGGTAACTGTAGGTGCGCTGAGACCCTCTGGTGTCCACCTGCCACTCAAACAAGATTTGCTATTGCAGCATTATGGAATTTTGCACGGCACATGGTCTAAAACACGTTGGCACTTCTTTACTTGTGCTTAGTACTCTGGCTTTTGGTAGAAACTGGATCATAAAGATTATTGTTGTAACGTGTCTGAGAGTGCCAGCAATGCTGCTTCCTGAATGCTGCCGTTAAACGCAGCTCCATTTTCTTTGTTTCAGTCTGTTGGCAGTGATTCTGTCAGCTGATTGTGTTCAGCCCTGTTCCTCCTGTTTCTCGGGATATATTTATGGTTTTGTTTTTTTTTCTCCTCTGCAACAACCGTTTAAACAGCAAGTTTCTCTTGGGAGAAACCCAAGGAGCTGGGTGCTAACCATGTATAAGAGGAGTCATTGCCAGAAGAGTGAAAAGGCTATGGCGTTATCATTTACCGTCGTAGCAAAGCATCCCCCGAGCATTGAGGGGCTGAGGGAGGGTGCTGATGGGAAATAATATGATAGTTGTTTAATGAAATAACAGCAAATGAGGGGTGAGGAGATACAGCTGCTAAACGGATCTAAGTCGTTAGAGATAGAGATGCCAGTGGAGTAGGAGAACCCATGACACTAATTTATCAGTGGTTGCCACTGGTGTGTATATACCATGTATTTATGGCTGCTGTGCGTGAGAGCTGTTGTCCCCCAGCGCAGGAGAGTCGCAGCACTACGGGTGTGAGAATTACTGCTTCTAGGAGAAGATGCTGCCATCCAGGAGTGTGAAAAATTACTCCATGGGATTAAGGACAGCCCAGCAGCTTTTGTCTGGCTTTAGTGTTATTGGTGAAGAGAGGCTATTTTCTTCTTTTGTTTAATTCTTAACAGCAAGTTTGATTGAGCGGTGGGCTTTAGATGTATTTGCTGTGGTGTTTTGTGATTGCATTTTGATTTTTATCTTGATTACTGCATGCCTCCTGAGTCATTTTTGTATCTTGTTGCTTCCAGTCCTGCCTCTGTTATGGATTGGAAAGTTTCTTTTTATCTCTTTTTAAAGAAAGAGGAGTAATGTTGGGAAAATATTAGCAATGAGAAGAATTTGATTGAAGGACAATGCTGCCTTACCGCCCTGCTTTCCCCATGTCTAACGCTGTTGCCCTCTAAAAAAAATTTTGTTTTATTTTGTGAGGGTTTGCTCGGTTAAGAAAAGGTAAGCCTTGGACTTAGATCCAGTTCCCTGTTTTCTCACAGATTTCGTGTTTGATTTTCAGCTGAACATCTGGGCTGCATCAATGAAACTAAGACACAAACTCCTCTGGGGAGCTTGGCCTTAGCATGACATTCCACAGTTCTCTGCTCTTTAAAAAGTAATAGCAATATTACCCCATTTCAAAGCGTGTAGTGAGAATAGATGCACGGAGAGATTTGAGATGCTCAGATACTACAACATGGTGAGCCACGCAGGAGAACAGAATAGGCTTTTAGATGTTTGTCTCAGCTTGCATCTTGTCACAGATTCCTGATAATTAGGTTTTCTGTTCAACTACATTTTGATAGGGTTATTACCTGCCCATCATTCTTTTCTTTGTTAACAGGCTTTTTTTTTTAACCTTGTTCCTGCCTTCTATGGCTTTCCTTTTGTCTTCCTATTGTCACTTATTAATTACCCATTTATACCGTGTCTTGTTGTGTTGAAGCCTACTGGGGAATTCTTTGGATTTTTTTCGTATCTACCTACCAATAAATTGTTCTTCATCTACTGATTTGATCAATGTCAATTCTTTGATCAACATAGATTCTTTGATCGTTCGGTATCTTATTACATTCAGGGGCATTTAGATTATATTTAGCAAAATCAGCGTGCTAAGCTTCAGATTACTATCACAATCTGGTTTTCTGATCCTGTTATCTCCTTGGATACTCTTTTGCTGCAGTCTTCTACTATGACAGTCTTTTATTATCTGTTTCTTGTTTGTTAACTGCCCTCTCTTTGAGTAAAACATTTTCAAAAGACTTCAGTTGTACGAAGATTTTTCTCCATGAGACGTCTAGTGTGATGAGACTATTCACTTGGTAGAGCTTCTTCATAGTGGGGAGAGGACAGGAGAGCTCAAGCTCAAGTAAACCTACAGCTTAAGTTGTCTCCTCGGCTTAAAATTGAAAGAGTTGAGGAATCAGATGAAATAGTAGGACAGAGTTGCTTGTGAAAGTATGAGCTAAGTTCAGCAGACATGTTATTCAGAACCATTCTTTTTTCCTCTTATTCTCAGTAGCATACACTTAGAAGAATTAAATTTTGCTTGTTCACGGTGTTTGGATGAATCTTCAAAACCTCCAAGAGCAAACACAACTAATGCTTGGTTATAGTTATAAGCCAGTCATTGGCAATACTTCTGTCTCCACTGCTTCAGTTTAACAACATCCAGCTTGTCTTCTGTTTCCCGAGGTCTGGTACACTCATTCTCAGGAGTATGAAAGCAGCAGGTTGCTGTTCCAAAGACTGTGGCTTCTCTTCCTGCGTTATTTCAATTATTTCGATCTCAAATAACAGAGACACCCCGAGTCCATCACAATCTCGTTCTTTTGGCATTTACTGATTTTGAAACTGCAGACAACTTCAAAAACAGTCACCAATTTTTAATTCAAACCATCCTCTTCCATTACCTTTTTCTTCAGTTTCTGCAGCTTTAAAACATCTCTATCTTGCTGTAAACTCCTGTTTTAAAAAGGTATCGGTTTAGTTACTGTTGAGAAGGAAGAAAACCTCAGGCTCAGTACCAAAACCTAATCCCTTCTTCACTGGCAACCCTACTTACTTATTGCCAGCTTGAATCACCCGCAGGATTTGGGAGGCATCTGACCCCAACCAGCCCAGCCCGGGGTCCTCAGTCCTGCTCCAGCAATGCCATAGGAAAAGGAAATGGGTTTCCTTGTAAAACCCAGTGGATGAATGAGGTTTTGTCTAGACTGTCTTTACAGCCATTGTGTGTAGTAGGGGAGCCTGGCAGTGTCTGGTGATGGGCAGAGCAACAAGCTTGGAAGTCCTGTGGGTCTCCACTGTCTCTCTCTCGGTGAATAATGTAACATCCTTTTATTTTCCTTCATAAATAAAACAGCAGAAGAGCCTCCCTGTACAAAGCTGTAGGGGGAATTTGCTAACAGCTATGCAGCCTTGAAAAAGAAAAAAAAAAAAAAAATCATCTAGAAGTATATGTCATATTTGTAGCTGAACTTTTCTTTGTTCAAATACATGACAACCCCTTCCAAATATTGTCTTTAGGTTACATGCTGTTCCCGGTTCAATATTGCCATGTCTGTGAATTGGACCTTATATTTCTTTCTAGTTCATTTGCTGCTGTGGGCAATGAGATTGGTGCATTTTCTGTTTTTTTGTTTTTTTTGTATTAAATCTGTAATATGTTGGCCGCCTTCTGGTTCTTATTCCGACAATATGATATTTGTCCTTATGTTTCTAGAGTGTCCCAAATTGCTCATAGAGTCATACTGATATCACTTCACTTTCTATTCTATTCTGTATTTATATCCTTCTTTAGGGCACTATTATTCATGCTCACAGGTTTTAGTGTTACATTTTTGCTGACAACTCCCAAATCTATTTTTCAGTATCTACTGACCCAGTGCTGGCTCTCCCTTTGCTGTGTGATTTTCTTTGACATTCCGGTTCGGAATGGATGTCATCAAACTTTCTCAAGTTGAATGCAGACAAGAATGAATTGTAGCTCGAAGAGCTCTCTCAGTATTAACTTTCTATCTGTATTTCTTATTTACCATTGACTTTGATAGGTGCATGCAAAGTCTTACATGCTTTACTGTATGATCTGTATCTAATATGAATATACCGTTATTACTGTTTCATCAAGGAAGTCTTAATAGCAATTAAGTGTTACATGAGATGGAGCAGAATCATACCTAACAGGGCCTTGCAGTATAAATCTTGTAATCAAATTAGTGCAGTTTAACAACTGGAATAGATTCAGTGGATAAGGATGCTGACCAGGCAGCTGTCCTGTTAGTAATGTGTGTCTGTTGTGAAGACCAGTTCAATATAAAACTTTAAATAATATTCAGGAAACCTTTATGGGCACATAAATGAAGCACCCAAAGTTACATGCCCAGCGGTTTCTGTGAATACCCACCTCCCCCTCGACAGCTGTGAACCAAGAGAGAAGCGGTGTTTGCAGAGCCTTGCAGAAGGACCTGTAAAACCAGGAGCTCTGAGAGGAAACACCTGACCTGCCATCAGAGAAAATCACAGACAGGCTAGTTCATATGGAAGTGCATTTATGGAAATAAGCAGCACTGACCAGTATGCTTAAGAGGCAAAAAAAAATTAATGGAAACTTTGCAAAGTGTTATAAGGATTGCCTAGAGCATGCAAGTCACTGGGATTTGACGTTTTGGGGAGAGACAAGGTGGCTCGTTCTGTGTGACTTCATGCACAGTCATTTAGAAAGACAGAAGTTTCATGAACATTACTTTTAAAAGTATCTTGCTTTAAAAAACTCCACAGTTTTAGTTTGTAATATTGAGGTGATTAAACTTAAGTTCTACTTTATGATTTCCTGTGTGGTTAAATCCTGAATCGACAATAGTTTTCTTTAAATTTTTAGCTTTGCTTTAGTCTTTACCCTTATCTTCTCTTCTGCTGATCTCTCTCCTGTATCTCTCAAGCCTGTATTGTTCGTGGAGCAACAAAATTCCTTATCTCATCGCACTCCTTTTGAGAGATCTCTCTGCTGACTTCGCTGAAAAGAAAAGATTGATCTAATGCTTATACCCTTTGCTTGCATAGTAATTTGCTCCATCTGGGGGTTGTCTTCGGTTTCCCAAGTCTGGGTTTTACATCTAACTCCTTTTGAAAAGGAGCCGTTACATTCATATACTTCACTTGTCTGTTCTTTAGACTTGTACATTGTACTTCTGAACATCCAAGTTCAGGATTCATTTAGGCTTTAAAATATTTGAACACAGTTTGCAGAGCGGCTTCAAATCAATCCACTGTTGGAACACCAACACGGGCCCAATCCAGAAATTTTTATTATCAGAAGAATGATACTTAAAATTAAGAACATCTCTGCCAGTGGTAAGAAGTTGAATGGCAAAGGGAGTTAGACTCGAGAGGTGAGAAGTTCAAGGTGATTTTACCGTGTTATTCTGAGGAGACCTGGAGGGCAGATGTTGTGGCTTGCAAGAGCTGGCCTTGTTATCCTCTTCAAAACCTGAAGTGTTGACATGTGTAAGCAGATGGCTGGAAGGCAGAAGGAAACCACTTAATACCTGGAAAAAGCTTCCAGAAGAGATTTTTTTCACCACTGCCAGTGAATATCATTGTTTGGGAGATGTCCCTACATGGACAGAGAGCCTCGTTGGAATGGGACCCAGATCATGGAGGGGTGGCAA
The DNA here is from genome assembly GCF_929443795.1 of Astur gentilis. Classification (NCBI taxonomy): domain Eukaryota; kingdom Metazoa; phylum Chordata; class Aves; order Accipitriformes; family Accipitridae; genus Astur; species Astur gentilis. Next base: position 41,294,756 of record NC_064885.1, on the reverse strand, counting down.
CGTACGGGTTTACAACAAGGAGTTACTGAATATTCAGCCTTGTTGATGGCATTCTCATCCTTCTCACCTTCTTTGATTTTAATCTTTGGATATATTTTCATTTACTTTTTTTTGTCTTCTGGCCTGTTTGTTTACTTATGAATGTTCATTGAGTATTCCCTAATTAGATTTTTTTTTTTTAGAGACTATCTGTAGCTGCATGTTGTTTACAAGGAGGATGTTGAGCATTGAACAGTTGGATGCCTTTTACCATCTTAACCTTCATTTCTTGTATGTTTGCTTGTATTGTTCCAGAGTTAGTTGTTTAATGAGATACCTTCAACCACACAAGAGTTCAGCTTTCATCATTTAGGGCTGAACATTGACCACCCCTGCGAAGCCACCATAAACAAGCCAGTTCTGATTGTTTTGAGAAGCTGTAGGAGTGGAAATCTCCCAAAATGGTAACAAAATATGCCGTTCTCTTCAACTGGGTATAAATTAATTCACTAGTGTACTTAACACTTCGCTTTCTCTGAAAGAAGATATAGCCCCTCTATCTTAACTTCTCATTAATTTAAACTTTATGATTACCAAAAATTGTAACATTCTGAACATTTGGCTGCTGAGAATATTCTAAAATGAGTGTGTGGTAATTGTTTGTAAGTCCATGGAATTTAATTAAACTGTGTTTAAAAGTCTTAAACTGATGACTGAAAATCAACTAAATAAAATGTTTACAAACGGGCACATAAATATGCATACGCGGTTAGGAAGCAGGCTGTTTACAATGCCAGGCTCGTCCGTTTGCAAAGGCAACATCCAGTACAGCATGTCTCTGATAATTACATTTTGGCTTAATAAACAGAAATGGGAAGGGTGCTTATTTTTAATTATGTTAATGCATTCTTTTTTGATGCATCTCACTAATATGGTGCATAGAGAGATGTTTAGCTTTTGTGTTTCAGGGAGAAGTATAATGTCTAGATTTTCAGAAATGAGGGGTGTTAAAAGAAGGGAACAAATTTTCGTCCTTTGTGTAAAATGTAGGGGGCATTTCAAACCTGCTCGAGCCCCACGAGATTTCTGAAGGACACGTTGAATTGACTGTACATCAGAGGGATGTTTTACATTTATTCAGCAATATTCTTTCCAGAAGATTTTGTCCATATTGGATTACTACATTGATAGGTCATTGACGTGCATGTGTACCTACGTGTATGTATGTAGGATATTATTTACAGCCCCTCAATACATCTTTTCTCTGGTTGTGTTTTATACTGCATTTAAGGCTATCGGGTATCTAAAACTAGCTTTTGTGTCTTGCTTGCGTATGAATGAAGCGATGCTGGTTTAGCTTCAGCACCAGTTCTCGACGCCTGCACTGGCCCCGGTGTACCCGCTGGCCAGCTGACCTGACCTGACGTCCGCACAGCCATAATTCACAGATATTACTCGTTGGCCATTTCTGTGTATACTGCAGTCATTTTGATGTGGTCACTCATGCACATACACCTTCTCTCCGGTTTAAGGATCTTCAGCTTGGTTAAAATTTTGCTACAGGTATGAAGTAAGGGCCTGGATCTAGCCAAGACTTTATTTTTCCTCTCCATTTTTTTTGTCTGACATGTTTGTAAAAGCCAGGGGGAGTTAAGGCTTTACGCACACTTTTAGTAATGGGGGTTTTGACAGTTTTTAAAATGCTTTGCTTAAAAAAAAAAAAAAAAAAAAAAAAAAAATCCAGTAGAGAAGGACATCACCAGGGATTTATCCACGTAAATAGGCTTTCTGGGTTCAAATTAACTTTTCAGAAACATAATGAAACAGAAAATAGTCAGAAATGAAATGCCGTTCTGTTCTGTTCAGACAGAATTTGTTCCTAGTTGTTATATTTCAGGAAAAAAAGACATTTAAATCGGTTATTTCAAGATATAAGCGGTAAGAGTGAATTTTACAGAAAGAAAAATCAGCCCTCCAAAACAGTTGTAACATTTTGCAGCAAAAGAAAATGAAAGGGAGCACAAGCTTCTTCCTGGAGAGTTTAGAAGTACCACTTTTAAATGTGATTCTTAGATAATGGGGAATTGCATTGACCGGTTCAAGCTGAGTACTTGAAAGGAATGCTGGAATCTCCATCATGGCCTATTTTTATCCCCCACTAAGTTTATTTATAGCTGAAGTAGAATGTTGCTATTCTGCGGCTATAGCCACTTTTTTTTATTATTTCAAGACACGTCAAAATTGGTAAGCTGTAGGACAATGAACACTGCAACAAAAAGAGAAAATGCAGTGCCTTCCAGTGCAACGGCCAGGGTAATATACGTCATGAGTACGGAGTTACTCATAGATGCATCTACTATTGTTTTGCTCTTCATTATTAGCACGTAGCAGTCTTTGTATTCTGTTTGGATTTGTGGTTATTTCTCAAGCTGCCAGAACAACTGATTGGCCTGAAGTTCAACACTGCCTCTGTGTGTGTGTAAATATGTATATAGAGAGATACTTAGAGTGCACTGTTGGCTTCCTCACTTGTCATCTTGCCTGTCTGGTACTTCTTTTTAACACACTAAACCAATTCTGTATGTTCACGCATCAATTCTGTATTTTCTTGAGTCATATCCACCTGTCAGGTGCTGAAGGAACAATGTATAACATATCAATATATTAATCACATTAAAAAATTGTTTCCTAACAATCTCTTGTACTTTGTACGAGAGGAATGAACTGATGACTTAAGAGTGGTAGGGAAAGAGGTCTGTTCTCCACATGTTGCAAAGAAGACGTGAAAATGTGTCAGAGGAGTTTTTGCATTTCCACAGAGCCCCACTGAGTTCATTGCTCCTATACAAGAGACTGCAGAACTAGGGCAGTTAGAAAATCGGGTTAAATGTTCCGTCAAATAGTAATGGATGCTACTGTGTTTGTTATAGATCTTGTTAAATAATTTAAAAATGTATTCACAGGAAAAAAGTGGTTAATAATAGTGCTATTTCCAAATTTTAATGAGATTCCTCAGGGGCACAGCAATGCATAGTGGTATATCTCATTATCTCATTAGACGACTTGGGCTTACATCAGGAGCAATTTGGATTAAACCAACGTGCTCTCTGAATCAAGGGACTTGGCTTCAGCAAATGCTGAAAAAAAAAAAGTTTTCTTGGCATTTTTTATTTTTCCTGGGTTAGGAAAAAATTAGTTTCAATTAAGAAAATGAAGCTCATGCAGAACTAGGGATAAATGTTGCTCCCAATGTGCAATTTGGGGCTATTTATACCTTTACACTAATTAAGAATTCAGGAGATTTCTTCTTTAAAGTGTGCTGTTGACAAAAATGTGAGTTCATAAAAATCAGAATATAACACTCATAATATCATACTTGCAAAGCACCCGCTGCCACAAGCACAGGATCCCGAGCAACTTTCTAAAGTGTTTCTTGTGAATTGAAAACATCGTGAAAAATCACAAAGAAATTGAGTAAACAAAGCATTGAAAGCAAACAAGAAGCAGGGGGTAATTTTAGAAAGTTTGCCAAAGTTTCTGTTTAACTGATGGCGATGAAATGAGTTGGTTCCAGTGCTGAGCAGAGATGATGGCAGAATCCCTATGTAGGGAGTTCAAGTGGGTGAAGGTCGCAGGAAAAAAAAAAAAGTCTTAATATAATTATTCTGACACAAAACCTTATCTGACGGAAAAATTTGAAGGCCTGGCTGTTGCTCTGAACTTAACCTGAAAGTCGTCTTTATCCCATGGTACCTGGCCCGTTTCTCTCCTCCTCTCCCTGACGTTTGAGGACGGTACAGCCAAGGCTGCAGGGTGGCCGTGTCCAGCGTGCCAGCAGGGCACCGTGTGGATCACAGCACTTGGAAAAGCTTTTGATCGCAGCCAGTGGATATTCTCGGGGATCACACTGCTTCTCCTGCCCGTGCCCGTTCCATGGACTGATGGTTGCTTTGCGCCGGTTCCCAAGTCTTTACTCTTCCGTGGGTGTGTTAGTTGATTTGTCTGTCGCTGTGAGGAGACGCTGCTCTTGAATAAGCATCGACTGTACATAAGCTGGCATAAACTGGTGAGATTGTTGGTGTTAAGCCACATGTCTTCATTTTCTTCTAATCAGTAGTAGACTGAAAGCAGAGAGAAAATGTTGTTGGGTTGTGTTGCCGTAGGACTGCCGTAGGTCAAAGCCTGTATAATTACCTCAAGGTCAGTTGTATGCTAAAGTGCTGGGCAGTCCTAAAAGCATATAATTGCCACGAAAATAGGAGGAAGAGGAACAGGTTTTCCCCCAAAATTTTTTGAGGGATGTGGTGTCTGACTGACAATACAGGAGATACTGTGTAACAGAGACCATCTAATGACAGTTGTCGTGTTGTCATATCTATTTTTTTAGGGAAAATCAATACAGGAGCCAATGAGAAATTCAACTTCAAAATAGATGGCATAGCTTTTTGTGTAAGGAAGGCAACTGGAGGGATTTTTAACTGGAAAATACCTATTCGGTGACATAGTTGATATCTGGATATGTGATACTAAATTGCATGTTTTCTGCAAAATGAACAAGTCTAAGAAATACTTGAGGATACAAGAGGATACCACCACTGGTCCTCTAATATTACAAAATTATTTTTGATATTATATGTGGTATGCAGGTCTCTTATGATAATAGCGTTTGATTCTAAAATACAGGGCTGACGGTTTCTTGTGGGCAATTCCAGTTAATCCCATGGTGGATATCAGCAGGTCACCAAAAAGAGAGAGTAAAACATGAATGTTCACCCTCTACGTGAACTTCAAAAAGTATTTTTTCCTCTCCTTCTGCTCTATAGATTATGAAGAGCCTAATCCTGGCACCTGCTGAGAAACAGTGAAGGGTCTCAGGCCACTTTTTGGGTAGCAGTGCCAGCTACAGTTCAGCATATCGCTGCCTTGAGCACCTTCCTGAGTTCTCCCATGTTAGTGGTAGAAAGGAAAAATAACTGTCTGCTGCTGATGGTTGTCACTCAGCTGCACATCCTTATCTTGTTTCCAGTATTGCTGATATACTCTGTAGCTAATATTCCTCCCCTCTGTATTAAGTGGTGGTCTCTGAAAAACAGCCTCTGTGATTGCATCCCATGTTGGGATGGAGAGGTTACACAGGAATTCTTTGGATGACTGAGAGAAGCAAATTTCTCTCAAAGAGGCAACTCCTCAAAGTAACTTGGGAGGGAGGGGAAAAGAGTTGTTCATCTAGTATGGCTGATGATAGGTAGTACTTAATATATTCTGGTAGAACATGTTTGGGTTTTTTTTTCTTCACATAGAGGGAATTTTTATCTTTTTACAGCTGAGAGCACTGTGGCATAAATGTTCAGTAAACAGTGAACTCCAGACGACCCCCTGTCTGCTGGCATTTCATTCCTGAAAAAAATGCTCTGATATGTCAACACCAAGAATGAATACAAAGAAAAAATACATTTCCCCTTTTAGTTTGCTTTATCAGCTCTGTCGGTTTCTTGATATAGTATTCCTAAGATCTCTCTTTTACAGAGCAAAGGAGCCTCACATGTTTTGGAAGGCTTTTAGGATGAGTCCCGCTGAGGGAGGTCTCTCCATCCCAGGGCCTGTGAGGTTTGAGGGCTCGCACTGATTTTGGAGCTAGCCGCTTGTACGCTAGGCAGCTCGGTGTGTAGCACTCTGTGCTTACGGTTGTGTGTTCGTGGGGAAGACACTTGGAAACATAACTGTACCTGCCTCTTCCAGTCCGATGCAAACAGACAAACGTATCTTCTGAGCTCGTCTTTATTTGTCCTTCACGTAAATGAGACATAGCATGAGTTTTGCTACTGCAGAACTACAGCTCTCTGCTGTGGGTCTTCCTTTCCAAGGAAAAAGAAGGAAGGTTGCAGATTTGAGGTTTTGGGGTTTTTACCCTCTTGCTGCTACAAGTTGCCTTGTACAAGCATTTGATTGTGCAACAGTGTGTGATAAATTCCCGTTTCATTTCTCACCCATCCTCTCTGCACACTGCTAGATCCAGAAGAAGTGCTTGCTGCTGTCCACAAAAATCTGCTTTACCATCCCTCAGCTGCTAGGAGATCACAGAAAGATTCACCTGTAGAAAAGTTTCACTCCTATTTTAACTCTTGAAAACTCACATTCTTTCTGGAGAAGATATGCTGCGTTCTTCCTTACTGTGCATATATATATATATAGTATATTTACTTACTGCTGATTCTATGTAAAATGGCGATCTTTATGTTGTTTAAATACTTTAGCTGTGGAAGAATGAAAGATGATCTGACTCTAAAAGAAGTTTCACCAAATAGCCAATTAAATGTTTGGTGCAACTATGGATATTGTAAAGTTATTTTCTATTTTTATAACACTTTCCTTCCAAGAAACTAGGAGTAGGTACAGCACAGTTTCAGATGTCTCTTCCATGAATTCAAGGATACCAGAAGTCTTTTAAGAACTGTATGCATAATAAAATTATAGCTCCCATCACCAAATGCAGCTTCCTTGAAGGTAGAAAGATAACAGCTAGACAGGTATCTCAGCATTTTGGGGGGGGGGGGGGGGGGGAAGTAGGCATTTTGTCTAATGACAGGAGACTCGAGGGAGCTCAGACATATTAATAAATACTTCTGAGCCCTGCTTCCCGGTAGTGAAGCTGAGAGCTTGACATGTGAGCTGAGGATCACATTTAACCCATATTTCTCCAAATATGCTCTTATGCTACCAATATCTACACCTGACCCCTGTGAACATATGAAAAAGAGGCTTAAAATTCACTGTCATAGCTTTATGCTGCCAGTTCTGGTCTTTTTTTCTTTAAGGATTTGCAGTACCAAGGTATCAAGATCCAACTTTTTATAAACACAGGTTTGGAGGGGTGGGTTGTGGGGGTATTTTTATGCAAAGATCTCTTTAGGATTCTGCTTTGTGGTCCGATCAAAAAAAAAAAAAAAAAAAAAAAAAAAAAAAAAAAAAAAAAAACACCAAAAAAAACCCACCCAAAAAACCCCCCAACTTTCAAAATCGTGGGGAAAGCTGCTGATTTATTTTATTTTTTTTTTAGCATCTAGATTCAGGTGACTTTTAGGATTATACTGCAGCATTTGTAATTTAGCAACTTTCGTGGTAATAAGAAATCACTAAGTAATGAAAATGGTTAAAATTGTTTAAAATTCAGAGATTTGGAGTCTTCTGAAATTACATCTGCAGTGGATATCTTATGGGATCATTATCATAGCTGTTGGGAGCTCTCATTTCATGAGTAGGAGTCTCATATTTCCATTTTGTACGATTTCTTTTTTTGACTTCAGTGGCTCAGGATGAGGCTATAGAGATTGAAGATAGAAGCCCTGTGATACTGTGTTATTTTTGTCAATAGCAATCATGGTTAATGAGATGTATCTCTTAGTTTCATTTGAATTTTAAAAGATGTCTAAAGTTATTTTTAAAACTTTATCGCAAATGTCTGAAGTGAAAGATAAGACAGTATACGACATTATTGGAAACGATGCTTTTGAGATCGCCTAGATAAAAGGGGTCTGACTGTAAGTGGAATAATGATGTCAGTTTCATGCTAGTAACTGAATTAGTAAATATAAATATGCAGGTAATTAGACTTCTAGGTGCTATTAATTATTTCAGCATTTCCTGCTACAATGTGGGAAAAATATGTATTGCTTTCATACTCAATTTCTTTTTGTGCAAGAGAAGCCATTAGCTGGCAGAACCAAGAGATAAGGGGATATTCATTGTTTGCTTTTCATTGAGGATAGGTACTTACTGTAATAGTATGTCTTTTGTGAAAAGACTAACTATTTTCCCTGTAAATCGTCAGTTGAAAATACTCGTTGAGCCCTTTTAACTGTATTTTGGCAGTGTTTTAATGATGACAGATATACCATTGCTGTTACTGTGAAAACAGTTTATACCAGAGTGAGTTTTCTTAAGCACACTTAAATTTCTGCTAGGAAAATATTTGTTTGCTCCTCCGGACCCTGGCTTAGCCGTCAGAGCTATTGGTGGCTCTTGCCCCGTGGGAGGATCTTTACACAGTAGCTGCAGAAAGTGCGGAGAGAGTGGTGGTTCCTGGTCTTGCGAGGAGCCTCAGGTGACAATGTTTGTACATTACGGTGGATGGACAGATTTCCAGCGCCATATTCTGTGTGTGTGTATATAAAAATATTTATGTAGAATGCCATATATAACCCACTTGGGCTGTATCGCAATGGAAATGTCTGCATGCGTACTGCGTGTTCATGTGCTTAATTATTTTACACAGAGAACAACTGAACTGATTTATTCATGTATTCAGAAAAGTGACCACTGATACAGCTTAACGTAGGAGACTAAAATAATTGTGTTGCTACATCAATATTGCTCTAAACTGCCCCCCCCCCCCCCCCCCCCAGTCTGATTTTAAGCTGGAATAGGTTGCTTATGTTAGTTTATGCAATGAGGGGATCCAACTGGTTATTAATAACTACAGACCTGTCAGATGTTAAGCGCACATGCAGTAATGAGCACACATTCCCTGACAGACTGGCTTGCACGTAGAAAAAACCCCTCCATATATTAAATATACACTTGAGAAACACTACATAGCAAGCGCTCCAGTTGCAGTCATATGCTGCTGAGAATATTCTGCAATTTAAGGCTCAATCATATGTTCTCCAAGGAAACCCACTGATACCTAATTACAGGAAGATTAGAAACGATAATGACAACATAATGAATTACAGAACCTTTATGACTTATTAGCACAATTTCCTGCTATGAATCAAGACATCTAGATGAAATGTAAGGATAGCTTTGAGTGACATTTGCTCATATCTTCCATGATGAGCCTAAGGGGAATTACAAAATTGTATACTATTGGTTTTATGAGGATGGCACAAGTTCTTGTGCCTGCTATGTTTTTATGAAGTTGGAGCCAAGAAGATACTAATATTGTGGTATTTCCTAGCACACTACTAGCTTCATTGGTAGCATGGTGTCCTACATTGTGCCTGCTTGTCCAATTTGTGCATTTCTGTGGTCTTCCATCTTGCCCTGGTCAGGGTCCCCTAATTTATCCAGTTGGCTTTGCTGTCATACCGTACAGATTAAGAACATGCAAATAAAATTGCAAAGGAAAGCCGTTACGGAGTCTCGATAAAGCCAAGGTTACACTTGTTATCGCTGTTCTTTGTTCCCATTACCATTCTTTGGGTATCAGATACGGTGCTACAGTCATGGACGAGACCATGACATAGCAGTCATGGCTAAAACTCTCAACTTAATTCAGTCACAAAACTACCATTCATTTTAATGAAGTCATATTTAACCCCTAATATGCCCCCACGTGCCATGGCTGTGTCTCAGGCAGAACTTGGCACTTTTGTAATTGTTCTACACGTAGTGCCGAATTCACTGCTGACCGGAAGAGTCGGTTTTCGGTTTGAATAGCTTAACCAGGATTTGCCTAAGTCTTGCTAAGCTTTATTAGCTCCTTCCATAACTTATCAATGGTTCAGCAATATCTGGGCAGAATTAGATATTATGGTTATCGAGGATGGAATTAGTTTCAACCAAATAAAGGCACAGATCAGGTTCGAAAGAAAAAGTAAAGCATTTGCTTTAAAGACAAAACAGTTTCAAAGGAACTTGCACGGAATGTTTCTCTACAATGATGTATTATGTCTAGTACTAAATGTAATGAAAATACAATAAATTAAAAGAAATCTGGTCTTTACCTCATTAAAAGTCACTATAAACCCAATATGCTTTACCCACATGCGAAGAAAAAATAGTTTGTCACTAGTGTCAAATGCAAGAACTGAGGACATCTTAAGAGACATGAAACAAAAAAAACTTCATTAAAACAGTATATTGAGCAGAAGCATAATACTAAATATCATCTGTGTGTGTTTCTGTAGAGTTGTTGCCAATGCTCTGGATTTTACTCTCCATGGAAACTAGTATCTTTTGATAAAAATTGAACCCCAAAGTCTGCTTTTTTAAATGAAATGTTACACCTTTCTTGTGGAAATCAGACCCTTTCCAGAAAAAAAACCCCAGTCCTGTAAGCCCCCCTCCTCCCTGATTTCTCTTGGGAGGGGGACTAAAATCTTTTGCCTAGTCCTGTTGTTATGTTTAGTTTTATCATGTTATCAACTTTCTGTGAAATACTTGACAGGTACTTTTTGTCTGATACTAGGGAGCTTTGCGTGGGCTGAAGAGCTTGTTCCCATCTTCCCAAATACTGCTCAGTCCTTCTTGCGCCGAGTGATTCGCATCCATTCCCATAGCTGGAAACCAGCTGAGGCGGGGGTTACAGCTGCATACGTTGTCCCTTGTTGTGTATTTTGTAAAAATTATTCAGTCCTACTTGAATTCTGTGGTGAATAAAATGAGAATTGAGGAGCGGCTCACTATCTGCAGATAACCTATAGTGGAACTAACTGTAGGGCTGGCATCAAAGAGAGTTTAGATAGATCTGATTTAGATATATAGATTGTCAAAGGCTTTTTATGGGTACATTAAAAAAAATCTTCAGAAATCTGTTCCCGATCTAAGTACTGATCAGTTGTGACTTTTAAAAATCTTTTTGACTTTTTCTTTCTTAAAAAAATATTGCTTAGCAAGTGCTGCTTCAAATATCTTTTGTGGGCATTTTAGATCAGATAGCGTGGACAAAAATTAATTTTGAAATCTGGGAGAAATTTAAGATCAGTGTGTCATTCTAGCATTTTTAGAACAACACGTCCAAGCTGCTGATCTCAAGTTGTATATATAAAGCTAAGGATGAAACGAAGCCAATTTCTTCATGGTCAATGAGCTAAAGCATTTTGTCCTGCACAATTTTTTTCCAGTAAAAACATTGAAACTATAATTTTTAAAGTTTGGGCCTTCTGTTATCCATCAGCTCTAATAGTCATATGGTCTTTTTCCTTTCTATCCTATATAGTGAATAACAGAGCCGCTTTGACCTTGTTTCAAAGTATGTTTTCTGCACCATGAATCACTGTTCTCTTCTGTCCTGAAATGAAATTATCTTTAAAGATGATGGAAACATAAGGCCAGAAAGCGGGACGGTCTCTCCTCCATTGAGCAGTGTTTTGTCACCGTGCATGGTCGGAGTCACCGCCAGCAGTGCAGGTGGAGGGGCTCGCCTGGCCCCCGGGACCAAGAGCAGGATAGGTCTTGCATATTAAGGAAACCCTCGGGAAGGGTCTCACAACAAACGGTTAACTGAGATACAGTCACGGAGAAGGTTTGTTTATTTTTGTAGATGATTTTCAATGGGTAATTGTCCAAACGTTTACTGAAGACACTAGAAATTCTTGATTTACATTATTCTCACTTGTAACTATCAAAGCCCAAGTAATGTTTTTCTCTTTCTTTTTCGTTATTCTGGTGACTGTTAATCATGAAGGGCGGGGGGAACAAGTCACAGAAGGTAAAAACATTATTCTTTCCTAATGTAAACTTCATTTATGTTATGTGAGATCCAATTTACTTCACTTTGAAAGGAGGCTCTAGGTACAGCTGGTACTGTTGGAACAATTTGCCAAAAACCGCAATTAAAATATACGTGCTATGATTGAAAACTTAATTCCTCAAGATAAACTCATAATAAACTGGCTTGCAAAGAAATCAGATCATCCCCTAAAGGGAGCTTAAAAACAAGTGAAATAACTCACTGCTCACTAATGTAGCATGTTGCTGAGCTCGGTTTCTCCAATTTACATCACAGTGTGCTGTAACCACAGTCATTAAGCTGGCTGACATTATATGACTGTTTCTTGTCAGCAAGTGTAATGTTTTCCCCAGAAAGCAAATAATTAAAACAAAGCATGGATTTTATTCGCAGGCAGGGGAGCTTTTGGCCAGCGGTGAGGCCAGTTTCAGATGACCAGAGACGACAGGAGCCTTCCAAGTTGTGTGCAGCTGTGGCTGGAGAACGTGCTGTAGGTGTCTAGCTGGTGGCATCCCTGCGGAAAAGGGCAAGGAATAAAACTTCCAGGAGCAGTAGTAGGTTGGAAAGCCAGCAAGAAAATTGATTTAGGCTTTGCAAAACATTGCAGGCAGGAAAGGGTCTCAAGGGACTTAAAATAACCAAAGTAACTATGTAGATGGGAAGGGCTGTCTTTTGTGCAAGAAAAGAGAGCATCTTTCTTTTCCATGGAAGTTTGGTTTTGGTTTTTTTCACTCTATGTTGAGTGTGAGGGACTTAAATAGTTAATGCTAACACCGTATTCAAGAAATCTTAAACTGTATGCTTATGAATGCAAGGCAATAAGATCCTACATTAATCAACTTATTTCCAACAAAGAGTTTCTATCCCTCTTAACACTGATCGTCCTTTTTTTTTTATTCTGATTCCTATGGCCTTTACCAATCCATCTCAACATTTTTATATATGCTAAATGTTAAATTTTGTGAGAGAATCTAATGACCATGGGCAAAAAGCCAGATTGTCTCTCTCTGTTCATCATCTCTTTATTGTTATTTTATTCTTTTTATTCCTGAAGGCCTGTCCACCTTTGCCAGAATGATTAAATTCTCAAGGTGTCAAACCTGCATAACCATGTCAAAAAAGTCCTCTTATCTTTTCAGCTCTAGAAACGACTGTCTTAAATTGTAAGAGCTGGGCCAGTCTCAGTATGGAAAAGTCATTACGAATTAATTAGGAAATTATAGTTTTACTTACTTTTCTGGGAAATTCTGTGGAAGACAGTAATTATGATTTTGGATATAATGAGTTATGAAAAATATGTAGGCTTCAAGGCACACAAACCAATCAAATTTTCTACTGAGCTGGAGTACCACAAATTCACAGAGGAACAAATTTCTTTTATAACGTATATGACTTCTAAAAAAAAGTTGTGTTTTGTTTGTTTTTTTAAAAAAAAACCACAAACAACCCCAAAACTGTATCTCAGCTATCATATTCTACTTGCTGGATTATAAAATAGAAATAACTGACAGACTGTTCTGACATTTCGGGCAATAGGAACCCGAAAATCGAATGTAAGCCATTGATTTTCCTTCCAGTGATTGTTCCAAAGAAAACTAGTTTATTCCTCAAAAGAGAAAAGAATAGACGAATGTGTGCATGTCAGCCAAAATCTTGTTGATATATATGACGTTTTATATTGATAAATAGATGGACAGAGAAAGTCAGGAAATTTGAAGCCAGAGTCAGTAATTTACTTATGAAATAATGATTAGATTTACTAAAAGCACTTATAGAAAAGGATTCCACTGCTGTTTTCTAAGTTGTTCAGTCTAGAAGTTCATAGTCTAGAAGTGCAGAGTTGTAAGTCTTGCTGGAATAGCTGCAGCACATTTCTGCAGTCAGCCAAAAGAAGGAACAGACCACCAGGTATTTGTTCAGCATGTTTTTTAATTTCATTTTTTGCATCTGTTCTGAAACCTTTCAGGCTGTTCTTGTAGTTAAGGCAACAATTCCAAATGGCTGTAGTAGAAACATATCTGATTTTGAGCTGGAAAATTGAACCAGCGTGTGATCAGAGGTAGGCAACTGCTTTATGGTAAGAGCAAATGGTTGCGTGATTGCTGAAGTATAGCTGCTACTGGAAACCAGAAAATATAAGAAACCGATCATAAGCCTTAGCAACTCCAGGCTCGTACTACTTTTATATTAGAACGGAGTAATTTGTGTGGGGATGTTGTCAGATTTGCTGTGGTTCAATTTCCAGTTTTTATTTAGTCTTTTCATTCAGTCTATTGTGCAAAAAAACTCTGGCATAAATTGAGTGGTTTCTCCTTTCACTTCCCAGTGATTCAGTTCTGTTTGTTTATCATTTTGTTAAACACCCCAAAAATAGAGAGCCTGAAAGTATATTTATTTTTGAGTGTGCATTTGGGTGGAATCCAGTGGAAGTTAAGACGGTGCTCGAGAGCTCTTCTCAAGTGAGGTTATTTTCCTGTCAGAGCCACAGTTAGGAATGAAATTCAATGCCATTTTGCCAAGTCTTCTGAAAGGACATTTCCTATTCATTGCTGGAGAAGAAAGAATTATTCAGCTTATGCTTACTAAAGGTGATATATATCCTAAAATCAATTTTAAACATGTCTCTTGACACATTAAAGATCTAGAGAGGCTTTGCATGCATATCAATGTTTTATTACTGCTTCAATTTGAAAGGTTAATTTGAAAAACATGCCCTCATCCTAATAATTGAGGCTTTTTTATTTGCAAGGGTTCTTCAATAGTTTGTTTATTAATCCAATCGCAAACAGATGGCAGAGAGTCGTCTCTTTTTTTTTTTTTTTAGCGCTGTATTTCTCTCCCATCTGACCTCATTCACTTTACATCACAGATTTTCCAGTCAGCTGCGTGGTGTTAGCTGAATGGATAACATTTGAAATTCAAGACAGTTCTTTGAAAGAATGTAGTATCATATACAAAGATGCCATAAAAAGATAACGACTAATAACAATAACACCTGGAAATTTCCTTGTAGCCATAGAAGAGTTCACATCTTTCCAACATCTGTAGAAAAAACCTGGGAAAAGGTTTTGTCAATGTGAAGGCAAAGCAAAAACCAAAGTGACCAACAATACTTAATTCTCTTATACCGTTTTTCTTGGTGCGTCATATGATGTGACATGAAAACATATCTGCCCCTTCTGCTTCCCAGTGGATCTCAGTTGTAGTCAATACGATTATAATCCCAAGACGGCTACGGTAATGAATTTATTTAGAAGGTGGTGTGGAAGAGAGGGTCTCGGCACCCGCTGGTGGCCCTTCCCCAGGGTGCTGTGTCTCTGCAAGTTTGGGTCTCGGAGGGGCATCTGAAAACCACCCCGGTCAGGGCAAGGCTGGCCTGTCAAAGTGGAGGCTGCGCATCCCAAATCTCATTTTGCAATAACCACAGGTAAACATTCTACAATGTTTATGTGTAGTTATCGCAATTGCAGCCCGTGATTTCCCTTGCATGTGCTTGACGGCGCTGTGGCGGTAGATGAATCTTCCTTGTCTTCTCCAAACGTTTTGCTAATTGAGCAAACTCTGATCTTAAAATATTAAAGAAGAATTTATGTTGCACGAGCTGAAGCTACTCCTGTAGTAATTTTATTTGCTTGTTGTTTTGAGTTACAATGAAGACAGATTCAGAGAAGTCTAATCAATCTGTGGCACCTGAGCTATTTTACTTGATAAATGCAAAGTTCAGAATTACTGAAATTCATCACTTTTTTCCTCTCATTAATACCAGAGGAGGAAAACAGTCGCCTTTGACATAGTCCAATAATATTTTATCTAGTGAAGAATACTCATGCCTCATTTACGTATGCAAAATTCTTCACCCTTTAAATAGCTTATAGTGGGTTTTATTATTATTATTTTAAGAACCAGACCTTTCCATCATTCATTCTTGTCCTCTTTGAAATGAGGCAGCCTTGGTGATACAAGATGTGTATAATCAAGATGCATACAGCGAGAGAGTTGGAAGTTAAAGTATACAGTAATAGCTGTTTAGTATTTGAAGAAACTGTATGCTCAAATTTTATAAATATGTTATTTAAGTCAAGCAAAACCAACTCTAGCGGGGGAGGGCAGAGGACATTAAATCTTGTGCTATTGAGGAGTCAACTTCTGGTTTTAATAGGCTTTAATTTATTACTGTAAGTATTTGCAGAGCGGTTTCTCGGTGGCAGTGACAAATTCTCAGACCGAGCAGCTGGGAGGGGGAGCGGGGAAGCGTGCTCCTGCTCTTTCCGCAGTCTGCAGCTCGGCAGCAGACCCCATTTTATCCAGTTTGTTACAGGGGTGGCTAATGGGCCAAAGGGGTCAGCCTCTACCGAAAGGGCCAGCTTTCCCTACAGCAGCATCTGGGTAGGGCCATGCGGCCAAGCCGCACGCGTGACACTTCTGTAGACGGTGCTGTGGTGCAAAGGGGCTCTCTGACGTCTGGTTTGAGAATATGTATAGTCTGGCTGGCCTCTTCTCTAATTATCGCCTGTGTCCTTACCACGAAGCAGGTTTTTGCAAGGACGAGAGGCTAGAGCCAAGGCTGGTGAAAGGTAGCTTTGGTGCTGAAGTCCCTGTAGAAAGGTCCTCTCTGTACGTGGCTTTGCAGGAAACAGCTCTCAATTTTGGATTTGGTCTGGCATACTTTCTAGCTGGTGTTGAGAGTTACTGCTCTGAAATGCAGTAGTTTTGTTTGATTTTTTTTTTTTCCTGCTTTTTTAAAATGTCGGAGTGACTGTGGTGTTTTATCTTCCCATAAATTTAATTCACTGCTTTCACTGACTACCTGCAGTAGATTTCCAAGAAGAAAACTGATGTGACCTCAGTTGGTTTGCATAGAGTATTTCACTAGACGTTATGTGTAGTTTATGATTTAATCCATTTTAAACTCTTCCTGTAAGTACTTATATTTTTCACTTAATTGTATCCATTTGATCCTCAGCAGTCCTTCAGGAGACAAAGTTATTGGACCATTATCTAGCCATGAAACATTGATTTGTGCTATATTAAGAATGTATGGATCTTGCTCTTTTAAAGTGCAAAGACCTCTTTGTACTTGATCTTGTAAATGGGAGAATACTTTTCCCTTTGTGAACTTCAGTCTGAAATGTGCCCAGATCGCTACTTATTTCTGTTTAGTGATAAGCCGTTTATAACACCCTTACAAATGGTGTTTGCGTTTTTCTTCATGACCTTTGAATTCTGCTATTTATAGTCTAATGAAGTGACATGCCTAAAACAAGAACAGAAGAGCTATTTACAGGTTATACTTGGATTTTGTTCAGAAAACCGTTTTGTTAAAGTGGCGTTGCCAGTTGATACGATCAAGGGAACTGGCACGACGGCCAACTGGGTAAGCATTTCTAAAGGTCAGTGACAGCAAACAGTGTCTCTTCAGCACCATCAGATGTAGCAGTGTGAACTACACAGCCGGCTTGGTTGCAATCAAAGTCTGGAGCGTCAAGAATTGTTACAGCCTCCTGGTTAAGTGATTCAGCTCACAGCCCAGATAAATCCGCCGCTTGGATGCACTCGCTGCACATAATGCGTTTCTTGGGACGCTCAACGTCTTTGCTGCGGTTACAAAAATTAGAAGGTGCCTTTTGACCTTTTCTAGAACAAATATGGAATATTATTTGTTTGGGTTGATGCCTAGAGATTTGATGTGAGGATGAGGTGATGGCAGAAGTCTCGTCTTTTAAACTTTTGTGACTGGGCCACTCTAGCTCCGATCGGGGGAGCAACGTATTGTGCGTGCCCACAACGTCTGCTGGTGTTGACGGGAGAAGAGTGCAGCTTGCAAAAGCTTGGTGTGCTAAGTTTTACGCAAGCATCGACGCAACTTTAAACCGGTTTTAGATTTGGTGCAACAATCTAAGGGGATCAAACCTTGCGTAGTCGCTCTGAAACCACGGAGATGTCTTCAGCTGAGAAATTGCATTTACTACAGATGTAACAATTTAAAGGGAAATGCGGGATGTCTGTTAGTGAACTAGAAAGCGAAAGAGATCTAAGGCTTTCAGTAGGGGATTTCCCCATGGTACAGATGAATATTTTGCAGACAGAAGGCAAATGCAGCAGAAGCAGATGGATCTGTGATTGGTAAAGAGCTTGATGTAAAATCTGTCTTGACATTTTATTTGTCTCAAGAAATCACTGGCATGTCATTATGGAGTAAGATGTCTGCTGCAAAGAATTATTCTGCTATGGTAAAATTTAAATGGATGCATATTGTGCTTTAAGACTTGTAACACGATCACTGATACCCCAGCTTCAGAAGAAAACTTGTTCGAGAGTTTTCCTGAATAAAGTTAAATAAAAATAAATAAATAATTAAGGAAGGATTTGAGTCTATTTCAACTGATGGTATGAATATGCTGAAAATTTTGCTTCTAGGTCCAAAAGTCCAAACTGGACCTTTGTATGTGTATCCTACTGCAAATATCTTAAAACTTGTGTTGTTTTTTTAAAATGTTTATGAGTTCTTTTAAGTTTTTCCTTTGAGTTCTAATGAGAAGATATTTACTAAACAACATATTTATAGTGAAATCTTATCTCATATGCCAGCAATTTTGGAGGAATGCTCAATTAAATATCAATTTCTGATTATCAATTATTGATTACTTAAATTTGACACTGAAAACATCACTTTCTGAAACAGAGACAGCAAAGTAAAGCTTTCTCTAAGCCCATTCCTGCAGCAGTAATTCATAAGAAAATAATGAGTGGAGAAGGGAGCTGGAATACAATAGGTATACACGTAATCTTCTTAGCAGGCTATTACTAATAGTTACGTCTATTAAAAGCAGTGTCTAAACGAAGGCTGAGCAACACATGAATGTGGTGGAAGAAACAATCCCTGTCCTGAGGTGCTAATCATTGCAGTGAGCAGGATGGGAATATACAAGACAGTCCCCTCCTGGACGGCTAAATTCATGGGTATGGGCTCACCCTAATAAAGCGTTTTGTATTTTACATTTGAGGAGCTGAGCTCTTAGAGCTGCGAGTGTGTTTTCTGGGGTCTTCACCCCGTGTCCCCTGATCCCACGCGCCTTCCCAGCGCATCTGTCCCTGCAAGTGTGCGCCGATCCTGCCCAGGTACCGGAGCTGCTCCCGAGTCAGGAGAGCCGGAACAGTAATTGAAGGAAAGGGCTCCCTCGGCCTCCTGAGATCGATGGGAATGCTCATCTATAGCTTGTTACTAATTAACACTTGCCACATGTCTTCTGATTGTCTCTTACAGGCTCTTGAGCGTTACAACCCTTCGCAGCCCTTTATTCCTCTGCCTCTGTGTTAATATTCAGCAAATCCAGTTGCTAGTCTCTTGTGATTGCTCTGCCAATGGCACGCTAGACTTGGAGGTTTGTTTAAATCATTACGAGTGATACTACTATTAATATTTCTTCTACTGAGATGGCACCTAGAAGCCACAGTCACAGATAATCCTCCCTGGAGTTAGACACGGGCACCGTTTCAAGTTAACGCAGTCTGCGAGACTTGGTACGTTAATGTGATTCCCCGTTGGTAGTACGGACCGCTGGGGCATGTGCACCCGGCACGCGTTCCAGTTCAGGACAGGAGCTACAAAGGGAAAATTAAACAGTCCCTGCGATAACCTTGAACTGATTTGCGCACGTACCTATTTGTACGACTCCTTCGTTCTTCTCATCTTTCGGTTGAGTCCGTGCCCAGGTCCCCCGAGAGCCTGCATTTCTTGCGGGAGAGCCGCGCGTGTCCTGCCCTCTGCGTACCGCTGCCGTCAGTCACTTATTTTCAGAACTAACCTGTTGTCACTCCTGCAGTCTTTGCTTGCTTTAGGTATTTTTGGAAGAGGAAGGTGAGTTTAGGTGTTCTGCTAGTGTGTGCGATGGATAATGGCTACGTTTGTTCTGTTTTGCTTCATGAGTGCATCGCAGGAGAATTTAAAAATATTTCTAGGCATGCACATTGTTCCAAATACATTCTGATAAATTATTCATATTTAATGTATTAATCATACCCATGTACAGGCACATCAGTAAAGTGAATCATCTTTTTATTAAAAGGAATATGACTTTATTTTCTTCCTATTTTGCCCTTATAACAAATTTTGAGGAATGTTCTTTGCACAGGTTAGATCGGATCAGGGATTGACTGGGAGCTGAGCCTTCCTGTGCATTGCACTGAACTCATTTTATTCTATTGAACAGTATTTCTGTTTGGTTCTTCAGTCTAAAACAGGTCATAGTAAGAAATATCACTGTTGATTTGGTCCCACCATTCCTGAAATTTATGTTTTCTGGCTAAAGTCTGTCATTTTGATTCTTACCCAATGGCTCTGTACCATACTGATCTCATAAGCAATGCCTATGTCTCCCACCGATACATATGCTCCTTTTTCAAGTTGTAGCGCGCTATTTCCTGCATGCCAAATCCTTTATACTTCTAAATTTGTAATGAACGTGGCTGCTGGTTTTTCTAGATTGCTCTTTTTTTATCTAGTGTGCTTTCATTTAATACACAGTGCAAACGTGTCTTCTAACTGTAGCTAAACTCTAGCTGACAGCATCTTATAAGACCGTTTTGTTATCAAAAAAATAATTTCAAATACATAAAGAAGAATTCATTATAATCTGTTATAAAAGCAATAAGAAAAGGAAGACTGCACTTCATAAGGCCATAAAACATGCCGCATGCAATTAACCTTACAGCACAATCTAACTATGAGTAAATGATGCCATAAAATAAGCCTTGCCATCCTTAATTGCTTAATTAACACTGTATTTTAAAACAGAATTTTAATCTAAGGTGTTGCTAAGCACCGGAGAGATTCACCTGAGATAAAATTTGGGCAAGTGAAGTAATTTCTGATGTGTTTACAACAGACCTCGTGTCAGCCTTTCCTGCAGCCATTAGTAGAAGGATCAGATTCGGCTCCAGATGCAGCCAGCTTCTGCGGGGGATATTAGGGACACGGTGGGGCAGGACGTGCCAAAAAATATGTTGCGACTCTGCGGCAGGGCAGGAGGGTTCCTCCATAGCCTTTCACTTGAGACTTCCCTGTCATCGAGGGGTCAGTTAAGTTGACGTTTCCCATAAAATAGCCCAAAGCACTCCCCCGAGACTTGCTTACCCCGACCGTATTGCTGTCCCCAGCAGGATGGTTTGTCAGAGGGGTGCTGAGCGTGGCCAGCCCTCCCAGCCCCCCCAGGAGCTGCAGGGGCTCCGCTTTGGCACAAGGGCCACGCTCACAAGTTCGTCGTTTTTCTGCAAAGCACCCTAAGAGACAGCCTGAGATTGCGGGGTGGACCTGAGCAGGGCGGCAGTACTTTTCCTCCACGCCGCGCTCCTCTGGAGGCGTTGGATCAGCTGTAAATCTGATCGCTGGTTGAGGGCACTTTTAAAATGTCGTCGTAGGGTTGAGGTCGGGGGGAACCCAAACGACTGCTGCTGCTAAGACGTATAATACTACGTGCTCAACAGTAGCCTGGGCTGCAGAGATGCGGCCCTCCCACGTCATTGGGAAGAGTGATACTGTCAGCAGGAAACTGTGCCGATATTTTTAGAGAACTATTTATTTATTTATCCGCTGCGCTGCCACGGGACAGTATCCACAGTGACCCTGTGACAGACCCACTAGCGCCTGAGCGGGGAGTAGTAATGCACAGATAAATAGTCTTCAAGTGGGGAGTGGTGTGTTGTGAAGCTTAATTAATTAATGTTTCTAAAGTGCTATGGGACGTTTTCATAAAATGAGCTCTGCGTGTCTGTTCTTTTATTGTTGTATTTATATAATCCTGCAGCGATGCTAGTGCTAAGCTGGAATCTAACAAAGCATTACGTCTTGGAAGAGCTGCATAATACAAGACAAAATTAAGTTATACTTTCCTTTTTCTTTTCTTTTTTGTTTGTTTGTTTGTTTGTTTTGGGGTGGGTTTTTTTTTTTACTAGATATACTTTCTGTCACTATAGGCAGTCCAGGGCATGGTGAAGCACTGAGAGACTGTGAAAAGGAGCATCAGTCTGTATTAAACCAGTTGCATTTTATGATGTTCCTATTCAGTACATACAGTTCCTAAGTGACACAGAATCATACATCAACTTCATTAACTTCTGTGGCAGATTAGTTATAATCGATGGATTTATGGGTGATGCTTTCACAGATGGCGACTCTGATGGAACTGACGGTTTAATGTTATTTTGTCATCTGAAATTAAGCAAATAAATTAGCTATAAATTTTATGCAAAAGTGAAATGCAGCTGTAATAGGAATAGGATGCATATGCCCAAATAAAGGTGTATAGGCCTTGCAAAAATAAATACGAAGTAACAAATTCAACAGTGTATTTTAGATTATCATTTTACCAATTACACTGTGTTTGCTCTGGTTCTGCAATTCCTACTTGTTCAAGCCGCTTAGGAAATAATGTCTCGCTGAGGGTTACAGGTTTGTTGCAGAAAACAGACCATTCTTTTTATTGATTTATTTATAATAACAAAATCATTACAGGCTTGTAATAATAAAATGGATCAAATTTACTTTCCCTTGTTCTAGAAATTCCAGGAGATTTTTTTGATACCTATCCTAGTCCATGCTTAAGCCATGAAATAATTTTTCAGCCTGGTGTTCCCTTCCTGCTCTGTGAGTAGCTACCATGGGAGCTTACGGGGCCGGTGGTTGCACAAGGGCTCAGGCTCTACCTGCCTGTGTCCAGGGACAGTCTGTAGACCAAATGAGTGGGTTATGTGGGAGAATGCAAATCCACTTCCCCCCCCCCCCAGTTTTTCTTATTGAGGCGGTTCTGGTTAAAAAGAATGGATTTATATCCAGTAAGTCCGTGCTAGCAGTTAGAGCTCTATTAAGAAACACAGAAGCTGTAGGTTTAAGTATTTGGGAATCCCTGAAGTATAGGCAGGGTCCGAATTGTTGTGTCTTCTCTTCCACACGGCCTGCGTCGCTGGGTACATCAGCAGTTCTCTGAAAGCCTCCTCTAAACATGAAAACGCCACAAACCAACAAGGAGCCCAAGAGGAGCGTTGCTTCTGTAACAAGCCCCCTTACTGGCTCTCTGTCTGCCACAAAGGCTTCTTGTGGACACACACTTGAGGTCAAAATAAAAGTGCACTAGTAATACCTTAATGTTTTTCTGCAACTGCACAGTACTCCCCATAAACTGATAAACGGGGGGGGGGGGGGGGGGGGGGAGAAGAGAATGAAAGCCTGCATTTTCTTTTGACTGTGTGAAACCTACAGAAATCACAGCCTGATGCTAAAATTATTTTTCTTACAGTTAAAATGAATATTCTCCTATGTTGTGTTTGGAAACACATTCAAAGAAAAATGTTTGGATGGAAGACTTTGCAAATAATTATTTGTTTGCCTGAAAGACACACTATGCAATCTAAGCAAATAGAAATAGCAATCCTAAAATAGCAAGTATTGTTTCTATTTGTGCTGCTTCATCAGCTAAACTACTTTATGATACTGTTTCTTTATCAGAGACATTTAAATCAAGGAAATGATTTTTAATACTAGGGCAGAAATTAATTTCATGCATCTGCTAGCAAATGCCTACTATCAAGAATGGAGTAAACAAACATTTGCACATCTGCTCCTACTATATGAAAACAGAATCTTAAATTATAAAGGAAGTTAGGCTGTGCTTTTTAATTTTTTTAATAATGTAGTTTGCCATTTAAAATATTGCAAAGTTCAATAGAAGTACAGAACACATGTTTGTATCCAGGGTGAGGTAGAAAAATGTCCATGATGAGGATAGCATGAACCTTCAGGAGGAGCTACTGCTTTTTAGTTTAGTATAGTAGTTTAGTATTTAAGCAACTCCAAGTCCTGCACACGTGGTTATTGGTAGAAGTGTCTCCAAGGTTGTTCCCCATTTTCCTTTCTAGCAACTGAATAGTAAAAGCTGAGGCAGAAAGTCGGTGTTGGTCAGGCTGCTCTCATTATTTGAAATGTCACATTGTTATCCTTTTGTAAAGGTTGCTGCGCTGTCTGCTATTCGACTTTGACAAGCTGTAGCCATAAATCTGGCAAATTGCTGGGGCAGGAAGGCAAGAGGGGGCTTCTGCTGCTTGAAGCGAGGGCGAGGCATAAGCAGCAGGTTTGTGCTCTTCCTCTTCTGAATGTTTTAGGACCTTTCTAGGGGTTTTTTTCTGGGACTACTGCAGCCATTTACTGAGTGGAATAAAAGTATCGTGCGAGTAGGACTGTATCAAGAAACATTAGTGCAGGCTGATGATAGTGCTGTATAGCCATGTATAGCAAGGACTTCTTTACTATTTTCTGTTCTTTCATGAAATACAGGGTCCTGAAATTAAGCTTTGGGGCCATCAGTTCTCCCCAGGAAGCTCTGCAGCACTGTTTAACCATCACCAAACAAGTATGGTGGAAAACTCTACCTTACTGATTTAAATAGAAAATGGCAATGCCGAGACTCTCCACGATAAATCAAAGCTTGTAAGTGACGTCATTCCTTAGGAGCTGGACAACGGGACAGCTCGTCACTACAGCGCATGGTCCAGTCCACCTGGTCCATGCCTCTCCTGTCCTACCGGCTCCTCGTCCTGCTGCCCACCAGAGCCAAGCCAACCTCTGACAAAGGGGGGATCCAGAAGCAAGGATCCATGCTGAGAAGGGAAAGGAAAAGATTAGGAACATTTAAGGGCTTTCTGCATATATGTGATAAATAGAAATCACTGTTACACTTAATGTGTCAACGTGCCGTCTGTCTGGTATCTGAGCTGTGTGAAGTTGAGAGAATGGAGAACAACTGCTCAGCAGATAAAAATGTTTTTATGCCAGTTTGGAGGAAGGACGACAGAAGATCAGATGGGTGAGTGTGGGGCTGGTATCGGGGCTTAACCACTTAATTTTCTAGATACAAGTAATAATCTCATTAGACCAGACAGACTAAATATGGTGGTTCATCTCTTGAGAGAGCCGAGTGCTGTTGGCTACGAGGACTCGCATGTTGGGAAGTTTTGGCTTTAGCCTAAATGACTTTGCTTTCTCAAGTGTCACTCGAGTCTTATGCTACACTTTAGACTACACGATAGAGTGGGAAATGGTCGCTGAAGAAGGGAGCTTTACCTATATACTTATGTACTGTGTACTGAATGGAAAATAAATATCCCTCAGCCATAGCTTTACTGATACAGAGCATTTTGGATGGTGTTTATATTCCACGAATAGCCACAGAGGCACCAGAAAAGCTGTGAATGTCTGTATAGGAAGGATTGTGCTAGACATCTGATTACACGCTATAAATAGAGATTGAAATATGTTTTAAGTAGTCTGTGCAAGGTATCATTTAAATCAGTCATAGATACTCATAGGCAATACTAGCATAATAACATATTTTATCTCTGACAGTGACTGGGAGTTAATTCTCAGGTTGAAGATCTGGCTCCTTGCAATATGTCCCCAAAAAATCCTAACAAAGAAAGAACTCTGATCTTGTTCAACGAACTAAGCTGAAGAGCAAATAAAGCCTTTGTAGCAGTAGTTGTGCATAATTAGCGGTGATCTCCTGGGTACAGTCCACTATTTAATGGAATTGCTAAAATAAAAGCAAGAAAAAAACCTACCCCAAATCTAAGCTAACCTAAAGCATTAAGGGTAATCCTGTTTTTATATCTTCAAAAACACAGAGGAGGAAGGTTAGGGAATATGATCTGTTATTTTAAGAATAAAACTAATGCTTTTAAGTCACACTCAGAAATTCTCCTAGTTTTCTTGGGTTTCTATTGATCTGCGTGCCTTAATATAAAACATCACAGAGGGTAAATAATGGATCAGAGGTGTCATTCACCCGAACCGCTCTTCAGTACACAAGCAAGCAGGCAACTAGAGTATTTTGTTTGCCCGTGAACTGCAGTAGGAGCAATCCTGGTTTCCCTGAAGTCAACGAGAGCTTTAAGGTTACCCTTCGGTGGGGCCCAGATTTCCCCCTGTAAATTTTTGAGGTAGAGTCTAATGTAAAGCCTATTAAAGTCGATGGAATTTCTTCCACTGATTTTTAATGGGTCTTGCCTCAGGCCTGTAATGGACATGATGTTAATATTACATGTAGTGTTGACTCACAATGCTGAGCTCTCATTTTGTTACTTTTAAATGATAAAATGCAGTTTGTTAGCAACGAGAAGAGAGATCTGTTCTGGGCTGTTGTGAAACCTCTGACTCTGCCTTCAGAGGAATCTGAGGGTACTATATGCATCTCTTTAAGTTTAACGCCCAAAACTTATTCCTTGGTGCCACCTTGTAGAATAAACTTGTATTTCAGCCGTCCCCATTTCGCATAAGACAAACAGAAAACAGAAAAACGTTTTTCCAAATTAAAGGTACTGAATCTTAATAGGGAGAAAAAGTGTTGGACACAAATCTCTTGAATTAAAATAACTGCCTCTTTGGATGGGCGAAACAGAGCATGGAGTAAATCTCCTCAAATAAAATACCAGCACTCTGGAGGATTAGTTGCATGCTCTATTTCCTTCTTACAAATGTGCCGTGGAGTGATGGGCAATCACCCTTATTCTGCCTTAGTGAAGGTGTGCTATCTCTGTGATGCAGATACAGTCAATCATCGTAAACTTGTTGAACTAGGTGCTTTTAAATTGTAGTTGCTTATTAAAGATTACAAAGTGATCATGGGGTGGAAAAGAATAATTTTTTTTTCCTTGAACCAAATGCAGCCATGCACTAGCCCAAAACATGATGTATTAATTAATTTGGAACTCCTCTTTTAAACCAGCTACACACTGTGGAGCTAAAATTTTTGCATCTTCTTTTATTTACTGATTGGGAACTGGTCTGCTTTGAGAACAGGCTGTCATTACAGCATCCAGGAAAGGAGCTTTATTAACCCTGCAGGGATGTGCAGATTGCTTCTCGCTGCATACCTGCTCTGATGTATTGAGGTAAAAGCGTGTGCCTGATTTACTTTCTTCCTCTCCCTCCTATTCCCCCTTCCTTGCCCACCATCCGAAGCCTTTCCAGCTGCCCCTGAGATGATTCGTGTTTCAGCAGCTCTCTTTCTAACTTTGTCACCTGCAATGCAGATAGGAGTGCAGAACATGAGAATGTATATTATTTTAGACTCAAACCTATGCGTGCCCTGTGTGCTGCTTTTGATGGATTATTTGCTGTAAAGTTGGCTCGTAAAGACTGTTATATCGGAGAGAAATGCAGGAAAGGCAAAACCAGCGACCTGTGTAAGGAACGTGTCTTCAATAGGTGGTCTGGCTTATACTTACAGAAAGGTCTGGGGGGGTTTTGTGCCAAGGTTTTTGCCAAAACTGAAGTGAGCAAAAGATATTGGCCCGCTTGGCAGAGGGCTGCGGAAGGCTTGGAGGTAGGTGAGAGCAAGCCAGGAGTAACTTGGTCCCTGAGATAATAAGAAACGCTAACTGTTGCGTGTCTGCCTTGAGGTCAAAAGAAAAATGGCCTGTGCATTGCGTTTTTGGTTGCTTTGAATCTAAGTCATAGGAACTTTGGAAAAAACATTCTGTTCTTTGTAGAAGATACTCTGTCGCAGTTTTAATTACTCTTCCCCTCCCCCTGAAGAGAACCTGTAATTGGTGCTACGAGACTTTCTGGTGTGTTAGAGGATGGGGGATGACCCGTGGCTTTAGCTCAGCTACTCAGACTGGGCAGCGTCATAAGAAAAAGTTGGGCAAAACACTTAGGGAACATGACAGGGCAGTGAGAGTGTCCTCTGTGCTGCTTTAACACCCACGAACATTGTCCCTATAGCCTGAATATTAACCCCTAATGCCCTTAATATTTACCCCAAACCGCAAAGGCCATCCACGTGGAATAAAAGTGAAGGTCTTCAGAAAAAAATTAAATTATGGCAGCGTCTTGTAAATGTCTTGTATCCACCTGTTAGAAATCGGGAATTCAGGTCAGTGTTTATGCTTAACTTTATTCCAAATATTGTTTAGGTAAGGACTGAAACTGTTTAGGTAAGACATGGTGAATTTACTGACCTATATTGCAGAACAGAGAAGTTCCTTAGTGGCTGCATAATTGCGACTTGCATTTCATTTTTTGAAATTAAGAATTAAGTGATATTAAAAATACTTATTCTGTCTTCCTCTTCATGACGTTAGACTGAGGCTGGGGTTTGTTGTTTTGTAAAAAACCAAGCAGAATTGAAGGTTGAAAGAAGGGATGTAATTAGGTATTTTTATTTCTGTATAGCAAATATACTTTAAAGTAATTCTCATTACATTCTAAAAACCTAAAATTCTCAGTAAAAGGCTGATCTCCACTGAAAGAGTGATTTTGGATAGCCGCATTAGCAAGGGTGCTTTCTGAGTATGGGCTGGCTCTGGTGTGCAACCTGCCCCTCCACCTCCCAGGGGGAAGGAGGAGTAGAAAGGATCTGTTACAAGGAGGAGAAACACATTGCAAGGGGAATAAGTCTGTTCTGCTAAGTAGAACGTAGCTAAGAGAGCTACTTCAGCTACCCCTGCCCATTCCCGGTTGAAAAGCAGTGATTGCCACAAGTAACCTTGGCCATGTCCGAGTCCTACCGCGGGCTTTCCATGGCACTTGGCTGCCTCTGGAGCAAGCGTTGGCCAGTTGCCTTTAGTCCCTACTGAGACCTTCATGGAAACTCAGAAGCTCTGGGGAGTCTATTCAGGAAGAAAACAGCCTTATCTTGCAGTTTTTGCAACTGCTAATCAAGGAGCGAGGGCTCTGTCCGTCATCAGATGGAGATGGACACCGCTTGCGCACCTCCTTCTAGAAGGTATCTTCTCCTCGTTAACGGTCCTGCAGTAGAAGAAGATTATAACTGAACAGGTAGATCTACAGCTGCTGTCACCGAATTTTCAGGCTAAATGGCACATTATTTTGTAGTTAGCTGTAGATTCATTTTGGTGGGGTATAAGCAGCAAACTCATATAGAAAATGGGAATCTGCTACAAAATTCTAGTACGTCCTAGGTATATCAGATAAAACTTGACCTTTACGTGAAACTAAAATAGAAAGTCAGTCAGAACAAGGCAGAGAACGTCATTTGTCATTATATAAACCCTGGCTGTGCCCACAGCTTGAGCAGGCTGTGCTGTTTTGTTTCCTGCATCTTGGGAAGGACACGGTGAAGTTAGAGAAGTTACCAAGGAAGATAAGTAAAATGATCAAGGAGTGGAGCAGTAGGATTTGGAGGGGAAATGAGAGGCTGCGATGCCGCAGTTTGGAACGGAGAAGCCTGAGCGGTGTGATTGAGGTTTACAGACCCATGAGGTGGGGGTGAAGTTTCCAACAGACTGCACGGGTTTTTTTCTTTCTCTGTGTATGGGTTTTAGGACATGTTAACTTTCCATATTTTGCCCATTTATATATTTATAAATTTTTCATAGCTTTTTTTCTTAAAAGAAAACTTGCGTACGTAGAGGCAGTGATTCTGAGTAGTTGAATTAAATGTTCTTTTTACCGTAAAATAAGGGCCTGTGAAGAATAGTGCTTAAAGAAAGAAACTGTAAAGACATCAGTATGTTATCTGTCTCTAAGATTTGACCTCGCAGCACGGCAGCTAAGCCCATCCAGTAACTAAACGATTTTGCTCTTATAAAAGTCTTTGGAAATAGATTTTATCTTTTTTTCTCAGCAACATATACAGAGCAGAATAATTGATTTTTGGGAAGAAAATAAGATCCATAGTGTAAATTATCTTAATTGCTGAGTAAAATGCCAATATTATAGGTATTTAGGCCAAGTTAATGTTGAGATGCTCTGCTAAAACTCCTGCCCTCTTGTAGTTAAATACACATCAGAACAGATTTAAGCAGTAGTTTAATGTGTGGGGTTTGGTTTGGTTTTTTTTTCCCCCAGAAAATGGGACTGGGTTTTAGAAGAAATGATTGCATATAGACTGTTAGATTGGTTACTTGACCATTTAACCCACCCAATATTATTCTAGGTATTTTCTTTCAGCCTCTATGGAGCCCTCACCCTGCTTTCTCCAGGGAAGCAAAACGCATGGAGAACTTTCACAAAATGTTGGTCTGGGAGGAAAAGCGGGATGAGGTTTCTCCTGGTCACTGCTGCTTCCTGAAACCCAAACTGAGAAGGTTGAAGCATGGGAGAACATGG
Source organism: Astur gentilis (assembly GCF_929443795.1). Classification (NCBI taxonomy): domain Eukaryota; kingdom Metazoa; phylum Chordata; class Aves; order Accipitriformes; family Accipitridae; genus Astur; species Astur gentilis. Next base: position 41,265,204 of record NC_064885.1, on the reverse strand, counting down.
GAGAATGGGCAAAGAAGGCATCAAATCAACCAGTCTGATTCGCGTAGAGAAACCTTGCCAAATAATTTAGTGCACAAGTTGGATCAGCTTTTAGGGGATATAACTTGTGTAACTTAGATTAATGTAACTTGTAATTCAAGCTGACACTGACTTTGCCAGCATCGCAAGGGTCATTTTGTGCTGTTCTTGAGCAATCTCTACAATGAACCAACCATCACTCATGCAATAGATTTAGTGTTTACAACTGACATTTTGTTGAAAGAATAGCTTTAATTTTGGTGGTGGGGGGGATCATAGCAGAAAAACAAAAAAAAGTCTTTGGTGGTAGTTGAAGTCTTCGTTGTGTCTCTCGGTGTTTATGAGGGCGGTGCCTGAATTTCAGGATTTTGTTCCAAATTCATGTTTGCATTTTGGATCCCCTTTGAGGAACTAGAGCCAAAAAAACAACTGCTAGTGTTTAGTGCTGTCCTGCACCACTGGTTTTTGTCATTTGAGGATTGAAAAGGATTTTCTTCTTTTTTGGCATCTGTACATGTGGCACGCGCTGCTTAAATCAAGGCCTGTGAGTGTATATAGCAAAATTAGCAGAACTGTGTCCAAGCTAAAATATGAGGGAGAAAAAAAAAAAGAAATCAAATATTGATGAAAGAAGCCATTAATTTTCCCAGAAAGTTTATCTGGAGCACTGCCATGCTCCTTTAATCCTCATGCCCAGAGTGTATGCAAAGTAACAGCTGGGATGGAAATGGTTATTCAGCCCTGAGAGCAGGATGGTGAAACCTCCCTTTGGTCCCCACCACCGTGCCCCAGCAGCTCTCCTGTAGCTCAGCTCTACAGTTTGTCGTAGCTGCTTACCAATGGGTTTTGGTTTTTTGTTTTGTTTTGTTTGGTTTGGTTGGTTTTTTTTATTATTTCTAATTCCTTCTTCTTGTGTCTATGTGCAGTGTAGTTAATCTTCAATAAAAATTTCCAACCGATTATTTCTAGCAGGGCTTGCTCTTGTTCCTCTTGCTGGTCGGGGGCAAAAGTGCTATGCCAAGAAATGGGAACCAGATCAGGGACTGAGCCATCATTAGTGATTCCAAGGAAACATTTTCAAAATGCAGCAGTTGGGGTCCTTTTTCCTTTTCAGTTCTGTTGTGGTTTGATTCTCAATTTTTTTTTTAGTCTGAGGAATTTGCTGTTTATGCACCAAACTGAAGAATACAGTATTTGCTCAGGGCTGAATGTTACAATGACTTTCCATTTCTCATCCTCTGAAGGCAGTGCCTCTTTCTAATACACCACTTCCTCCCCTGGTTCGGTTTTCCAAGAAAGGTCGTAACATCCAGACTCATGGTATTTTCTATTGTAGGAGTTCTTGCGGGATTTTTGCTTCAGGTTTGGGTAATGTTGAAAAAGGAATGGAAAATGAAATTGCATTTGCTCTTTCATCTTCAGATTTGCATATCTCATAGCAGGCTATATCCCATAAATTATGTTCCAGGAAACTGTGCTTAACTTCCCATGTGGAAGGGCGCACAAAAGGTAGGCTGCCTGTAGTATTTCGATGCAGATCCGTACTAATTTGTACAGAAAAAGCTCAGAAATGAAGACCGTGTTCTCTGAGACACAACTTTCCTAGAGCTGAGTGGGGTGGAATTTCACACCAATCTGGATTACGTCAAGTACAAAACTGACCCAGGAGCTATTCTTTGTCACCCAAGTCTTTTTTAAACTCAGCCTTCCTGGTGAAAGTCAAATAAGTCACGCACGTTTTGAAGTCTAGTGCTAACACTCGTGTATACATACTGTGAGCTCTACTGCTGAGTTTTACAGATGCCTGCAGAAGTGTCCAACTCATTTCTAAGGAGGCTGAGATGTACGTATTTGGATATTTAGATTAATATTTTACGTCTCTTTGGATGGCAGCATGGGTAATGTGTTTCAGGAAAGTTGGGAGTGCAGTTTATTAGAAATAATTGGAAATACAGTATTTATTGAGAGAACCAAGCCAGTTCTGAGGTTCTCGTCTGTAAACAATTAGAATATTGATTTCTAAAAATTATTCTACTTATGAGATACAGCTTAATTTATCAGAATAGCAAAAAGAACTATGCAGTTAATAATGCTGTTTTATTAGAGTGATATAATCAAATTAGAGTTCATGTAAGAGCAGCATAGTAAAAATAATAAGATAAGAATGATAGGTACGTATTGACATGCCTGAGAAAGATTGGCAGAAAAAAGACACACATCTAGGAAAAAAATACTATGTAAAAGCTGCTGAGAAGGATGACTTTTTAAAAATGTCAGAACAAATGTATCTGTCTGCCTATGGAGAGTGTTAGTGATGAGGTGTAGCTCCGAAGTTATTTTGCACCATTGCTCTGAGCTCCCAGCTCCAAACCATGCCCTACCTTATAAATCCCAGCTTTCGTATTCGTGATGCAGTAGCAGCATCAACAGTGTTTAAACCATAAAGCCATTGATTTAATTTTATGTAACACATAAGTAGGTATGTAATTGCACAAAATGGAAATGAGCATTTGGCAACTTAAAATAGGAATGGAGTTCTGCAGAGGATGCTAATTAGTTATTATGGAAGTTGCTTATTCTACTAATGACTTTTAAGTGGTCAGTGTGCCCTCAAAGTAGCTTCTTGACAGCTAGAATAACAAGGCTGTGCTATTATGAAATATTCTTTAGTCGTATTACTGCCACTGTACCAGCATGATCAAGGCGAGAGGATGCTGCCTAGGTGGCATTAATCACTGTGTTAATGGAAACGTTCCCCCGGAGAGATGCGAAAGGTGGGTTAGAGATCTGCCGAGGTGAGACTGCAGCAGCTCCCCAGTCAACTCAAGCAGGTTTAATTTAACCCTCTTTTAGATTAGCTGGAATAAATCTTAATTTAGGATAATGGAAAGATCATATTAATAATGATTAATATTAAATCCCCCCCATTTTTTTTTTCTATTGAAAACTGGTGTGTGAGATACCTTCATAGGGGTTTATTCTTTCTTAAAAAGCATTAGGAATACGTTGTTGAATGAGAGAGAATTAGGAAGGTTGAGAGCATTAGGAATAAACTGTTGCTGTGACAGAGGTCCCACTTATGGAAATATGTTTTACGCACTGGGATGGACAGCTACCTTTGTGTCTAGAAAAAGAGAAAAGTGCTTCACAGGAGAAGTATTCCTTAATAGGAAGAGAAAAGCATGAACTGTTCTCTTTTTACATTTTTCTTTGTAATGATATCGCGTTAGATAGGCTTCTGAATTATTTCCATTATACAGTGCTGATCAAGTGGACAGGACAAAGGACCTAGAAAAATCCTGAGTGTGTAAAATAAAGACAAGCTTTCTATAAGTTATTTCACCTCTGAAATACAGGAATTTCTCCGTCTCCCAAATCCTAGCGGTACATTACTTATCAGATTTTGTCTGTCTTAGGTGGGAGTCCAGAAACTTTGATCGATGTGTTTGTCATCTCCTGTATTGGGTTTGCGTGGCAAGGTTTTGGTAGCAGGGGGGCTACAGGGGTGGCTTCTGTGAGAAGCTGCTGGAAACTTCCCCTATGTCCCACGGAGCCAATGCCAGCCGGCTCCGAGACGGACCCGCCGCTGGCCAAGGCTGTGTCCATCAGTGGCAGGGGTTAGTGCCTCTGGGAGAACATAGTTAAGAAGGGGGAAAAAAAGTTGCTGGGACACAGAAACTGCAGCTGGAGAGAGGAGTGAGAACCTCTGAGAACCCCAGCCCCGCAGAGCCCCAGGTGAGTGCAGAAGGAGGGGAGGAGATGCTCCAGGCGCCGGAGCAGAGATTCCCCGGCAGCCCGAGGGGAAGACCACGGTGAGGCAGGCTGTCCCCCTGCAGCCCAGGGAGGTCCACAGGGGAGCAGATCTCCGCCTGCAGCCCGGGGAGGAGCCCACGCTGGAGCAGGGGGATGCCCGAAGGAGGCTGGGACCCCGTGGGAAGCCCACGCTGGAGCAGGTTTGCTGGCAGGACTTGTGACCCCGCGGGGGACCCACGCTGGAGCAGGCTGTGCCTGGAGGACTGCAGCCCGGGGGAGGGACCCACGCTGGAGAAGTTCATGGAGGACTGTCTCTCATGAGAGGGACCCCAAGATGGAGCAGGGGAAGAGAGTGATGAGTCCTGCCCCTGAAGAGGATGAAGCAGCAGAGACAAGGTGTGATGAACTGACCGTAACCCCCATTCCCCATCGCCCCCCCATGCGCCGCTGGAAGGGGCTAGGTAGAGAATCCAGGAGTGAAGCTGTGCCTGGGAAGAAGGGAGGCGTGGGGGGAAGGTGTTTTTAAGATTTGGGTTTATTTCTCATTACCGTACTCTGATTTGATTGGTAATAAATTAAATTAATTTTCCCCAAGTCGGGTCTGTTTTGCCAGTGATGGTAATTGCTGAGTGATCTCTCCCTGCCCTTATCTCGACCCGCGAGCCCTTTGTTATATTTTCTCTCCCCTGTCCAGCTGAGGAGGGGAGCGATAGAGCGGCTTTGGTGGGCACCTGGCCTCCAGCCAGGGTCAACCCACCACATCTCCAGAGCTGCTACTGCATCTTACTTTTTAGGACTGAAAATAAAGGGAATAGAGAAACTACAGTTGTGGCAGTAGTCTTGCACAGTAAGCTAAATTAAAATATGTTCACACTTTAACTGCTATTCCAGCAATTACTTTGTGCGGGGCACAAACAGGAAAAACAGCTACAAATTATTTATTGTGGCTCTATCACATTGTATGCTGGATCGGAAATGTACATCGTTACTGAAATGCGAGCCTTTATGTATTATACTGTTGTCTGAAGAATTTATTAACACTGACAGTATTGTCTTCACTATTTAGGTCAGTCCCAGCTACATCACTTTACCTTTTGTAGATTGCTTGGTAATCAATTTGAGAGCTCTGTTAAACACAACATGAAGTTCATTGTCGTCTGGCGAAACCCCAGACTGCCCATTTGAATTTGGCTGTGTTGGGAGAAGAATACGCATCTTTTTGTCCACCAAGCTAGCTCAAAACAAGACAACTTGCTAATTTTCATATACAGCCAGAAATGGAATTAAAAATGTGCAGTATTGTGAGATAGTTTAAAAAAAAAAAAAAGAAAAAAGATTTTTTTCATGTAAACTGGAAGCCCAGACTGTTCACTTGAAACATTGTAGCTACCACATCAATAACCCATGAGAGAAGTCTCAGTCCTTACTGCAAAAATTATACTGCAAAAATTAATCAATCTTTCACATTGATCCAACTAAGAACAGAGAAAATATTTTTGTCTTTTTTTCCTTTACCACCAAGTGATCGGCATTTACATCAGATATAGTATTCATATGGTTGCTTGCCTTATTTGTAGTTAGGAATGTATTTTAAAATATTAAATACTTGCAAACTGTTAAAAAATTGACAGAATTGAAGCTGTAGAAATTAGCGCCTTTCAGCTCTCTCGAATAAGACCATGACACGTAGAGTCCCAGTGTAGAGGCAGAGCTCGCCAGAGCACAGAGCACATGAAGACTGCAGAGATGCCCAGAAGAATGAATGAACTGGAAAGAGAGGAAGAAAAGAGTTAAAGATGTCAGCGTGTTATGGGATCTTGCTGATGGTTCCTGTGATGGAGATGCAGGTGCTGCTGATAGCCTTTAGATACAGCTTAGAGCCAGCCTAGTGAGTTGTTTTTTTTTTCCATCAGTGTTTGGGATAGATTTAAGATCAGTTAAATCGCCTTTGGAAAGAGAAATAGGCCAAAACCTGTAGCGTCCATAGTATAACCAAAGGGGTGTAAAGGTCTTTTAAAATTCTATCATCCCCATGACTGTTCCTAGTCCCCTGTCCACCGCAGCCCTCGTGGTGGTGGCTGCTCTCTCTGCTCTTTAGAACTTCTGACCCTGCTCTCTCTTCCTTTCCAGGACCCCTAGTTTAAATTTGGGGAGTTTAAATTTTGAGAGTTGGGTTCCCAGTGTTGCTCTATGGATGTTTTGCACTGAATATTGTCTCTCCTACAGCTACTGCTGCCACCGGCGTTAATTCTTACAACTCACCTTAGGGTAGCCACAAACGAGTAGATACGTATTTCTGATGTGCAGACCTCTTCAGAAACTAAACATTGAATCGGAAATATAACCAGAAGCTTCCCAATCACCAAACAGAAGTGAAGACCTGTTTAAACGTAGGTGTTGGCAGAGAGGATTGATTTGAGCTTCAGCCCACCCAGTGTTTGGTTTCAGACTGTCCCCTCCATCTGACTTGACACAAAGAAAGCAGCTAAATTCCTTTCAAGCAATTTCAGGTATTTGGCAAGACAAAATAGCTTGTACTCTAGAAAACATCTGATCCTAACTGGTTAGAAATTAGATAATCCTAATATCTGAATTACTTTTTCTACATTAATATTGTAACTTTGGCTGCCCTCATTATCTGTAAAAAAAAATACACAGTTCTTACCATCTGACTAAGTTCTCAGCCTCAGTGATTTCCTTGTTGTGAGGATTTCAGATGTCTAATTAAGTCTTGTATTGGAAGAAAAACTTTTCCTGGTTTGTAACCTCTCAACTTCATGCACTGACCCCAAATTCTGACATCATGAGACTTACAGAACAGGATTCCACCATCCCTCTGTTGTTAGTAAATCTGTGTATTTTAATTATGTCTTCTTGCATTTGCTTCCTCTCTAAGGTAAACAGGTTTATTTCACTGGAAAACTTTTCCATGTCAATAATGATTCTTATTGCCTCTTTCTGAGAGCCACTTAGTCCAGGAGGATGTTTTCTGAGACAATGACAGGTACTGAGCACAGCGTTTCAGATGGCAAGAGTGAATAGGGAATTTATATAATGACATTATAATCTTTTCTATATTATTCTTCATCCCACTTATGCATCCTAATGTTTTTTTCGCTGTTTCAGCTGACGCTCCACGTTGAAGAGAGATCTGCTTTTAGCTGCTGAAAATGATGCCCATCATTTTCCTGAGTTGCTACAATTAATGTTGAAACTCATAAGGTATCTGGGTCGTTCAGACTTTCCTCTCCTGTATGCATTACTTTGTATTTCTTAGCACTCGGTTTCTTTTGTTGGCTTGCTGGATATTAATTTAGGCTGGATCTTCATGGGGGAGCTCAGGAACGCAGACCTGACAGCATTTGCATTTTGGTAATAGCGTTTCATTTCCATGTTGGATGTGGCTCACTCTTGGTGTTTTCGTATGTCTATCATACATCTTATCCCAAATGTTCATTTTAAGTAATTTTAACTGCCTAGCAGGATATTTTAAATTTATTTTTAAACATTTCTGCTGGCATAGCATAATTTGTGGGAGGCAGACAATTTTCTAAATCAAAGTGGAATTCCTATGCAGGTACATATTATATTTCCCTTAATACCTAGAGAGTGCATGAAGTTATATCTTATTACAGTTGAGTACCAGAGGAAAGTATAACACTTTGAAACACATATAAATAAGGTATATTTTATTTCAGGCTTCATGAAACAAGATTTTAAGCTTTGATTTTTTTTTTTTTTTTTATTATTACAATACCTTTAACTTTTATATATATATATATATATTTAGCTCTTATCCATTTAGATTTTTGAAAATTATATTTCAAAGCACTTTTTGTACCTATAAGGATCAAACATAATGAGTTTCTCATCTCAGTGAAAAATATATTGAAGGACTATTTCTTGTCAGGACCAAGTCTGAGTTGTGGGAAGGCAGGGGAGGCGAGTTTGTTTTGAGCCGGAATGCATTTTACCTGACACGGTGCAATTGTGGCCATGAAGCCAATGTGTACACTGTGAATTACTGCTGCTGCTTTGCAAAGACTTCTCCCCTTTGAGTACTCTGCATTGTATTTATGTCTGTCCTGTGCCACTCCTGCCATACGTATTGCTCTGGTAGGATACGTGCAAATCTGGAACCGCGTTTCCTGAGCCCTGGCCGATTTGGGACATTTTCCTGGTGCGTTTGTCGCTGCCTTGCGATCCATCGTATGATCCTCCTCCTCCCATGTTGTGCCTTTTTTTGATATCAGCAATCATGGTTAAAGCAGTGGTAGTAGCCCCACAAGTAGCTAGTCTGTTTGTGGCCACCCTGAAGGCGAACTGTGGAAGCAAAAGATGATCATATCAACTACTTAGTTTTGGAAGAGCTTCTCTTGGATCAGCCTCATGTGGTACAATGCTGCTCCGGAGTTCAGGAAAGATTCAGGGCTCTGCGGAGCTGGCAGATAATGGCAAGGATGGCAAAAATACCTCTGGGATTTTAGGACAATGAAGATTATCAAGGGAAGGAGTGAATAGATCTTCTCGTAGAACCGCAACGTGAGCACCCCGTATGAAGTTTCCTCGCTGCCAGAAGCACGGGGCTTTCACTGCCGTCTGGGGCTGGCCACTGCTGATAACACGTGGTTGGTGGAGGCCAGTCGCCTATTGAAAATGGACACGACAGTGTGGGTTGAGGGCCGAGGTAAAGGTATGTTGGAAGCATGTTATATAGGTTGCCAGCCTAGGAGAGGGTGATTTGCAGTCTATGAGAGTCCCAAAATTCAGTCTAATTATTGTCCTACATGCAAATCCTCAGGGTCTGTCAGCAGAAAGAAGTATTTCTCTATTGTCCTTTAGGCTTGATTGGTGTTATTGATGTTCCCTGTGCTATTCCAGGGGACTTCGGTAATTCTCCGCTCTGCTGGGTGTTGAGAGCTGCATTGTAGAGAAAATCTACGTTACGGCTACGGTATGCCATGATGACGGTGGGTGCATTTGAAAGATAAAGGACACATTGCAATGACTCATAAACAACTTGGAACGGAGGGTCGTACACTGAGCTGCACAAAATTCAAGAGTGGCACAGGGACCCAAATGTCATGCTCTGGCACACACCTCTGTCCGGAATTTTGAATTCACCTTCTGCCTTTTAATGGCCTGGTGAATGATGAATTACAAGTTTATTCTAGGTGTCTGAATGTTTCAGGCTTATAGTGAGTATTAAAATACTATCTCGGATGCTGTCAAGTTGTTAATATAAGGATTTTGCATGAGTGCCTGTATGTGCATAAGAAAGAGGAGAGGGCTGTGTTTCTGTGGTATTAAGGCAAAGCAGACAAATTCAGAAGACTACTCTAGTAAATAAAAAATACTAAAGATAAGCTCCACTGCATTGTTAGCACTTCCCATCTCTCTAGACCCATGAATTCTTCATGCCTCCTACAAAGTTTAAAAAATGTTTTGGTAAGAAACTTTCACAACGTGTTTTATTAAAATCATGCTCCTGCTGACACATTGATAAAGTTCTTCTCTAGTGGAAGCTTCAATGATTTTAATTTTATCAGGAAAATACATGAAAATCAAGCAAGAGAAAAACCATCAAACTCTAATAAATCCTTTAAAACAAATTAAAGTGATGACTGAGCTGACATATTCAATTTTCAATAAAAAAGGATTTTCAGCAAGCCACAGGCATTACTCAAAGACTTAAATCTGCAAACCCAGAATTCTGCTTGTTTGCTTGCTCTTGAGTACATTAGATCAACTGGGTGGCTGATCTGTAAAACACGGCACTGCCCACACTGCAGCGTGGGGCAGCTCGGTGGTTACCAACATTGGAAGTTTCTTACGAGTAACAGGTAAGGAGAGAAAAATGACTTTTCCATGAACTTTCTGTACACAAATGATGTGAAGTTTCATGTTCGGCTCATTTGCAATTCAGATAATTAACGATAAGGCGTAGGATTTGTGTACCAAAAGCATAGTTAAAGAACTACATATGTGTTGTTCCTACATAATTCTCCACTGAATAGTGCTGAATGTATCCTAACGGACCTCCGTTTGTTACTTGCTCATTTGAACATATAAATACTGGAAAAAAAACCCAATCCTAGCTGGAAAATTTCCTTCCTCCAGTTTCCCATTTAAAGGAGAGCACGGGATAACATCCTATAGAAATAATATTAACCATGTTAACCGTTAAATTGCAAAGCAGAGTACTGGTCCAAATATTCCACTGCACAGACAGTGTTACGTGAAAAAGCTCCTTATTGGGTCCTCTGTGAACCTGAAGAGAAATTATCTATGAAAACTATGAAGTAAGGCCAGTATTGTTGGTTCATACATCTGCCTCTGCTTAGAGACTGAAGAGCTGATCATTTCTGTCCTCTCTGGTTCTCCTGCCTAAGGGCTCTTTCCAATTTCAATTAACAGTCAAAGACAGAAACCACGTCTGTCACGTCTCTGTATTGCATTTTCTTAATTTCCTTTTTTTTTTTTTGTGGTATGTCACTCTTTTTCGTATTGTGAGCAAAGGGATGTGTCTTTGGCCGAGCACCTAATGACTGAATAAACTCCAGAAAATAATATGCTGATTTCCTAATAACAGCAGAAATTACTCTCTCTGACTTCACTAGTAGCCTTGGCTCGATGCGTTTCTGATTAATTAGGCAGCATTTTTTCAATAATGAAGCAATTTAAAAATGCATTTTAAGGTCTTAACAAGTGGTGTGTACTGGATGCCACAATTTTTACAGTTTAGTTTATTCAGTTTTTGATGATTTGTGGATCCTGCCCCACACTCCACCTTTGAATCTATACCTCATTGCCTTCAAAGCTTCTGGTGCTGTTTTTATAAGGAAATAATTAATGTTTGTGACCAAAAATGCAAGGCATGAATACAGCAAAAAGTGGATTATGACCTCTAATTAAAATGTATATATTAGTACAAATGAAATTCCTCCTTTATAATTACTCAACCATACTGTACTTTTGATGAACGTCTCATGTGGAACAACGTCAGCAGAAGGTGGGATGTTATTGATTGCTAAAGAGCTGTACTCCTTGAGGCACTACTTTTTTACAGGTAAACTTTATACAGTTTCTTGTGTGTAGGACATAAATCTTTATTGGAGAAGGTCTGTCAGTAACAGCGTCATAAAAATGACTGTTGAATATTCCTGGTAATTTGCGGTGTGCTTCGAAGGTCAGCCATTAGCTGTCGGAGAGGTTGAGCGGCACACGGTGTGGGTAGCAATTTATTTGGGAATTTCTGGCTGGTTAAATGGCTGTCAGGCATGACAGCTGCATTTGTAGCAAGAGTTAATGTTCGAGGATTTGTCAGGACTCTGACTCTCCTGACCTAATCTTTAATTTAGTCACACATTTTCATTTTCGGCGGGCACAAGACTGATGTGTCGCATGGATGGATTGATTTTTGTTTTTCATATTAATGGGTTTGTTCCCACACGATGCTGATTTTGTTGATATTTATGTACTCTGAGCCCATCCTATTAACCGGATAGTCCTGTAATGAAGGCATTAGTCTAAAGTCCGCTAGAACAGGGGTAAAGTTCCTCAAGAATTACTGTGGAGTTATAAGGATTACACAAATGTTCAATTGCTGCATTTCCAAAGTCTACATCATAACTAAAAGGAAGAAAAAGTACTCCCAATTAATATCAGTTCCACAAAAGAGACTTTCACTAAGACTTTTTATTTTAACATGCAGCTTTTCTGCTATGTGTTTTGTTGACATTTAAGGTTATCGTAAAAGTACACCAGTTCCTTCTTTACGAATATGCTGATTGTCTCTTCTAAATCCATCTTGCTCCAGGTTAAGAGAATTTGTTATGTCTCAGAAATTCTGTATATTCTTGTTTGTTACCGGCATGCTTTTTTCCCTCTCTTTAGAAGGACATACACTTTGTCAGCAAGGAAGTATTTTCTGGAAATAATTTAATTGGGAGGAAAAAAGGCTCTTTCTTCTCTTTTTTACTCCAACAGAAAGAACGCCCGTGATTTTGCTTTGTGAAGCATGGCACAACATTATGCACTCAGCCGTGGACTCAATTTCATTTTATCCCATCTACAAAGCTGCTGCTACTTTGGAGTTACGTCTCAGAGCATTCTGTCCCACACCCCCGCTCGTTATTTTGTTGTTGGAGTTAAATCTGAGTTTGATGGTTCAGTGTTTATAGAACAGACGTAACCTGTCAGCTGGAAGAGCCTTCCTTCCCAAACTGATTGCGGACTTGAAAGGCTGAAAGTTGAGTTGTCTTTCATTGCTTTGAATTATCTCCATTCCTGCAGAATGCGTAACTCACATTTTAGTTGTGTCTGCTAACAGGTAGCTCCCAGTGTTTTGTAAGTTGTATGTATTGTATTTAAGTAGTTGCAGGTGAGGTAGGGGGAAAAAAGAAGAAAAAAGGAAGCCGAACATGAAGTAACAGCTTGAAATAGGTTGAATTTCTAACGTTACCTTCATAGCCCAGTGCTAAATCTGTTCTATACTAATGCTACCAAAATTGTCTGGTGGCAGTTGTCCTGGTATCTGTGCTGGGATAGTTCGGGGACAGACCCCAACTGCCCCGTCCTCCTCCCAGTGAGATTCCATCTGCTTGGAAAGATGTAGTTCAGGAGGGGAAAGGGGAAAAAATATGATGTCCTTACCCCGATACGCACAGGTCCTTAACCCGCAGCATCTACGTTCAGGAGGTTCAGCGGTGCTCCAGCCCGTGGTGATCACTGACTCTGCTGGGTATCAGCATCACGAGAGATTTCATATGATCACCCTCATTTGTATCCCAGCGGTGAAATCTAGAAATGGCTCTAGAGCCAAGCCCTTGGGAATGGCCACCGACTCCTCCGGACCGTGCCAGCCACATGGGTGCCACCTCGAAGCTCCCTGAGCAACCACAGCAGGAAAGTTGGCTTTTACAGCTGCTTCTCCGTTCTGCTGTTTCTACTGGAAGGAGGTGCAGGTACAGAAGGTATTTACGAGGCGGTCTGCATTTCAGGCTCTTGTTTTTCATCAAAGTTTAGATCAGCTTACGTAGAATGGTAGAGCTACTGAATAAGCGGTCGGTTGTTCCTGCCTCACCTGTACCTCAGCTACTGTTGGGATCTTCATCCAGCCTTTGCAGGCAGTCAGGTTGGTTGTGCACTTGCTTGGTTTGTCCTAAGGCAAAGGGTTAGGCTAGAGGAGAGGGGATAAATAACTGTAAAACACCTTGGCACAGAGCTTCGGGATGGTTCAAGCTGTTCTGAGAGGGAAGGCAAGAAGTAGCCCGTGACCGGGGCAACTATTTGTGGGTTTAATGTCATTGCTGTGTCTTCTCCTTCTCTACCTACAACCCATCCCACCCAGTCTCTGCCCATGAGCGCACAACAGCCAGATTGTGGACATCGGTCTCTTAGTTGTGTGGACTGATCTGATATTGAGGACCAATGTCACTCACAAGCTTGTGGCTTAAATTGCTAAAAACCCAAGTGTTTTTTCATGCTAGATTTTGCAGATACTAAAGAGGGATTTCTAAATCACGTTTATCATACATATTATAATCTCTAGTAAATAAGGGTATTTGTTATTTTTACTGTGTGCATACTGAAAAATCTATCCTAAAGGAGAAGCAAGCTAGGTAAAGCATGAAAAAAAAAAAAATTGTTGAAATATAATAACTTTTCATGAACATGTCGTTCTTTGTAGCAAAGGAAATAACAACAACAATTAAATTCCTTGAGCTATATGCGACTGGTTTTCACTCCAAATGTTATTTTTTTTACCTGAAATTTCCATGCTTTCCTTAGATTTTAGGTACATTGCTTAATCTTGTGTCTGTTTCTCAGTGTTTAATTAGTGAAAGTTGCATGGTTTTCCTGTAATAATTCATCATCTGGGCTTTAACATTCTTGGTTAATTAGAACTTAATGTCTATTTATGGAACATAAAAAAAATTAAATCTGAATAGCTTCAGATTTTCTAGGGTTCCTGAGCAGTTAAGAACAGAAATCTGAAAGCAAAGGTTACTGTTCATAAACAATAAACTATGAACACTCCATTTCTATACTTTAATCTGAATGATTAAATACCACATGCAACTTTATTACAATTTAAAATAGGGCAGATACATCTGTTTTGGTGAGCTGATAAGTAACTTTTGAAAGCCCATACTTGTAGATCTGTCATGTTGATTTTAAGAGGCACAGCAAAGTTCTAGATAGAGCAATTCTTTGCATAGAAAAATATTATGTAGCCAGTTTGTGTAAAATCCCAATAAACTGTCAAATAGCTTTTTTTGTGCTATATTTCTAGAACAAGCAGAGAATTAAAATTTACACAGAAAATAAAAAAATCAATAAAAGGTAAGGCAAACTGTTGGTAGAGAAGAAAAAAATCTTTAAAAGGGTAATTAATTTTGGTGAGAACTCATCCTTTTCAATATTTTTAATTTCAGAACTGATTGATGCCCACCTTGACGTTCGAGTCACACTGGTTACGTGGCCCACGTGAATCCCCACGTGTGAGGAGTGGGCGCTCCGCAACCTGCCCAGGCCGAGGAGCTGCCTGTGAAGGTTAGTTTACAACATCTAAACTTCTTCCAGGTTGCAGATATCCTGCTGTGACGGCAAAAAAATACTTGGGATTTTCTAAGTCTTGAAATATTAATGATTAATCATCACTTTGAGCCCTTGTCCAGAAAGATATTTATCTGCAACATATTCTTGAAGTTATTTCATCCTATTATTATCCTATTAAGCCCATTCATTATTGTGAGTTATCGTAGGATCTAGTTTGAAGTGACCCCATGTTAGCTTTTTTCCACCGCTGTTTGTTAAAATATAACGTGTTACATGTACTTGGAAATGTGTTGTTTAGCATCCCTTCACTGGGCTGATCAATATGGTATTTGAAAAAGAATATCAGTCTTGATTACAAAATCGTCTCTGTTCAAGTTTGTGCATATTTTGAAAAATGGAGACACCGAAAGAGGTGGCTTATGAGTTTTTATGCTTTCAAATCTAATCATATTTTTAGACCTGGCATTAAACATTGAGGGTTGGATATGTCACAAACCCCAGCCCGTTCCATTTGCAGTAATAATCCTCCTTGATTAAGACTTATAGTTAGATTATACCAGAGATCAGAAATCATTTCTCAGTGGAGTGACATTTATATCATTTTCTTTAAACAAGTAGGAATTATCCCCATTCAAATGAAAATGAACATGATGTTTGCATCCTTCTATTTCTTTAAATACCTACTTCTTATCTGTATTCTTATTTCTGCAGGAAATAATATTTTGTGCCTTTATTATAAAATATAGCAGTGTGAAGGAACATTAGAATTCAGTCCAGAAAATGTGAAGCTGCTGTTTTCTTTGCGATATAATGTTAAAGTGCTGTTGTGTATTTGCTAATTATGGTTAGTAAATCACATTTCTTTCCAGATTTCCGAAGGTTAAGATTACAAATATTTGTATAATGGAAATGCATATAATGTAAAAACTTGTGCAATTGTTGCTTATTAGCTGAAAGGCCTACAAGAGAAGCAGGCAATTCATATTAGGAAAGCAGAAGATTCAGTCTAATTGTTACTTTAAGACTTTTTAAAACTCACTTTGAAATCAATAGGAAAATTTCCTCTGGCTCTAAAGGGAGTTTGTTTACCTCCTGGGGAAAAAAAAAATAAAATATATATATATGAGAAATAAAGATAACTTGACTTAAAAACATGCACCATCATTTGCTCAGGAGGGTGTCTTACTTTTTCTGATCCAGAGGAATAAAAAGACAGGACACTCCGCAGCACCCAGCCTAGAAGTCGTCACCGACTGCTTCTGCAGGCAGTTTGAGAAACGGACCCTATTTTTTCTTGCCGCATCTGTGTTCCTGAAGGTGGGAAAAACATCAAAGCAAAAGGCTGCTTTGCTAGCATTGCTAGCTAAGCTGGTAGTTTGAATGGCTGGTGGATAAGTTACACTGATGTATTTTTTATTGTGTGAGTTTTGGTTGTGATTGTAGCAAACAATATGAAGCAAAGGGGTAAATATCCAGAGCGCTGGAATAACCGTGTCTGCCAGCGATATATTCACACGTAGTCTAATAGCCCAACATGTTGCTGCCTGGGAAAACAGGCAGATAGGAGTTGGATGCCAAGAAGAGTGCCATGAAATTGGACTACTTGGTGTTAAACCAAGTATTCAGCGGGACTGGGTCTGAGCGAGAGCGAGACAGAGCTACAAGAGGGAACGGGAGAGAAGTAGTCTCTCTGAAAAGAAAAAATAGCCCAAAACAAAGGAGCATGGCTTACTTTGGTTATGAGAGTAGTTTTGCGATGGATTGTGGTTTCATCAGGCAGAAGTGATGGGTTTTGACTGTTATGATTATTCTGGAGTCATTATTTAATAGTACTTTTAACCTTCCACTGCGGCACACCAATAGAGTTTGCAGGAGAAGGGAACGTTTTTGGAAGTGCCGCTGCCACGTGGTAGCTCTGTGACAATATATCTGGTAGCAGATGTGGCCGTAGCATTTTATTTATAGATAAAGAAAACAGATCAAGTGTGGGTCAAAAATAAATCAGGCAGGTTATTCCAAACAGGTGTACATCCCAAAAGAACAAAACCAGTGATTGTATTAATCTTTTCTGAAACAGGAAGTTACTAATTTTCAAAATCCTTATTTATTCTGTTCTAAAATTTGTTTATTGGCATTCACAAGATATTGTACGTGTTCCTAAAACTTCTCAACTAAACTTAAATGGTAGCATTTAAAATCTTTTCTAAATGCCACATTTGAAAATTTTGTATTAAGGCACCATAAAATCCATAAAGTGCTTAAAACATTTAAACTGTACAGAAAAGCTACTGCAACTCATTAGTTTGCCTCAAATGTGATGATTTTTCATGTATCCAAAATGAATAGCAGAAGAGGATATTCCAGGTGTTTATTCTTAGTCTCAATGGACTTTTTTCATACGTACAATTGGTTAGTTAATAGTAATTGAACACTTATTCAAGATAAGTATTCAGTATTCTGACTTGATAAGTATTTTTCTCTTTTCCCACATACTCCAATGTGACACTGAAAAAAAATTAATTAATAATGTCAAACCATTGCTTTTTTTAAAGAGTCATTATCTTTTTGTTAATTGTCTGATGGGAGGAATGTATTCATCTCACATGAGCCATTTCTCAGGCTCTTTTTCTGGTGAATGGATCTTTTGTGAGGCAGCAATCTTACCTTGACCTATAGTAAAGCTTTTGAACCTCTCTCTATATACAGAATTGTTCAAATACCTTTTCTTCAAACTTCTGCATTTTACTGAGTGGCAGAAGCTTCAGAAGGCAAAGAACGAAATTTCATTGCCTGTGTTCAAACCTAACGCCATCTGTATAAAAAAACTTAGGTTTTATTATTCACGATGTATTACTCAATTTTTATGCATCTGGATGTGCAGCATTAGCAGAAGATGAAAAGTAGGTTTACAACAAGTGGTAACACCTTTCTGAGAGGCGGTGGTAGATGGTTAGAGGGACTGACTCTGAAAGTTTCAACTCCTTTTTCAGTACGAGTCACCTGCTCCGCGGAGCTCTACGTCGGAGCGTGCAGCACTATATAGTCTATATATTGTGTTTCCGAACTCTTGCATTTGAAAATGAGCAAATACTACAAGAATTCAATGAATACTGGAAGTACACATCCCTGGTATTTACTCTTTAACTTCATGAATGTTTTACTTTTGTATATACGGTTATTTAAGTATTAATTAATTTAGGTATATAATTTTTAGTGAATTTAATAACAAGCAGAATATAAATGGT
This sequence comes from Astur gentilis, assembly GCF_929443795.1. Lineage (NCBI taxonomy): Eukaryota > Metazoa > Chordata > Aves > Accipitriformes > Accipitridae > Astur > Astur gentilis. The sequence goes on along the minus strand of NC_064885.1, from coordinate 41,247,625 downwards.
AAATTAAATTAATTGCTCTGTAATAAAACCCCACAAACATGTTCCTTCCATCAAAGTTTGATATAACCCAATTAAAAATAGGATAAAACTCATCCCTTTGTCTTAATAGGCATGTTAAATTAGCCATTTCCTCCTAAGAAAAAAACATGCTTAGAAACAAACTCCACAATGTTTAGGAATGGAAAGAGTTGATTTCTTGTCCCCTGCTATTTGTAATCTGTGATTAAGTGGTGTGAAATGGGGCTAAGCCTTCCTGTTGGTGCCTTAGAGCGCTTCCTCCTCCCCTGTGCGCTCAAAATATGTCTGGAACAAAAGTAGAGCAAGGCAGTACTAATCTTCATTTTCTCCATAGCGTTAGAAAATCTTTTATAGCAATGTAAACTCTAAACAAAGCCTGTCATTTGTTTAATCCCACAAAGCTGTAACTCTTATAGAGGCATGGATAAAAAGAAAGAAAACCTAATTATATGTATTTCCCACATTACATGGTAAAAGTAATTGGAAGATGTCTTTCTGTCTCCACGCGTAAAGTTAATTTCTTGGGTCCTTTTTTTTTGTACGTGCATTTGGCTGAATTTTCGAAAGTTGAAATCTCAGTGGTTAGAGGTTGGACTGAAGAAGATTTGAGTTGATATTCAGACAGATATATTATCAAATATGCCTGCAGTGACCCTAAACCCCACATTATTCAGCTGCTTTGCTATCGTTATACATGAATTTCATTGTTCTTGTTACCCACACAGTGACCTAAGCAGTTTCATAGAAAGCGCTGATCCCTGTGCGCCAGGACACCGCGTGTGCCACCGGTCCCACATCGCCCTCTCCGTGGAGGAGGTGGAGGATGGACTAGGTCCTTACATCCGATTTCTTTACTGTACGTGGGTGAGCACACAACTGAAGACAGGAACCTGGACTACCCTCCTGTTGGTCTGCTCCATTATGTACTTACGTATTTAATCACATCCTGGTGAAAACGCATAGCTGCCCATGCTCCTGCATGACTACGCGGAAGAGACTGAGAGATCACGACCTGCCATTTATGCAGCATGAATAAAAGCAGCACTATGAATAAAAGCTTAATTCTGAAGTTCTCCAAGTCTTGTCACATTGGCAGATGTGATCATAACTTCAACTTATTGATCAGTTTGATTTGGAAATGTTCCCTGTTGCAAAGGTATCACCTCTTTTCCTCTAATTCTTGAGTTGTGAAGCCTAGGATAAATATATTTTGTTGACTCTGATTTTTACTTGCAACATAATAAATGGGAAAACTTGTTGCTATCATGCTAAGCAAACTTCTTTTCCCAGTGGAATTGCGAATACCTAAGGTTAAGTAAAATGTGCTGTAAATAAAGCTTTGGTTGAAGCAAGGTTATAAACCAGGTGATTATCATTTTATTAGGAGTGATAGAGACGTGTACACAAGCAATAAGAAAGGAAGATTTGAGAAGGCAGCTGGAAGCAGATGGGTATATGGAATGGGGAATACCTACTGAAATGAAAGGTCATTTTCCATATTACATATAGTGAACCTTAGGGCTACAAAGTGCTGAAGAGATCTAATGGTGAGTCATAAAATAAAATGGAAGTACAATATTGCAAGAAACTAGGCAAACAGTAAAATAACTGAGGGTCACCAAATATTTGGGAAGACTGCTAGAATGACAGACATAGTAGATTAACTACACGACGTAGAGCTCAAGCAACCATAGATTGAAAGACTAGCATACAAACCCCCTTTTGAGGCACGTTGGCCATGGAAGTGGGAGCGGATTCTTGGGCAGGGAATGATGGAATCCGTCCTTTGGGTAGTACATAGCTTCTAGAGGTTAATGGAAATTTCCTTTTTAAGAGACACCCACATTGAATTTGTTCATTTTCTTACTATTAATTTAGATGTAGAACAAGTATTTCCTTAGATGACTAATACTTTACAACGGAAGCTATGTTCCTTATTTATATTCTAGTACACATGGTGGGGATGTGGGTTCCTCCTTGTTACTGCAATAGTAACAGCACAATAATGGGGCTGTTTCAAGGGCAGTGAGAATTTCGTCTCCAGTGTCAGATGCACTCAACAGCCTCACCTTGCAAAGCAGCAGCTTTGATTAAAAACATGAAGCAAAAGGATAAAACAGCAGGAGCTGTTTCCATGGTTTGAAAAAAATTTAGTCTACCTGACTGTCCAGTGGGTAATACTAGAATTTAGTATAGTGGAGTTTGTTATGGTACAGTACTGAAATACTGGAGCATTGTCTTAACTGTTTCCGTTTACAGAAGACATAAGTGTTCTAATACAAGAGGAAAATCTTAAATGAGTGGCAGCAATATATTTGTATAGAGAAATATGTTGCAGTTAATAACTCTTTTAGACAAAGTATTTGTTTTATTATTAATAATAATTAACGTTTCCCCATCCATTCAGCTACTCTTTTCCAGTACGTGGTGATGATTCAAATCATGTAAGTTTATATCTTTTGTTTACCTGAACCACTTTTCTAAATAACTGGCCTTTTTCAATTATTTGTTTGTAGAGCACTTTAATCACCATTACCTCTATTCCCATGTCACATATTGTATCCTAATTTTATTTTTCAGTGGAATGAAAACATTTTAAATTGAAATTTGAAATTACCATGATCACTATATGTAGGTAAACTCAGTAATTATTAGCTTTTCTGTAAATAATTTGGTTCTGTGGTTCCTCAACATATAGCGGATGTTCACAACAGGATTGTTCTACTGCAGGTACTATCTAATAATAGGAAAGTACTTGCTTTCGATTAGGTAATTGTACCCGTTAATTAAACTCCATTTAATCACAAAACATTCTATTTAAATCTTGTTGCAGAAAATATTTCTTAATATATACATGACTTGTTTGGGTGAATAATTCAACTGCATATTGTTTATTAATAATTCACAGACAAGATGTTCCTGTAATTTCCCCAATAGCTCTCTTAGCTGGTAGGCTCTACTGATTTCATGGCATTTTCCTCTTAAAGAGGCTGCCGCTCCACTAGTGTAATTGGCAGAGCCCCATTGACTTCACTGGGGCCTCAGCAATTCTTACCAGCATTTATTTGCATCATTAAAGGCATTTAAAAATCTGGTCTTGTAAAGAACAGATGATGTGGTATTAAAAGAAAGTCAAGCTCATTGTGTCATGAAAAATCCTTTGAAAGTCACCAGGGGAGGGAAAACTCCACTTTTCCTGGCTTTTCTCCTCTCTCTTCTGTCTTGTGAGGGGTCGGAGACTTGGCGTCAGGGACTCGTAGCCCCCGGGTGCGGTTGGTATCATCGGGGGGTCCTCTCCTCCTCCTGATGGCTCCCCTGGCTCCTGAAGCTGCCCGACAGCAGCTGGGAAAACTCTGCCCAGCAGAAAGTTTGCTCCAAAGTAATGAGTGCATACCTTCGTTATTGCCCTATCAACAAGCTATAGTCTCAATTATTGGTTTACCTAAATGTTTACGGTTTTTAAGGACCAATTTGTTCGTGACGCTTTCCTACTCGTTAAAATAGGAAAGTGATAAACAAAACTGTTCTCCTATTGAAAAAGTTGTTTTTAATTATTTTTCTTCTTTTGGTGCTGCACTAATAAGGCTTGATGATCTTTGACTTTCTGAATGTAGTTATCTTCTTTAAAGAGGCACATACGAAGTGACTAGTTTCAGCTGTAAAAAATAGAATATTAGCATTTTAATTTTAATGATTTTGTAATGTGCTGAAAAAAAAGGATCCACAGAATAATGCCAAGTAGAGCAAAAAGGTTTTCTGAGCGCTCAGTCATGCATGGGCAAAATCCCCCAAAACGTTTTCCTAAAGCTAAGCACTTGCCCATGATTATGTTTAGTTATCTTACTAACAGACTTAGTCCTCAATGAGTTGTAAGTTCAGTTTTCCCTTTGAGCACCTATCAATATATATGACTATAGTACACTATGTGCACCATCAGAGGTCATTCATTAGGCTTGACCTACGTTTATGCTTACAAGAAATGGGCAAATTTGTGGTGAGGTAGCTGTAAAAGAAAAATGGTGGTTGCTAATAAATGGTAAGACTCCAAAACCCCAGGTATTTTAGCACAGTTGGAGAGAAGTTTCCTGAAGCAGAGTTCATTTGCAGTGCGAGTTACTACACTCCGCCCTGTAATAAATGTCAGCGCTGCTGCAGGGATCATAGTTCAGCTTCATAATGTGGTAATGAGCTGGCATGGCACAAATATGAAAATAGTGTAAATAAATATCGAAAGTATTATGGTAGCGTGACAGAAACTATGATCAGATACATAATGTCCAGATTCAGAGGCACTCCCTGAAGAGCAAAAGAGTGTTTGTTGCTCAAAACGGCATAAAAAAGGTAAATTGTCTTGCATGGGCATCATGCTTGTCTGATTTAAGAGCTGTTTAGCTCACTGTCTAAAAGGCTAGCTCCGGTTTTTGCCCATGTGATTCACCCAGAGTGCAGGAAGCTACGAGAGATAAAAATCTTGTAGAGCTGTTAACACTATTTTATTTTGAAATTGATGCGCAAGTCTGCCAAGTAGCACAGATGCTTAATACACTCAATTTGTGAAAGAGATTTTAATCTTCACAAATACACAGCTTTTTACTCAGTCACTGGCTCTCCTATGTGAGAAGGAGAAATATTCAACAAGGCTGAGGACGCTAAACAAACTTAAAGATGTAACACCACCATGAAGGAGGGAGAAAACTCATGGAGAGAGAAGAAATTAAGGGCAGCACGTTCTGTAAGTTCAAAGTTGAGATTTTAATGGGTTTGGGGGGTTGTTTTTTAAGTTTTGGTCAATTCTGCTGTAATCCGGTACGGATTCTTTTTTTCTTGGCTACTGGTTGCTATAACAGAAATATTTTTCTTTGGGACATTGCCGAAATAACATCAGTAGGTCTGTGCTCCAGCATCATTCCACTTGCCTTCCCTAATGACCGTATTCCCATCCTCTAATGGTGTGGTTTCTGTATTTATGGGTTAGCCATGACATTTTATACGCTTTTCAGCTTTAGCATTTGGTTCATAGTTACAGGTTTGAGCGTGCATTCTGCATAATGAAGGAAACTGGCTAGTGGGACGTGTGACCCTTGCAAATTTAAGGAAGGCCCCTGGCAAGGAATCTCTAATAAAAAGTATCTTCAAGCTCTGTAGATCCATGAGCCCAAGGCAAGAGTGAGCGCCATTAAATTATTGAAAGGCAAGGAACGAAATATAGGCACACAGCAATACTGTGTAGGGATTGAAACATGGTTTAAAAAAACACAACTGTTAAATTGGTTTTATTTGTGAGGCTTATTGTATGAATATTGCATTGCTAAAAGACAGTCTCAACTCAGCAGTTCTTTTCCTCTCTTCCCCTTTCTTTCAATTATCTGACTTATTCTTTTCCCCTCTGAAATTTTCTGGTAGCATTTTTGGAAGTGATAAAAGCACTGGGTTGTGATGACGAGCTTTCCTATTTACTCAGTGGCCGTATAACACGCCAGCCCAATTCAGGTTCACGTTACAGACAGGGACATTCGCTCTGCTTGACGCATGCCGAGAGTCGCGTTCAGGGCAGCGGTCTCTCTCATTAGAACAACCTGCTCGGGTCTCCCTGATTGTATGGGTTTGCATTTGGGAATTGCTGTTACTTATGGGTGTTTAATTCCGGGGTTCAAATTCGCAAAGAGAAATTGGTTCTTCCGGGCAATAGGCAGTAAAACTTTGGTGGGACTGTTTGCCAGTGAAAGGTTTGCAGCAGCTGTTGATCGAAAGCTCATCCAAAATCCAGGGAGGTCAATGGGCTGACTGTCGGTGACTTCAGTAGGATCTGCATAATGCCCATGGTGCGTTTATTATAGATAAAATAGCTAAAATGATGAATTGACCTTGAGGAACTTCCCCCCTCCTCTCAGGCTAAATAATGCCATGTCTGGCTGCACACTGACAACGATGAAAGCATTGCTCAGGTTATGTTTGGGTTAATGAAAGTCATGTAATTAAAACCAAAAACCCTCCTGAGAAAGCACTGCAGGTAGCAGGTGGAACTCCTGGAAACACAAGTGGTGGATCTTTATTCCATTATATTGGACAAGCTTCTCTAAAGTTAGTGCTTTCAGAGCCAGAGGTCTGTTAGTTATCATTTCTTGACTGATTTCTGGTCTGTAGCATAGATCTAGATTGCTGTGACCTACCTGCAGCATTAAAACCATAATAATGGAGCACCAGCTAAACCAGGATACTTGTGCACGATGCTAGTGAATAGTAAAGGAGCTGCTCTTAAGATGTTTCATTTATTGTGCAAGCTCTAGGGATAAAACCTTTTTAAATATCCACAGGTCAAGCAGTGCTTTGCATTCCTGTTTCCTGGTGCATGACCAGGGATCTTGCCCGCTACCCAAGTGCGAATAAATATAAACATCGTCGCTATCATCACGGATTTTCTGCTTAGCTTACCCACTCCTCAGTTCCAAAATACGCTCGGACTTAAATGGCTCATGTAACAAATATGAAGAGTGACTCTTAGGGCTGCAGATGCAATTCATTTGTAATATTGCTGTTTAAGTTGCTCTGCTTGTGCTGCATCACACCATTTCTTTGAAGGAACAAGCTGTTACGGCTGCTGTTATACACCTAACTCCAAAAAGCTTTGTGGAAATAATACAGATAAGCTAACACTCCTCGTACAAAAAAACCCTCCAATGTTTATAATAGCACAAGAACATTCATATTTATATTTCACATTTTACTTGTACACAGCGGATAGAATTGATTTCATGCTGGACTCGGTGCTTTAGCTGCGCTATCTTCACTCTTGCAGGGAGAAAAAAAGCATTTTAATGGCAGCAGATACTGTCGTTCCCTTACAGGGGATTTGCCGCATTAGTTTCAATTTAGGAAGAAAAGCAAATGGAATGGGAAGTTCAACAGTGAAACGGGAAACCTCTTTGTCCTTCTTTGAACCGTAGGCAAAAAAAATCGCTACGGACGATAACACGGGCTCTTGGGAGCAGTTGACAGGCTCACAGCCGCAGCTTTGTGCGTGGAGCGATGCGGGCTCGGGGCTCCGGGATGGGCTCGGGCGGTTTTGCTCTGCAGCTCCGGCCAACACGGACCTCTGATGCTGAGGGAATGCCCGGAGAAGGGAAGGAGAATAATATTCTTCTCCCTCCTACTGCAGGGAGAATCCTGAGCCCAGCCCTGCGTACTCACACCCCGCTACGTGGATACGTATCGCCCGTCGGCCGGTAGCTCGTGGTTTTAGCCTTCAGGTGTTGCAGCAAGACGAAGAGCGTGGACCATCTTCTGCGCCTGGTGTCTACTGTCCATCTGGGAGACTGGCAGAGAAAGGCGATGGGCGGCGCTAAGCCTGACAACAAAATACAAGTAAACCAGTTGCCAGCTGCAGCCCTTCGTGCATAAAGTCAATGGCAATGGAAAAAGAAAAAAAGCAAACGTGTATTTGAGTTGCGAAAGGTACATCGTGTTCCAGAGGTGATTAAAAATGCATACTAAATACTTACCTGGAGGGGCTTGTAAGTGGAGGCCCTAGCAGGAGTGCATCAAGGGTCTTTATGCAAAATGATTTTATAATGGCTGAGGAAGAAATTATTTATTAGTTCATCAAACATAAAGGAATAGTTAATGATAGCATACATTATAATCTTTATTGTGGCACATAATTAGCAATCTCTGCTTCTATCTCAGCGCAGTTGCTGAGCACGACTGATGGAGTAACAAGTATGATTTATAATAACATTACAAAACACACTTTTCCCTGTCAAAATTAATGAATCCTAGTAGAGAGACACAGTGAATGCATTTAACCAAGATTTCAGAGTCTAGGCCTAAAATACCAAACTGTGAACCAGCAACCGTTTCTCTCAGAAAGCCTTGTGCCGTTTGCCCCGAGTGGGACGGTGTCCGTGTGGGCATCGCTGCTGGGTGGAGGGAAGGTGTGACTGCGTGAGGGCAAATAAATTAATTCAGGCTTGCCTGCCCAGGCTTATCAGGAGTATTTCCAGGGGCTTGCCGCTCTGCGTGTTACGTTCAGCAGATGACCTCTTCTCTAACGTTGGCCGTCACTAGTGGTTTTGACTGTGATCTTGCAAGTGCTCAAGTTGTTTGAAGCAAGAAGGATTGTTGCCCCGTCAGTGAATACCACGTGGGAGAGGTAAGAGAAGTTAAATTTTGAATGCATTGCTGGAGGACCATTTGCTGGCCTTAAAACACACATTGTCTTTGAACCAGTACCTGCTCTGTGTGCCACGTCCTTCAACATCTAAAGTGGGTTTCAGCTGATGTGCTATAATAAGACATTCAAATTAAGAATTAATTGACTGACTTCACGGTCAAGTTGCTAATGATGCGCAGCAAATAACGTCTTAGTATTCATGAAACAATATCGTTTGTTTTACTTCGATCAGTTGTGTTTAAGCCCATAGAAAAGCTTTCTTCTATATCTTGTGTTTAAATGTGAAATTTTAGAATTACTTATCCTCATGAAAAACGGTACCCTTGCTCTATCTCAGACATGATATATTGAAAATCAGAAGGATAAATGCACAGGACACGCAGCGAACCTGTCCTTTGCCTCCAGTCTCATAGAAAACTCTTCGCCAAAGTGTGTGCCCGTTTCAGGCCATTGGAAGTCACATTTCTAGCGATAATCATCCTTAGCGGAGTATTTGGGTTATTCATTACAACGCATTTCTGTTCAGCTTCCCTATCAGGCAGGTAGTACTTTTAGTCCACCCTTTATTTTTTCAAACGACGAGGACAGGGAAGCTACGGACTTCATGAGACATTAGATGTCCCAAACCCAAAGATCTGGGCCTTGGAAGGAAACATCTCGTTGAGCAGGAAATTGAATCTGACCTTTGGATTTGGGCTTTCATCTTCCTCTCAAAACGTGAGTATTCCTCTGTGGTTGTCTCAAAAACTTGTAGTGTTGACCACTAAAAATTCATGAGTCATCATACGCTAACATTGATTTAAGGAAGACTGTTAGTTACTGTATAGAAGTCTATCTCCTTCAGAGTCTACAGCTTGGAGGTTATGCTAAATAAACATTTTATGTGGTTCTAATTTTATAAGTACAATACTATGACTGCCCAGGATGTAATCAACGTAATTGAACAGTATTTGTATTTTTCTTTATGGCGTACTTAATTTCTGCTAAGGTGGCTATTTTTACTTCTTTTATCAGAGCCTAACATGTAGAATTCTGAATAGATGTAACATACCTGGAAAAATAATTCGGGGTTTTTCGTCTTTTTAAATGCATTATAGTCCCTTTTGACAACACAGCAAAATAAATGTTTAAATGCTTTCCTGAACCAGGGCTTATGTCATTTGATTAGGCTTTGCAAATATTCTGAATTGCTTAAAATGTCTCAACACGTTTAAGAGCATAAATATAGCATAAATAAATAATGCAGATTATTAGAAAGTATGGCACATCCTAATGTGCTTACTATCATTAGGGAAAACAGTACAAGGTAATTAGAAATTAACAAAGAGTATATACAATTAATGTTATCTGCTTACAACTCACTTATGATTAGGTTTCAGATACACTATCCCTCATAGTACTTATTGGCGCTTTTATTTTTGTGGAAAACAATAACTGAGATAAATATTTTAAAATTTAAGTAGGGCAATATTTACCTTCTGATCTCAAATTTAGGACTTGTGATACTCAGCAATGTTTTCTGACTGTTTCTAACCTGGAGCAAAACCCTTAGGCGTTTTCACTTCCAGTAACTTCATCTTTTGGGTGGGGTTCGTCTTTGCATTCAGCATTCTCTTGCACGAGGGTGTCCTCCTGGTCCAGGCGTGGGGACCTAGCCACCTCAGAAAGCTTGTGCTTGAAGAGAAATATCTTTCACTATGAGATGGAGACAAAAAAAGTCTTTCCCTTCTCCAAAACCACCAATGAAATTTAGTTTTGGAGACGTGAACAAAGCCAAGAAAGCCAAAATAAAAGGACAGATCCGGATGGGCGGAGCACCTTGTCCCACCACACTGAATTCTGCACCCGGTCCCTTTGATGTTGGGTTTGTGGTCATGGTGTTAGATGCTATGTGCATTAGTTAATTTGCTGCATTTTGGAAATTAATTTGGTTTTGACTATCGGTTATACTTGCTGTCAGTATTACAAGACAAAAAAAGATGAATACCAACGTAATTCATCTTATTTACTGGAAGCGTGTGCGGAACTTGAACTGAAGTACTTTACATAAAAATTAGTATGTATTTGGAATATATATATTCTATACATCCATATATATTTTTAGAAAAAAACAAGCCTTAGGTCCAGCTTGCACCCGATGGAAAAATTCTCGCTGATTTCAGACCCTTTGAAGGAGAACTTAAATGAATTTAGGAAGATATTAACTTTGTTTTGGAGATGGATGGGATTAAGAGGTTAAACTGGAAAGTAACAGAGCAGAATATAGCCTGAACCTGACAGACCAATCAGTTGTTTTCATAGATTTTTAAGCTAGAAAGTGCCATTATAAACATCTTTTCTGACCTTCTGTGTATTGCAAGCCAGGAAATTTAATCCATGATTCCTGCATTAGAGGAAACTGCTCTGCTCTATTTCATAAAATGGTTGTCTTGTTTGTTTTGCTGGGTAATATTTTACTTTCTCAGGGTGTAGAATATCAGCCATTAGAAAGCCAATTTTGCCTCAGTTTGCTGTAGATTTGTTTTAAACATTTTGATATATATTGTATAAATAAAGGCTTCATAAAGCAAAACCTACTGAAAACAGTGTAGTCGCTGCACAAATCTGTTTCCATCACTGCACAATGCTTGTCTATTTTTTTTCCTCTTTTCAGCTTACAGAGAGCTCTTTCTGTTTGCTCAAGAGCCTGCTCCCACTTGGACCCCTCCTATGCCTGGTTTTACCATAAATCCAAGAGGAAAATCCTCACTGTAGCGAAATATTCACAAGAGGGACATCACCGCTGTTGGTGAAGGAATGCCACAAAATGAAGGTAAGGCTCGCTTGCAAAAGAGATGCTTTCTTGGAAAACCACCTCCAGCTCAGGAGACTGGAGGTAGGAGGTTGGAGTCCTGGCCAAGAGATAGGTCGGGGGGTAAAATAAGCAGTAGGAATTGCTGAGGAAGGTGTTTTGTAGGGACTAGTGCATCTTCACACTCCTTATAAACACAGAAGTGTGCCCTCCACATTGAGAAAATCTAATATGTTTCTGTATGTACCGGCACACCTTCTTCAGTCACTGTATTTATCTTCCCCCATTTAACCGAAACAAGAGATATGCAATCTCAGAGAAGGATTTAGGGAATTAGACTATTTCATTCAATCACGCTATATATTTTTAGATGCAAAGAAGTCTGAATTTTCTACGTAAAGTTAAATACAAATTGCACACAAAACATTCGCATCTCTGAATGTAATAAGATGTAGTCAAACGCGAAAGACAAAGAGTCGCTAGATTAAAACGTGTTCCCCTGCAAACACTTGCTTCCCGCAAGGCTGATTTAAGAGTTTGGTGATTTTGCTGGTTGTTTACATCCGTATATCCACATATTTGCATGTGGCACGAGTGCAGGATACAGAACTCCTGCGGCCGGACCCTGGCGTCACCCTGCGGACAACCCTCACGTGGGACTGAGACCCTACACGTGCGCAGGGCTCAACGGGGGCATTTTCTGTTGCAGAAAAGGAGCTTATTTTAACAACTGCTCTAGGATTTCACCTTGTCATAGCCTCCTTCAGACTGTATCTCAATCTTGTGTTTGTTGTGACGGCGGCAATCCTGGCTGAATTATTTAGATGAAAACCATGTTTGGAGAAATGGTGTATGATATGTTGCCAACAAGCGAAAAAAGTTTGTCTTCCTGTGATAAATTCCTCAGCTTCTTTCTTCATTTCACAGCTGCAACAAAGCCGCTTTTCTAGATAATAGAATTCCTCTGCCACTTTGCAGGTATACCAAAGTTTTGCTTTAGTCTTTAACTTCTGTTTCAAATGCTCAGGCTGCTTTAAAGCTTTTGCAGTTTTGAAATAACACCGCCTCTTGTGGCACTATCAGCTAGACTACTTAACTGCTCTGCTGAAACATTGTGCTTTATGTAATCTGATTTGTGCTGCCCAAATTCACGGAAACGCTTTGTTCTGTGCCATTTTTGCAATCACCGCTTTATCTTAATTATAATAATAAGTAATTTGCAAAAGGTATTGAAGCGGAAAAATAAACAAAGTAAAAAGAAAAATCTCAGATAAATACATTGCCAGAAAGACATATTATTGATTTCATTATCAAGCATTAACTATTTTGGATTTTTAAATAAGCTTTTCAGCCAAAGCGTTGTACCTAACTTATTAAAAAATACATGTCATAAAAATAGACAATTACCATCCTGATCCCGGGAGGAAAGAATGATAACGCTTGAAAACATGAGTTTGTCTCCTTCGCGATAGACCGACTAAATCAAGAGCAAGGACTTCAAAACCTTAAGAAACGTTGTAATTGGGAGGTGATATTTCTCAGCCCGTGCCACTGCAGCCCAAGGTCAGCAGCTGGCTTTCCAGTGGCAGCACGCAGGGTCTCCGCACGCCTGAGCCCCGATGCGGAATGCTGTTTGCAGAAGGTGCTCGACATCCTTCAGATCCAGCCTGGTGTTTGTGCAAGGATTTGCTCTGCACCCACGGGGCCTCTCTCGCACAGTTTGGCAACTGTACATCAACTTTTACAGCTCTTTAGTGTGTATTGCTACATATAGCTACGCCCTCACCCAGTCTGGGAGGTTTTCCTATACATCCCTAGCTAAATATCCTCCTGAAATGCTTCATGCCTACAAGCTGAAGAGGTGTTATTCCTTCGGTTATTAGAACAGTGTTCAGACATCCATGGTAGCTGGGGTTGCATACGTAGAGTAATTTCTAGTAGAGGCAGTAGGTCCTTTCAAACAGTTTGGAAGTATAATATAACCTTCTACTGCACAGAACGTGAAATTCTTCTTCAAGAAAGACATTAAACAATATATTTATGTTTCATCTTGTGTTTTTTCCCCTTCCTGTAAATGGGGCAGTACTTATATAGGTGATGACATCTTACCTTTTGTGCATAACAGAATTAATTGACTTGGGAATCCCCAGGCAGCTGTGTTTGCATTACTGCAGACCGGAGAATGTACAAACTTGCTGGTGTTAAATTATGAAAAATCTAAAAATAGATGACCAGTGCCATGTGGGAGGACTGGCAGAGGAATCTCACAGTATTCTCTTAGAGTATCTAGGAGCTTAATGTTTTGTTTTCCATTTTTTAATAGATTTTTCTCTGGAAGCAGTTTTTGCATTAGGGAGCTGGAAAAAAAGTCTGAAATGACGTTTTGAGGTTTTAAAAGTACTTTTCAAAAGAGTTTTCATTGTTTTGAAAGAGGTGAGCTGTAAATAGAAAGACCAACTTGATGCAGACGAGCTCTGGTATTGACATCAGAGGGAGCAAAGGGGGAGCAGCGAGTACTGTGTTGCATGCTGTGCTACTACTATCACCAATTAAAACTAATGGTGTGGCAAAGCCAACAGTAAAAAGGAAAAGGTCTGTCCAGCTTCCCAAATCCAAATGTATAAATTTAGCAGAATGATTATGCTGAGTTCTTCTCTGTATGAAATACTTGAAAATACACAAACTCTGAAAAAACCCCACCCTAAAGAAACTCAAGAACAGTTCCATTTTTTAACAAGGTTATATTTCAGCATAAAATCCAGCAAGTGGGACTAAGAATTGTTAACCTGAGAGGTACCTAAGGATATTGGATGGCTCAGGAATTCAAATGCAATCTGTGTGCTGGTTTTGCTATGCTGCAATTCCCAATCAAAGCAAACTGGAAATTCATATATCTACTGGTCAAACCTTTATCCTTGGTTGTTTTCTGTGGAGAAGCTAAACAAGAGACACCAGAAGGAAAAAGAAGGATGGCAACTCTTACAGAGACACTGTGGCTGCAGACATCTGCAGGTTACGAAGGTGGAGGATAAGCGTCCACGTGTCTTTCAATATATTTACTTCTTAAAACATCTGTCTTCACATGAGGCTTATGGGACAGAGCCGTTTTTTAGCACTTCAATGTGCTCTAACCGTACCTAAGCAAGTGGCATTGTCAGTGGCGTGTTTGCTTATTCTGCTGTTGCATCCCTCTCCTTTCAGGTCTCGGCCGCTATTTGCTGAGAGCATATCTGAAGTGTGATAAATCATCTCTACGCATAAATTTTAAAAGACAGGTTTCTATTCTTTTTGGAGACCATAAATGAGGGAGAAACATGACTGCCCCAAACCTAAGTGCTCCTTGACTTTGCAGGCTGTAGATCCATAATCTTTCCTGAGGAATTAATTATAATTCAGTCCCATATGTTGCAGCAAAGAACATTATGGGATGCTGTCAGGCTGTCAAGGTCGAGAAAAGTTAGCTGGTTTAGTAACCAGGAGGTGATTAAATTTTTATGCAACTGGTTGGAAAATACGGTGGTACCTTACGTCCCTGAGTTTGTGCTCCTAACCACCGAGGGTCTGTTTTGGTGCTTGGTGGGAAGCGGTGACTTGGTGGCTCCAAGCTGAGGCTGTGGGGCTGAGGAGGGCACAAATGACCAAGGTCTTCTCTGACGGCTTGGTGACGGCTGTGAGCACCCACAAACTGGGGCGATAAACCAGAACTGCAGCTGCTTTTGTGAGGAGGCATCTCCAGGTGTGGGGGACCTTGCCCCACGGAAGCTGGGGAGGCCCCGATGGGTCAGGAAAGTTGGCTGACACAGTGAAATACTCAAGGAAGGATGAGCTCTGATTTATTTCTGGCTTACGTTTCCAGGTGAGTTAATAAAAACTCATTTCGGTTAATCTGCATCTGTTGAGTATTGTCTGTGTGTCTTTGTGACTGGAATGATGCTTTGGTCATGTCTTGGCAATGCTAGCAGAGCTTAAAGCTTCTTGTGTCCATGAATTAGGAGAATCAATCTCTTTGAACACATTTTAAATTGATCTTTGATTGGACCACACGGCTCTTGGATAAGGTACCCTAGTATTAGTCAATTTGACTTGGAAAGACGATGATTCAAATGAAAATTGAAAGATGACCTATATTGAGCAGCTGCAGTGTGATTTTTTTCTTTCTTTCTTCCTTTCTTTTTTTTAGTGAGCTGCTCTGTTTGTGAAGTCCTTGCTGTGAATACTAATGCCTGCGCCCAGGGCTGTGTCCAGAATTGCTAACTCGGGCATTCGCATTAATGATCTGTGGCCTGTAATATCGCTTTAATCCTGGCTTCAAATTACTCAGAATCTGTAACAGAAAATGCTTCTATATCCTCTGCTTAGAAGAACTTATTTACATCTAACATAGTCACATAGAGCTGCCTGCTAGTTTGAAGGGTCTGATTTCACCACATCGTTTGCCTTTGCTGTTTTCCTAGTAGTCTGAATTTAGTATGGCGGTCTTGAAAAAGTATAGTTGGGATGAAGGTCCTGAATTCCCAAGGGAAGGGGTTGATTGAGGCACCCAGATTGCGAGGGTGGCTTCTTGTGCGTAGCTGTACGAGCCCAGTGGACAGTGTGAAATAAAGGCAGCTGCTCTTCGCGGCAGAGTAAATCTCTTCATTGATTTCAGCAGGACTTGCTTGACCTTTGCACAAGTGACAATAAAAAAGATGGAAAACGCTTTGCCCATATTTTCTTGGTTTGATTAACCATAAACCAAACATCAGGAATTTATGTGGGTATGGAAGAGGTGAAACCTTGCTGACGTATCTCAGACGTTCTTTCTGCATTTCTTACCCTTACAGCAAAGAAGTGTTCAATTTTACAATCCGATAATTACCTGTTTTATTAACAAGCAAAAGCGATGCCTCTTAGATGTTAAATATCTTGTGGTTTCAGTCTCTCTCGCGCGTGCAATTTTATGACCAAACCTCATTTCTAAATTCAGCAGATATTAACCAATAATTATGCAATTTCATGGCTAAATTATAACTAGCTGTTTCCCCTCATCCCCTGCCAAAGAAGATTTGTAATGGGAAAACTGACAAGTCAGGACACTTACAAATTTATATCTGAAAGCTCCATTGTGTCAGCTTCTTCAGAGCCATCTTAATGTGATTGCCTTGTCAGCTGCATCCATAATAGAGGGCGAAGATCAATCTGTAATGAAGGGAGATGAGATAATTTTTCTAAGTGTAGAACTGTGATTCTTCCCCAGTAACTGGAAGCTGCAATTACAGTGATCATGCTGGATGTTGCTCTTCAAATGCCTCATAGACCTGTAGTTTGGAATAGCCGATGACACATAAAACTAAACCACCATAGCAACACGTTGCTCCTAAAGGTCTGCAGAAAAGTAGGTCATATCCTCAGGTTTCAGAATGTAGTTCAGATCTCTAAATTACAAAATACAGCATTTTGTCTTTGTTTCATCGCTACTAAGCCGTCTGTTCTATTTTTTCCACATGCAAAAACTAATTTAGCCGGAGAGCTCTAGGTGAAAAGGGGAGAAGCAAGAGCACTGCCAGCCTCAGGTGGCTGCAGCGAGAAGTATTAACTGGGGGCACGAGGGTCTCTGCTGCAACAGCCGCTTTGGTGGCTGTTCCGCTGCCGATCTGCAGGTCATGGAGGAGGAGATGGTCCAGGTGGAGGGAGACCAGAGGAGTGCTCTGCACCCACAAACGGCACCTGAATCATTCCCCGCCTCTGTCTGTGTAAGAACGTCTGTTGGATTGCTCAGGGAAATAATTACCGTCCAGCCACCCAAATGTTTGTTGAATTATTGGATGTCTATGGCAGCAATATGTTTGCTCTTCTTCTCCTCTCTTCTCTATCGTTGCTATGACTAGGTAGGGCTTTGGACTTGTTTGGGTAGGGGGTTTTTGGGGTGGTTTTTTTGGTTTTTTAATTTTTTATAAAATAGAACATCTTTTACAATAGCGACATCTTCTAGTGTTAAATTATATCACATTTTACCCTGAAGAATCCCACAGTTTGATAAACTGTTGTTTGGAAGAAACACTTCAGTGCACCTGAAAACTGAAGGACATGAATTTTCTTTGGAAGAGCAAACAAAGCAGAATGAAAAGAGAAGAAGCAGGGCAACTGCTTCCTCTACCCAACACGACAGCTGAGCGATCACGTTAACATGGAACAGTTTGTTGGGCTCCAGTTGAAAGGCCACCAGTGCCATTTTGCTAATACTGAGACTGGCCGTTCCTCTAGGAAAGACAGCCAGCTGGCAGAGCACGACACTGAAGGCAAATAGCTGTTCCTATTTAAAACAGCTGAGGATTCACCTCTTACTTTTTGTAAATATTGGAAGATTTTTTTCAGTTACAGTGACTTAGTAACAGGTCCAGCCCATTTCTTCTAAACCTCCTAGAGTATTTGCTCAAGTGAGATTTTTCTCCAAAAATTTTCGGTAGAGTTCTGCGGCTTCTTGCAGGTTATTCCATCTCTGGCTTCCTCTCTTGAATGGTCAGCTGCACCGTGAGGGAGTGGGGAGGCTGCTCTGGGATTTAGATGGACAGTCAAATGCTAACAATAATGAACAATAAAACTAAATTGCTGAGATGCCGTCAGGCACAAGCTGGAGGTCATCTCCATAAACAACTCAGCGTTTTCAAAAAAAGGAATGCATTTAGTTAGCTGAGGCTCGGTTTCTGGAAGTTTGTGAATGATTCTCAGAAGAAAGCTACGTCCATCAGTCTGTTTTCCGTTAATGGTTTATCTGCTTGGATTTGGAAACAAAACTGGCTTTGTCTTGGTTGTGTAAGGCAGAGGACAACACAAATTTGTCCCCAACTCAGTTCATATTTCCCTTACCGTGAAAAGTGATTTAAAAAGGCAACCTTTAGAAAACCGTGATATTAAAATGGTACGGGTTGATTGCCTCCATCTCTGGTGAACTTTTAACCTGGCTTGTCTGATGAGTGCTCTCTGCCCCTATGCTGTAGCAAACTTTTATTCCAAGGTTGGAATTTCCCAGCACAAGTGTGCAGCAGGGCCCCCTCACCTACGCAGCCTCCAGCAGCGGACATCTGCTGGGCTTGGGAGCGATCAGCAGTCGTGTGATGGTGGGTAAAGGTGGTTTCTAGATTAAATTAGTTCCCCATTGAACATGGGGAATATTCAAAACTATTATCATTTAAAAGGAATATTGCAGGCAGACACTTAACTTCAGCGGTGTGAAAGGTGGTAATGAGAACAGTCAGCTTTCCCCGCGCCCGCCTTGGAGAGAAAACAGCTAGCTAGGGCACCTTGGAAAGCAATAAAAGCAAATGAGTTGATGAAATTGTTCTCTACAGTGCGCAGTGCAATTTTTCCTTCAATAGGAAGTCTGCGGTAGGGAGGAAAGACTGAAAATAAAGAGGTTAGTCCTCTGTTTTAGCAGACTGGGGGAAGCTAAGGGATCCCGCTGTTCAGTGGGTGTCTGTGAAGGAAAGCTGCTACTTCCCCACCCCGTGCCTGCTGCTGTTCCCATCCGAAGCACGACTTGTCTTCTCCGTGTCTCTGCGGCGTCTGGCAGACAAAGGTTGGTCATCTACATAGGAGACACTCTTGCAAAGGGATTACAGTCTCAGCATTAAAAAGGTTAAAGGACTGACAGGGATCACTGTTATCCTGCAGGAACTTTCCTACCGGCACCTCTCACGCAGGGTTTCACGCTCCATTTGCCTTCTGTAGCGTTGCATGGTTTCCAAGTTCACGTCTCAGCAGGGTTAGTCCATCTTACAGCAGTACAAGAGAGATCATTTTTCCAGGTGATGTCTTGAAGTTTGACGTCTGGGAGAGATGCTCGTCTGGTGTAATGCAACATACCGCTGACAAGGGCAACAAGGCTATATCTGGGCTAGCGGAGGGCTGAACTCTCTTTCTAGAAAAATTACCAAGATCTGGGGCTGTAGCCTTTCCAGCAGCAAAGACCAATCAGAAGCAATGATCTCTTCTAATCCTTCTCTAAAATTAGTAGTCCGGAGGCGGGCAAGAGGTTAATAGTTGCAAACTAATAATAACGCGGTGATAAATGGCAAAAGTAAGTATATCCTTCCCGACCCGTGCTTAGCTTTGCCTAGTCCCTGCAGAGAATGCCACCAACTTTTGATACAGCATCTGTCCTACAGAACCCCTCCGTTGCTTTCTCTGCGGTTGAAGCTGTCCATCATCATTTGAAGGCGGGTAAGGACAGGAACGAGAGGACGGCCAGTGATGACAGGTGGGACAGAAAGGAGATTGGAAGAGCTCTGGCTGCCACGAGTGGCAATTCAATTTCTTGCCGGAGAAAGGTTGACAGCTTCAGGACTGTGGGCAGCCAACCTGAGGCCAGCTGGGAATTTTTATTGAGCTGGCTGATCTCGCCCAGGATCTAGGAGGGTATCAGTGTCAGCCGTGGTGTGTATCATCGAGTGCCAAGTGGATTAGAGAGTAAGCCTCTTCAGCTGCACACGTTTCTTCCAGTGCATAAGAAATTAAAGTGGGCTGTTTTGCCTCTTATCTTTCTGCAATATGACTCGAACAAAATAATTCCCCTACAGGCGCCTCTGGCTTTGGGACTGATGGGCGAATAACGGGTGAGGCTCGCAGAACGTTCCGTTTCCATTGAGGACGCGTTGAAAGATGAGCCATGTTGAAATGTGAGGTGGTATTTTAATTTACGCTTATTCATTGTCGTGTGTTGGAATAGTTTCATTAATCCACATTCTCCCTTTAATTGCCAAACAAGAATTTAATGGTTCTTGCTGTGGGTGTATCATTCCTGCAGTTTTGTCACTAACTGTTCAGCTCGCTTGAGAAGAGCTCTTCATAGCCATTTCTTCTTTGCTAGCAACTCAGGTTAAACGAATATTAATTTAATAAAACTAATATTAGTTTAATAGCTGTTTAGCACTGTTGAATGCAGAAATATGTTTCCACAAATACAGATTTCAAGTGAGAGAAAAATGAGAGTAGCTATGTGCTGACATCTTCAGAATAAATGAACCTAATACAAAGGATAGTTCATTATCCTATGTTTAGTAATTCATTCTTCTCTTAAGTCTGGAGGTCCCTGAACATTCTGGAGTAATGTCAAAGAGTTAAAACTCTGAATTCACTTAGTAACAAAATAACTAATTAAATAATTACTGCTGTGACTGTGTACTTGGCAGTGTGCTGTCCCACCATTGCCTGGGTTTTAACCAAAAAGAAGCTATTGCCACTAAAAGACCTTACAGAGCTGGGGGGGTTGGTGATGAGGAGTCAAATTTAATCAGAATTCAGCTTTCCCGAAAGTTAACGTCGGTATTTCTGGGATTAGTTTATTCATCCATTGGTTCCATTTCGCTTGCAGTTCTTAGTTAAAAGAGATAGTCTAAGTGGAAGGATGGAGTATTGGTGAAGATCATCTAACAACTTTTAATCAAATAGGACTTTTCAAAATTTTTCTCCTTGTACTTTTTGTAAAAAATATGGGACTTTCTTGGAAACGTTTTTAGAAGAAAATCAGTAACTTCCAATGACTCCTCTAAAATCTTTTTACTTTTAAGACTATAGACCACCTCTAGTAGACTTCTGTTAGAATTTTAAGTATTAAAAAATAAACTCTAAGCCAAAACAAGTTTCAGAAAAATTCTTTTGGACCATGAATTGAAAATTAAACATTTGGAAGTCACTATTTCACAACAAGCTTCTCTCCCTTGAGAAATATTAAATTTGAGACTCAGTTCAGAAATGTAAGGTGAAACATTTTGTATTTTTTCCTATCAAAATATCATTAGGTTGAGACTGAAATGACTGCACAAGGGTCTTCTATGAGGCAAAGCGAGTCAATGCAAAGACAACCTAGTCTTCACTGTGTTGGAAGAGCTGAAGAGACAGCATACAAAACTGGTTTTGAAAAGTTTTCTTGCAGGCATGCCTGGCAGTTATATCTGTGCAATATTTAGCAAGTTGGTTGTGCTTCTCACGTAAACCCTGTTTTCTAGGAGTTTTCTGCAGTGGCTCTCCACTGTCTGATCTGTGTGCTGTCCTTACATGGAAGCAGCTTTCCATGGGAGCACTTACAGTTAATTTCCTGACGCTGTGGATTAAGAGCAAACAAGATTTCTTGCCACCAAACTGTCTTTAATTAAACGGAATACTTTTCACTGTCGTGCATAATTTAAAAAATGGCTTAATTTTAGAACTGATATTTCTACAGAAAGTGAGGTTTCAGGGCGGATGGATGCTGCTTCACAGTTTAACACAAACTGTCAGCTTTAGAAACAGTAATTGATGTGCATGGGCACGTGCGAGGTGTTTTAATGGTTAGGAATTTACCTGGATTGTGGGTTGTGTACCAATTGGATGGTGCCTGCCAGGTACTCCAGCACTGACTTTTTTTCACTGTGTTACATTGGCCACCACTGTTCTAGGCTGCCTATACTTAAACAAGACACAATAAGATGCACACAGCCTCTAATTCTTACTTTCTTCTCTAATTGAACTTAAAAGACCCTTTTTTGAAGAAGTGTTTAGATAACATGTTATTAGACAATCGCATACTTCCAAAAATAAATTGGGGATTTTTTGGTTATTTTTTAGGTAATTATAATTGCTAAAGAAAAATCAAGAATTGTTTTAGTATTTAAAATAAAATGAATAGAAATATTACCGGGAGGTCTGACATCTCAGCTATATCGCCTATGCATCTCTTCAATGGGATGGGACACTTGCCCATTAACGCCCAGATCCAGACACCCCATTATTTTTGTTTCACACTCCATACACAACAGCAAAATATATCTGTTATCTTAATTTTGTTGATTTTGTGCCTTGGCTGGAAGCGATCAAGATGAAATGAAAGTTTTTGCAGCCTAGCGAAGGGACACAAAACTGGGGTGCTTTGCAGGGGTTGTTGGACATGTTTGTCATGTTGAGGAGACAGCTTTTTTAGAATCAATTCGTGATTTGATTTTCAGATGTGAGCAAAAATTCTGAGTTTCTAGTCAGCGAGGTTCTTAAAGCTCGTGACGAGAGAGAGGGGTGTTTGCAGTGAGAAATGTTACCGAGAGCCTGGTTTCGTTCGGCCTTGGAAACACAATCCTAGAGCGAGACTGATGCATCCCGGTGTCCAGACCTCTTTCTGTTTTGGCTGTATTTCCAGGAAAATGGCACTCTTGTGGACACGTATCCGAATGGATTCTAACTTGATACTGAAATTAGACCTCTCGCTTGCTATGACATTCAAAAGAAAAACGATATGAAATTCAGCTGTGTTAAGGAAGGAAAGGAGAACGTGTTACATCCATGGCTCAAAGGGAGAATAAGTGAATGATGGAGAGTCATGGCCTGATGAACTTAACTTCTCCAGATGACTGAGCACAGAATGCCGCAATGCAATCACTGAAGAGTACCAAAAGTCCTGATTTTCTCCTCCCTCTGTGGAATTCTTAGATGAATATAACTCTATCATCCTCACTGAAATAATGCTTTACTTGTCAAGCTATGGCTGGAAGAATTTTGTGCTTATAACTGAGCATCTTCTGATAAAACACTTAGGGGAAAAGCCACTTCCCTTTTTATCAAGAAAAGGTATAAACATGCACCTTTTGAATATCTTCGAATGGGTCTATGCATTCATTTTCTTCAGCAAGTGAAATCTCCCTGATTTCAGAAAAATCACAAATTACCAAAAAAATATAGGGTGTAACTTTTGTTTAACAAGAACTCTTAAATATTTACTGTAAATGAAGACGAGACCTTCCCAGTCTACTAAATGAGAAATACTGCTGCTGCCGTAGCAGTTGCGTAAGAAGTTGCCATTTGGGAGATAAGAAAAATCTCTCTATTTTGGTTCACTTCAAAAAATATGAAGTTTTCTTCTTTCACAAGTGATTTTACTGTCAACATGTTTATCACAATAGCATGGCTCAATTCACACCTGCCCTGAAGGAGTGTGTGTGGCGGTAGCTATAGCCTGTGCAATTCAGTGATCTTACAGGGGTATTATTACCAATGGACATTTGCTCGCAGCTACCGTTTCAGCTAATGTTTAAAACAGAAGGTTACGTAAAGTATTATGTGATAATTATGTGATATTTTTAATCCTAAAAAATAGAACTGGTCAAAAAGGTGATATGGCAGCACTTTTCAGTGATTTATTTTTAATTAGTTTTTGTTAGATAAGGTGATTATTACCTTTTCTTTCATGTATAAAAATTCTTGCATTTACTTAAAAATGTACATCCAATAATATCTTTAAGAAAAAAATGGGTTTAATTTTTAATACATTACAAAAAATCATGGAGGAGAGTAAGAATGACAGACTTATCCTTGATAATAATAAATAAATGTTATTGCTTTTATAGTTTTAATATTTCTAATGATTTAAAAACCTGTTCTTATGTTATGCTGGGAGAGGCCAGATGGCCAACTAACGGATAGCACGTAAACAAAGTCAGCAGTCTCATCTACATACTTACACAAAACCAAATACAATCTCTGACAATAATTTTGCAAGCATTTTCAAAAGCCAGGAAAAGGAGCTAGGTTACCCAAAATGTTCTTTGGATAATACATCCAATTGCATCAGTGGTTTTAAACAGAAGGAACGTGGAAATTGATGTGTTATAGGATAGACAAAAAGGTTTAGGGGTTTGCTTCAAAAAATCCTTGATGGTTTTTATGGGCCATAACCAAGGACCCCTCAGAAGTCCTGCAGCCACCACTGTAAGACAAAGGGGCAGCTCTCTGCTAAAGACCTGGCTTTGGTTCTGCATCTGCCTTGGTGCTGTTTGGTTTCTTTTCTATGGAAATCCACATGTGGAAATGGTATATGGAAAAACAAAACAACAGCCAAAGTATCATTTAAAAATTTCTTCTTCCGCAAGGCTGGTCGCTCTTGCTTCCCAGCAACTGCAGATCATGGCACATCAGCTCGTACATCCTCCTGGGATGTGCCTATGGCTTTTGTTCGCTATCAGTGGGGGGAAAAAAAGAGTATTTTTTATGTATCTACATAATATAGAAATATAAATATCATCAGCTATTCAATTTGTTAGTCATGAGTATTTTAGTATTGGCTTTGCGGGTTGGCTTGAAGGGGTTAGGTCTGTGCTTGACAGTTCTGTCCCACGTCAAAAGTGCAGGAAAAGCTCTGTGAACGTGTGGCTTTATAGTCTTTTCGCTGTAACGTATGTTTACAAGTGCTACCGTCAGGAAAGCAGCTCCACCTTCACTTAAACCAATTAGGCCGGTAAAGCAGACCTGTAAGTGTCCAGGCAGTCCCCAAGTGAACTGGAACTAGAACGAGGATTAAGGATATCCCGAAGAGGAGTAAACCCAAGTGATGGCGGCTTTCACGTTCTTTGGGTAGCTTAGGGTGTCGCAACGTATACATTCATTTACTTCCAAACTGCCAGCTTTAATTTTGTGGTACAAAGAAATGCTGCTGAGTCCCAAGGAGAAAACCGGGTAAAAAGATATTCTTCTGGAGCAAGAGGGCTCATCTCATCGTATACCGCTTCCATTCCAGCCAGCAGATGACTGGAGATTGTTCTTGATTTGCTCTTGCCAGAGATTTTCCCTCTTTATTAATATAATAATACAGAGATTTAATTAAACCACATTCTTTATTTTATTTCCCCTCCTGTCAGCAACAAAAGGTGCAAGTAGAGCAGATCATAAAATATGTCGCCTCGAGGGGTTATTTCATCAGCTCTGCTCTGCAGGGCATGGAGCAAGGTTACAGAAAATGGACAGCATAGAGGAGGGTGAGGAGAAGGTAATAATAGATATGCTCATCATTGGCTTAGATCTGCTCCTGTTTAAATCAAAGGCAGTTTTAATATAGTGAGACTAATTCTGGCCTCTTTTGCAAACACTGTGCAGAGTGCAGGACTCCTAATAATGTGGATAAATGTCTAAAGGAAGGACCTTAAGTGGCAGTGAAGCTTAATGGCAATGTCTTAGGTGACAGTAATGCCTTATAAAGTTTTTTACCTCTAGGTCACCACTCCAAATCCAGTCTAGGTCATTACTGGCACAAAGTCATTATCATCTCATGAATGTCATCAAATGGCACTCAAAATGTTAAGCATCCCGTTCTACAATTGATACATGAAAAATCTTTCTGTCAACTTTCTGTACGATCAGCGAATAGCTCATTGTATCGCTTTGCACCTGTAACCTCTAATTTTATCACATCTAATAAAAGGCAGCACCTGTCAAGGATATGTCGATATCCCATGGCTAACCAGCCATCATTGTTTGAAAGCTCCTCGTCTGTAGGATAGGCCAAACAATTTATTTGTTTTGTGTCCAATATAATTTTCTTATTGTCATTGTCTTATGTTAACATTTCCCCTTGCTTGGTCTATTGTGGAGGTTATTCAACACAGTAGATATTTACTGCCCAGAGGTAAATAATTAAACTCGGACAATATTTTTCACCTCTTTGTGTCTTCTGTTGTTGTTTGCAGAGGTGGTTGGAGAGAACCAGTGTTGACTTTAGCAATATATTATGTCCATTCTGTGTTTTAAGATACAATAGTGACTATTAGTCCTGTTACAATAATGCTAAACACTTAAAATTAGTACAAGAAAGCCTTGTTAATAATACACTTAAAGTTGTTATATAAGAAAACTTTCTTTTCTTTGGCATACTCCTCCAACATCCTTCTGGATCCAAATGTCAACAGCTTCAGTCTTCGTGAAGAGTGATGGGGAGGGGTGTTTCAGTGATGTTCATGGTAGGGATTTCTTCCTTCTCTGTCTTGGGTCCACCTTGGTTCATCTTTATATATTACCACTTACCTTGAGTCCTTATTCTCTTCACCATTTGCGTTGCATCTCAGTTACAGTTTGAAAACTGCACAACAGCTTCTCCAGCCTCATGGGACGTGAAGGACGACAGTTTGTTACCCGGTGGCAACCTGAGTTTGTTGGACCTTGACCACATGCAGACTTCACAGAGTAAGGGCGGGTAAGACATGTTTACTGACCAGTGCTGAGGTTTTAAATAACAGTCTCTGCTGAAGCTGTAGTCCTTTTGTAAAGGTGACACTCCTTTGGGCCAAGAGGTCACTTTCCATTGCCTAGAGAAGAAATAGAGGACAGGCAGTTGGAAAGAATAGTGAGGAAGGAGCCAAGGAACTGTCTTCAGGGTATGAACAAATTATTATCTCTTTAAAGAAGGTGTGTGTTAAAGACACAGACAGAATTGAGATGAAAACTAGTAAGATTTTTTTTCACATAAAGTAGAAAGAGCCTGTGCAGAAGTTTTTTCTTTCTCTTTTTCTTTTCTTTTCTTTTTTCTTTCTTTTTTTTTTTTTTTTTTTGTGACCGATATTGATTCTAAAATCATTTTTAAATAGGATTATACTCTCAAGCCTTACTTTTCCAATTTCCTTCCCTCTTAGCACTATTTCTACAAAGGCTCGTGCTGGTGCGACTAGAACGATTTCTTTTTTAGACAGCATGCTTTTTTCGCATCCAAAGTGAAAGCAAGGCTGAAAATGGAGAGCTATTAAAAGCCTTGTTCCAAATTCAAGTGGTGAATTGTACGTCGGCTGTTGGAAAGGAAGGACTTTTGAGGTAACCAGGTACTTCCCTTGTCATGTAGAACAAAACAGCTTTTAAAGTAGAGGGCAAGATCTCTGTGCAAAGTGATGCTTGGGAAATCATTTATGAGTTCAATTGTGCATGCAAAATAAGTTTAATATCTGTGCGCTTTGATAACTAGGTCTCTAGATAACGGTTCCCATGCAAGTATAATGTCATTTCTGTAGGACCTGCACGTACATAAAATAACGAGTGTAGAGATGCTCTTTTGCACGTGTGTTTGCTGCAAGCAAAAAGGAGATGGGTACGTGGGCTTGTACAACTGCTCTTGCTTCACAAAAGTACACAGTAAGGAGAGAAACAAATTATTGCTCCATGCTGTGGAAATTAGTTGCCAGTCTTTAATAACTGATGGGTGTGTTCCTTTTGGTACAGAAAAGCAGTAAGCCTGGAAAGTTACAGATTTTCTGCCTGGCAGCGACAAGGAATCCGCAGGAGGTAAAGAGGAACGAGCGATACTTGCCTGAACGCATTTCTCCTTAAGTTTCCCTTTCGTAAAAGGAAATTAAAGCATCCGTTACGATTTGATGATATTTTGATTATCTCAGGTATATTGATTTCTGCTTCCAGGTTGTCCAAAAGTGTTAAAAATCAGTCTGGCAAGCTGTTCTACGGAGCAAGTGGCTTCCTTTATGTTCACCATAATAACAGGCTACTGCTAGCCTAGGCAGGAATGACGTGCATTGCCCGATGCTCCCGTTACCCCAGTTTCCCTCTCAATGAGCCACTCTCAGATCAACTGTGCTAACGTGATTACAACCTATGCTAGGTCAGAGAGGTCGTTCTTTCTCAAATGTGAAACTATCCTTTTTTTAATAGACCCATCACAGCCACCAGGCTGTCCAAACCAACTTCCCAGCTTTGTAAAGAGAAATAAATAAAATAAGTTTGAGACTCTTTGGGAAAATAGTGGGGGGGAGCTGTGTCTTGTGGTCTACATGCAAAGATCCTAGAGTGTCTTGCAAATATATATTCTTTTAAAAGCACAGCTCATTTTATTATTCTTTCTTAACTTGTACAGATTTTATATATATAAAAGAATGGAAATAAAGGCAGCAGCTGAAGCAATTTCCAAGCAAAAGCAAGAGGAGGATGAGTTACTGTGAGCTGTAATGAGAAATAGACTCCCAGTTTCATAAATCCAGCGTAAGTACTGGTGTATCTACCTCAATTGATGTCCTCTGCTGAAGTGCCACGCGGCTCGGAGTCCATCCTCCGGGGAGACTGCACAGATTGCGCTAGGGTTACTTAACAATAACGGGCAGGCTGGCAGCGAGGAGGGAAAAATCACTGCAGGTAGAGAACCGCTCATGGTTCAGACCTGAGATCCCCCCAAATGAATGCCAAAAGTCTTGCCATCTCTACAATCAAATTGGAAGATAAGTAGTCCCGCGCAGCGCTTCTCGTTAGATCCCAGGCAGTACGTGTGCAGCGCTGTGGAAAATACTGATGGAGAAATACAAGAGCTGGGGTGCAGGATGAGAGCAGAGAGCGAGCCAAGCGTTGAGGCAGAACTCTGAGAAAGTCTGTTTAACCCAAGAATTGCCATTGTCGGTTGGAGTCTCCAGGAAAATCAAGTGTCTTGAAACACCAAAGTAAAGATTGCTGAAGATGTTTGATTCTGTGCTGCAGGTCAGAGGAAATGTGACGGTTTGTCTTGGTGATGCTCTCCAGGATGCTTTTCACAATACTGAGAACTGTTTTGCCTGAAGGCAGGAATTTCAAACAGGTTGTATACTATTAATTTTGAGAGGTGGTGCCAGGTCTCAGGAAAAAGGGAAGAAGAAGAGGCAGCGAAATTCGGTAATGTAGATAAATAGAAGAAAATGAGATCTACATGAGAAGTTTTATTAACTTTGGAATTGTCTGCTAGACCAGAAAGATAGAGTTAAGTAAAAGCGTGAAGTTAACTAAGGGAAAAATGAGTTTGAAGCACGAACAGAACTCAAATTCATCTTTGCCAGAGAGGCAGGAGGCTTACTGTGACCTTGAGAGCTGTTGTAAGTGCCATTCACGTGCAAGTCCTAACGGCGGCGCGAGAGAAACCTTTGCAAAAGGCAGCTATTATTTTTATTTTGGAGCATTTGACGCAGAGCTGCCAGGTACCGTGTGTTGCAATTTATGTTAAGTCTATAATCCGGTCTGCTGAGAAACCGGGTAAACTAACTTGCGCGGCACCCTGGGCTCCCGAGGCCCATGTGTTTCTAGTATCTGAAGTAGCCCCGGTCTCTTCATGGCGCATAGTGGAGGGCAACTGGACACGTCATTAAGACTGTGGCTTGCTTGGTGAGGGTCTCTCTTTAGATATGCTTTTACAGTGCTTTTACAAACACAGGGCCTTGGTCGTTGGTGGTATCTTATCCTCCTGTTGGAGGAGCAGGGAAAAAACCAGCAGTAACAGTAGCAGGGGTCTTCTGCTTTTGGTGGTAAGCCAGAGAAGTCATCCTTCCTCCATGGACAAGCGTGACTGTGTCCTGGACCAAAGGTGGCCTGTGTCCCATCAGCATGGGGTGGCTGAGCTTCTCTGAGCTGGTGTTTCCCCCAGCTCAGTTCAGATAAATCAACTGGGGAAGGAGAGGCTGCTGGTATGTACAGGATCATAAAATAATTGAGGCTGGAAGGGACTTTGGGAGGTCGTTGAGCACAGCCTCCTGCCCCGTGCTACATGCTCTCCGTTGCTAATGGTCAGGACGCTACCCTTTGCTGTTATGTGCCAAGGGGGATAAATAATACACGAAATGCATGCAGAATAAAATAGTGACACCTTAAGAAAAATCCCGGACATGTAACCCTCCTGTTCGGGCACTCTTCCCACTAATGAGATGTTCAGTAGTGCCTTCTTGCTGGTACACTTCATCATCCTGGTCCTCTATGGGCTCATTTTTCTGCTCCCGTGACCTATTTTTATCCTTCTGTCCAGTCGCAGACACTGTATCTCTTTTTTTTTTAACATCCTATTCTTTATGTCCAGGCTCTCCTTTTTTTTCTTTCTTTCTTTTTTTTTTTTTTTTTTTTTTTTTTTTTCCTGGTAGTTAACTGTAATTATACAGCTTTTTAATGAGTTTTGATTCATTTAAATGTGTTTTTATGTGACTAACACTAATCCCTCTGCTGGTCTAATTTTATATAGTATATTTAATTGAGACTCCTTTTGCAAGTACACAGTTTGTGAAAATGTGTGTGGCAAACACAGTCCCTAACCATAAATTGTGCTTTATTCCCACTCTTCTGATTAGATTTTTATTTGCATTACGTTAATTTTTTTTTTCCCACTAAAATCCTGTCACGTACAGTTTAACCACTCCAGCAAATTAATTCCAGCTATATTTAATGCCACATACAGAAACGCCTTTATGGGTCTTCTAATTGTTCATTTCATCCATGCTAAAATTAGTTCCCTTTTATTAATTGGGGAGTCATTGCATTCTTGAGAAGACAGAAAGCTCTCTTGCAAACCACATTAACTGGACAGATGTTCTGAAATAGTTTAAGTATTACCCAGTAAGTGCTGATACAGCTCATCAGTCACGTCACTGCAACAATCACTCTTTCCGTAATCTAATACAGGTTAAACGGTAGTATGAGAAAGGCAGTCTCAGAAGTGATGAACTGATATTACAGACAATAGTTTTACGTTTAGGGTAGATTCATGCTTAAAATAACTGGAGCAATTTCACCATCCGTGATCAGAGAATGAAAACCGTCTTTCCTGTATCTATCCACGATGCCATGCGAAAGGAGAGGTACTCGGTTTATATTTCATTGTTGGTTCGCCCTAGAGCTCAAACATTTTACAAAGAAATCCAGTATCATTTTACAGATGGCAAAAGGAAAGCTCGAGCAAAGGAAGCACTTATCTGGGCAAAATCATCCCGCACACACTGAGTTTGTGGGTAAAAGGCAGATAAAGACTTTCTTTCAAGAGTTTGGGTGCCCCCAACCTAACCTAACTACCTCCTGGAAACAGTCAGTTCATTAACTGGATCATCTCTATGCCCGTCTTCAAACACATCTTATCAGAAGCCATCTAATGGGATAAGAGGGTCTCAGGACATATATTTACATACATAGAGATAAAAAGGCTTATATAACCCTAGGACCAGACAAGATGTATCTCACAGGCAATTGCCAATGCTCCCTTGCTAAATCCTTCGTAATAGTGTTTTTCTGCCGTGTCAGCAGCTACATGACAATAAAGCAAATGGCACACATATCCTGACAGCCAGTTTCAATGACCAGAAGGCAAGAAATGCCAAGTTTCCTTATTTTAACAGCTAGATGAATGATGTTTGATCAAAGAACAAAATCTAAGCATCATGGTTCTTAACTAACCCATCAAAAATAGCCTCAGGATATATCTGGAGCTCTTCGTTTTATAGTGATATGTTCAAGACCATTTAATCTGTTTCATATATGCTGCAATAAAATAGAGTTCTGAAGCCTTCCAAGGCCAATCACAGCATGTGCGGGCAAAATCCCAAGTATTTAAAATCACGTACACAAAACCAGGACTTGAGCAATTAATTTTCGGTCTTTAGTTGCTGGGTGTCTTTGACAAGCCTGCTTGCTGAGTCAGCATTTGTATTCACTTAGTCTCCCTGATTGAGGCTTTCGCGTAGAATTTGTATAAGCCCCTACACCCGATGGTACGTGGCCAACGTGAGCTGTGACGGCAGGGTGAAAGATGAAGCACTGAAGTTTAGGATGGCCAGTGGCATCTCAATCAACTTTCATATTTCCTTCCTGAAATACGTGTCCCCGGTGCGTGACGTACACTGGTCTCAGAGGGGCATGTTGGGTTTGCGTGACATGGTGCTGTCTTGGAAAATGGGCCTCTATGTCATTACTGGTGCTGGTAATGAAGAGTGCTACTTCCTGATGGATGATCCTAACTCCATCCCTCAAAAGTATGTTGTTGTCTTGAGGAGTTCTCTGGAAGTGTTTTATGAAATACGGAGCCCAAATCTGATCAGTATTAGATGGTGATAAGACCTTACAGCGTGAAGGGGGCAATGTTACGGCCTTCCACGTGAAGAATGCCACAGCAGAGCTCTGATGAGCCCGAGCAGCCGAAAGAAACATTGAGGCCTTCAAACTAGTAGGTACGTGAAAAGCCATTGATTCCAGTCACATTAAGGAGGAAAAAAAAAAAACAAACAACACAAACCCAATTTTTTAAAAGTAAATATTGCAGAAATTTGCTTTGCTTTTCTTGACGAAGTCACTTGTACACTTCACAGCTACTGTTAAGAAGTTAGACTTGTCGCTGAGCATAACCAGTGGGATCGAGAGGGCCAGTTTGGTGAGGACTCTTTGCAATTTGCTTCAGATGGATGAGCAGCTCTAGCAAACATTGCAGAAAGTTACCTCTGAGAGCAGCATTAGCTCTAAGAAAAGCTGCATTATGCTATCAAAATGTAGCACCCTGAAGCTGATTTGGTGCTATAATGGACAATGATGGAATATTTACAGCCACTGCCTTCCTTTATCAGCTACAGCACTAAGATCTGTATTATGCTTATCTTTTGAAACTTATATGCTCATTGATGAAGTAGTTTTACAGAGAAGTTCAAAAGCTGTTTAAGCAGTTTTCACAGCTTGGAGTTTTCGTAATCCAATGAATTTTACCAACCATGAGTGTTTTTTTAATTTCCCCATATTGGGAAAAAAAATCATGTTTACCTTACAGAAATAATGGTGTTGAAATTGGTCATGTTGAATGTACCTGCAACTGGTGCAACTCCATTAACATTAATGAGATTTCCTTCTATTTCTTCATGCTTCTCCCTTAGCAGCTAAGTCATGAAGTCTCCAGCCACTCGAGTCAAACTCACTCAATATGGAAAAATCTCTATGTGCTCTGGTAGTTATCAGAACATTTCGATTAGCTGCACGATCAGGAAAGAAAAAAACCTAAAATAGTCACAAAATCCGTTGAGGTTTATTTTTTCCATGAACACTTCAATTTTCTATGAAAGTCACAAGCAAACGAGACATTTGAACCATTTCAATCTACTCTAAATCAGGAACTACTGTCTCTGTTGGGATCTCTGTGTTTTATTATTGTGTCAAAAATTAGGTGAGAAGAATTACAATAGAATGAGAAACGTGAATTAACGAAAAACCTGTGTGTCTTGTGTGTTACAGAAATAAATTTTCCCTGGCTCTAAACAGGCAGTTCAAAACCCCCAGCAGGATTTTGGTGTTAGCTCGCAGAAGAGTAAATGTTTGCTCATCTCCGTCTTCAAACACTTCCAGCATTTTGACCACTCATTTGAAATCCCCCAGCGTTACTTTTAACTATTCTGCTTTCACGGTGGGTTGAAACGAATGATACAGGTATTTCTGACTCTTTTTGGCCAGTTTTGCCGCTGCACCATCCCAGCTCCGTGGGATTCCCAACAGGTGAAAAAGGATTCGGGACCAGTTGCACATCAAGTTTCGACATGCTCCATACTTGCAGCAACCGGGTAATATATGCTGAGTCCCTGAAAGGTCCGCAGCATATCCACTATTTACAGTTAAAGATCACGCAGGTCAGAAAACATTCTCCAAAAGCTCTGCTGCTGCTGCGGTACGAAAGGCCAAAATCCACAGGAGACGTACAGGGGAGACGAAGGGCATCGTCGCTCTGCTGTGCCACTGTAATGGCAGGGAATTTTTAGGTGTCCAAATGATTTGAGAAAGGTCAGAGGGGCCAGAGAAATACTTGTACAGTGTTTTCATTCTGTGCTTTACTACATGATTTGAGATGTCACATTTTAGAGAAAGCCCCGTTAGAGCGTAGAGTCCTTTCTTGAAAATCAGAACTCTTTGATCACGCGTGTAGCTAATTGAAGCGGTGCAACCAGACTATTTTCCATTACTACTGCCAGAAGTGTTTTGCTTGCCTGCACTTAAACCAATTTTATGTGCCTATGACACTGCCATCTTCAAATGTGCAGTGGGAATTTTAATCCAGCAGGATAAAATTGATAACTTATTATAATGACATAATTATTACGGCAAGTATTAAAGAAATGAATATAATTACTGTATTTCTTTGAACCAACGTTATTTTTAGCCTTAACCCTACAGTGGTCAGGCACATTGGATCACAGTATCTATGCCATTATTTTAAAATTCAGTTTAAAATCTAATTCATTATAGGTGAACTACCATTCCTGAAGGGTCAGCTGCCATAGTTTCCTTATTCAAATCACATGGTAACTCCCAAATTAGCTGCTTGAGCTTCTCTATATTTGCAATTGAAATCAGAATTTAAATTTCACAAATAGTTTTCTGCACCTCATTTGGAAAAGCATGGCTTCCTGGGTTTGCCCATTACACAGCTTGTTATGTCTTCTCCGTGGACATTAAATACACTGTTGGGAAAGTGAGAAGTCCGGTGCACCTAACAGGAGCTGCGTTCTCCAAAACTGCTCTGTTAACTGGAGGGTAATAGGGTTACTCATAACGTAAATCACTGCCCAGTGTGAGTAACAGCCTGGCTCTCAGGTTCGCACTAATCCGTAATCAAGAAAATCCCTGCTGATCTTGTTCACCTGAGGAAAAGGGGCTTGAACACACCAAAAGCTTAGGAGAGAGTGACCTAGGAAGGCATACAAAAGGGTTCCTTTTTTTCCTGGGTTTATTTTTTTGTAAGTGGATAACAGTGTTTAGCCTTAGATGTTGGTTTTTTTGTTGTTTTGTTTTTGTTTTTTTTTTAGTGAATGGATATTTGATGGTTCCTTTTCAGAGAACAGCTCTTTCAAGGCTTTAGAGAAAAGAGTATAGCTACAGTGGAAATAAATCAAACAAGGAATGTACATGCAAGATATCTCCCATCAATGTTTTTCAGTTGAAACCCTATGTTAGGTAAGGTTATTTGTTTACTAATCATGTCCTAAAACATGCTTGCAAGCTTTTATTTTTAATTGAATTTCTTATAATATTGCAAGGTAGCCAGTTTTAAAATAAGGCGTTTATTAAATCTGTTAAACATTGCATCGTTGGGTGAAATGGTTGTGTAAGCAGGATGTGTTTAGCAATGCTTTTAGGGAGTACAGATGGAAATTTCTGTTAGAGGCTTTGTGTGATTTATACATGGAGTGGCGGATGCACAGTAAGAGCAGAGCTGCAAAATGCTCTCAGGTTCCTGGGTACTTTCTTCAACTTCAGCTCAGCAAAAAAGAACCTGAGCTTTTCCCTGGGGGCCTTCCTCTGAACCGGTTAACCGCGATGTTCCTGCATGGAAGCATCGAGGAGATGCTGTCGATGTTTCCCCAGCCCTGGGCAGGGTGTATTTTTTATTTTTTTTTTTTTTTTTAGGGAGGGCTGAGCCGAAGGTTTTCTGGAGCAGCACCGTCACCGCTGTGCTCTGTGCGGTGCTCAGCGTGGTGCTCAGCCGGCGCCTGATGGTGCGGAGAGCCCTGTCTCCACGTTCCGCCTCCGTTGGTCAGGCAACGATGGGCTAACAGAAGCCGGCTACTGGGATCCTTCATTCCTGACTGTTCTCGACAGCAGACAGGAAACTTTTAACTGGGATTTTAATGTCTGGGTGTCTAAATCTGGATGCTTCAATGATCTGGGTTTTTCTCGAAGGAGCGCACGGTTGTGTAAGGCTGCCTTTGCCCTTGCTGGGTTGGGTTAGGAAGACATTTTAAGGTAATAAAGGTTTTATTAAAAAAACCAAACCAATAAAAAGCCCCAAACAAACAACAACCAGAAAAACCTCTCCAAAATAAAACAAGGGAAAAAAACCCCCAACCACTAAAAAAGCAGAATAATATTTGGAAAGGGGCTGTCTTTCTCAAGCTCGGGAGAAAATCATCTGAATTCTGAACTGGAAAATTACTATCCATATTTTATTAGCTGAAGTAATGAGGGTGGAGAGAGATTTAGATGGCACTACCTAAATCCCAAGGTAATTTATCCACTGGTTAACAATGTTCAGTGGAAGATACCTCTAGTAAGAATGTAAATCAAAGGAGAGCTAAGAGAGAAAAGCTGCATATCTTATATAATAAGACTGCTGAATGGGAGTTACAAATGTTTTAGCATAAGTATGAAATTATTGGAATAAGTGAGACATGGCTGAATGAGAAAAGTGATTGGGGATTTAAAACATCAAGAGTTTACTGAAAGGATATACAAAATGAAATAAGAGACATGGGGATGTTATTGGTAAGGGATTACGGAGGCTTGCAGAGAAATGATGTATGTATTTAGATGATATGGCAGACACTCTTTGCATTGAGGTTAAGAGCAGTAAAAGTAGAGAGACAGCTTTGGCATTTTGTCATTAGTTTCCAGTGAATGAAAGTCAGGAAATGTTTTTATAAATATAATAACCAAAAAGGTTAATGCATTAACTACTGATTGAGATTGATAATGTGCATACTTAGAAAGGAACAAATTCTGATACGAATTTGCCCCTGGAGTACTCTCTTCCATGGGAATAGCTGTGGAGTCAAATACCGCATAGCAAGTAAAATGGAGAAAACATGCCCCTGTTTTTCAACTGCAAATTGAATATTATCCTTATCTGCTTGCTTTTGAAAACGTTAATACATGGTATTAAAATACTTGGCTCCAAACCTGTAGCAAACCATTGCCTGCAAATGATAAGCTTGGAGTAGGGAAGAGGGCAGCCAAATGATTGAAAGTTTCGAAGTTACGGGACAGTTCTGCTAATATTCACAAACACGTTTCTCCTGGCAAGTAGCTAGTCGGGAGTTCCTGTAACACCTCTTTGTTTTCAAGTCTGTCAGGTACTTAAGTCAATCGTAATGCCAGTAAGAGTAACTTGCTTTCATTTTACTTCAAGTCTGTCACTTGCTGGAGAAATGCCTGTCTTTAAGTCAGCTCAGTTAGACATGTAGTTGGCTTCTACCTTGTAGGCTCTGAGTTCGCTTGATTCTTAGGAATTTTTTCCCGAGTTGAATAACCAGTTGCTAGAAGCAGAATAGTAGAGAGTGTGTGTGTGTATATATATGTCTATATGTATATTAAAAAGTAATTCTGAAGTCTTTGGAAATGGTAATTTAAGCCCGTGAGAAGGTCTGGCCCATTTGTAGCTCTTCTAAAGAATCCACGGTCTTGGGTAGTTTTTCCAACATAAAGTGTATCTAAAGGTGCCCAGACAGTGTGGGTGACAGCTAGTGTTGTTCAAATCCCCGTCCATGAATTCCTAAACAAATTCTCATGGTCCTTCCAGGTGATCTCTGTAATAAAAAGTGGGGGGGGGGTGGGGGGGAAAGAAACCCACCCTGGTTTCCTGGGATGGAACAACAGTTTAATACAAACATACTCCCCCTTGAGAAGAAGTCAGTTGTTGGAAATAAGGTTACAAAATTACAGGGAGATTTTGATAAAAACCTTATTACTATCTTAGCTTTATATCTCTTTCAAAGACACTAATGGACCATCTGTGTCACAGTTTTATAAACAGGCTTCCTAACAATTAAATTCTGCAGTCTCAGAGAGTGAAGTTGCAGCCCATGCGTTTTCAGGTTTTTTTGCGTTTGGGGAGGGTTTTTTGGCATAAGGTTGCTCACACAGAGAAATAAATATAGGTAGGTATGTGTACAGGACTACTAGTTAACTACTAGCAAGATCTCCCTAATTAACTGTATCTCTTTTTGCATAGTCGTACAATATGAGAGTTTAGTGTCGCGCACTCCATATATTAAAGTCTAGGAGAAAAATTTTAAAGTCAGCAGATCATCCGCTTGGCATTTGTGTAAGAATTGCTGTGCAATTATTGTGTACGAATAATGATGATAAAGCTGATGCTGGTACTGAAGGAAGCATTTCAATTGTTTGTGCTCAGAGCACACAGTACGAAAACAGTTTGGGGCAAAATATAAATTGTTGTGCTTAATAGGACTTCCTGGGCTTAGAGGTATTGCTGTGCATCCAGCCATCCCGTATCCCAGTGGAACAGGAGGGTCGCTCCAAATAACTCGTCCCCACGCACTGCTTAGGTTTTCCTGATTTGGGTCAGTTTTCTAAAATCACAACTTCACTCAAAAAGTAAATGTTGTCAGTCGGGGTGGTAGTGGGAACGCTAAAACTCCTTGAGTGCTTGAAGTGTCAGTTGTCCAATATTAATGTATTTTCCTGCACCTAACGTCCTCATTTTCATTTCCAAATGTTGTTTGATAAGGAACCATGAAAACTGCAGCAGGTTTATTGGACTGATTTGCTTCCCCTACATGGGGAAAAGCTATTTGCATACAGCCATTGCTGGCAGGCGTAAAACTACAAAATTTGGTTCCACCCAGCAATGAAATTGCAAAACCCTGGCCTTACTGGGTGGGTATTACAAAGATAAAAACAAAGCAGACGCATAGATCAGGCTGTCAACTGTTCCAAAGGGTTTGGGTGGCAGGGCTGGTTGTTTGTTTTAAAAGGACGTTTCACAATCCCAGTCCCAGATTCTCAGCTGATACCAAATGAGTGAAGTGACGGTGATTCGCCAGATATTTTACACAGAACGTGGCAAAGCTGTACAGCATAGAGGCTGCTTTTAATTGCAGGCGAGCTCTATCGGGTTGGTTTGTCTAGGAATGCAGTCTGTCACTTTTTTTATTTCCCATTTTTTTCTGTTGGTTCCCTTATCTGTGCATCAACTCTTCCAGCACTTGCTCTGCCTTGCACCTTGTTTGCCTTTTAAATGGCTTGCCACGGAGCAGGGCATTGATCTCCCTTGCATCTCTTCTGAATTTCATGTCTTATGGCACTTGTCCTGCCTGTTCAAGCATGTCACTCTCTTGTATTAATTTGATAGCCGTTGTTTTAGCCAAGTCAGCTGGTAACTCCCTGTTCCTAAACCTGCTGTTTTCGGACATGAAACATCTCTTTCCCTTTCTCCTTTTCTGTTTTATCTTTGTTATAAACTGATTCGTATCAAATGATTGCCCAATCCATCTGTCCGCTAGGCTCTTTTATAATCTCAGAGATTTGCCACTAGTTTAGCTCTATGTTCCAGCCACTTCATTGTCTTGCTTTGAGAATTAATCTCTCTAAGCACTTCAATGTCTCCTTTTCTTTATTGCTTTTCTCTCTTGCTTATTATTTTCTCTAACATGCATCAAGTTAAGAAATAAAAACCTGACAGTGGCCTTTCAAGAACTATAAATATTTAATGTTCTGTGTTTTCCTTTCCTTGGATGTTGACTTATGTGATGGCTCTTGCCAAAAGCGTGTGTGAGAATACCCGTTCTGCCACCTAAAGAACCTCTAGAGATGGTGACAGCAGAATTACTTTAAAAATGGGGGAGGCAACTTGGACGGAGTTAAACTTGTCAATAAGTTTTATTTGAATTTCTTTCAGAGTTTCTGCATCATATCCATTTACTGGGTGGGATAATTCAAACAATAAATATGACAAGTCTCATAAACTATGTCCTGGAAGAACAGAAAAGCTTTGGGTCTGGCGTGGTACGGGGAGATTAGTACATGATGGCTTAGAAAGGGAGCGATTAAAAGCTTTCAGGACCTCTTCTTAGCCTTCCTTCTGTGCTATGGCTCTATCAATATTATGGATGATCAAAAGGCAAAATTGGCCAGCGCAGAGATATCACTCAAAAGAAATGATGCGTTTTGTTCAGCTTGAAAAACTATTCAATCAAAGAGAAATAGGATTTTAAGGCTGTCTTTTTGGCAGACTAATCTATATTTCTTGTGTGCAGGTACTTTCTTTTGACATGTTTGTTCTTTTAACAGGTGTTTAAGGAAAAAGTTGAATTGTAGATTTGGTAGATATATAGGGAGGTATTCCCTGTACATAACAAAAATCCCACGGCCGCTGAGTGGGAAGAATGTTGAGCTTGATAGCTAGCTAGTGTGGGATGTGGGGGCTGTAGCTCAGAGGGCGTCCATGCCTACAGCCTGTATTTGAAAACAAGAGACATAATCCTGAAAATCTATTTTTAGTTTTCACCTAGGCATGTGGTCTCTGACTCACTAAATAAACCTTGTAAAGTTTTTACAGGATCCCATCATCTAAACAAACCCCTTGTCACAGATACAGAAAACCTATTTTAAGTGCGTTGTGATTATTGTTTTCTATCTTTTGTTAGACCAAAATGTTCAATTTGTTATGCAATGTAAAATGGTAATTTAACTCTTTCCAGTTTGATCAGCATGCGTGGTTGAATGTTAGCAATGGGACATCATTTTTAGCTTTTACCTGATCGTGCCATAGTTTCCTTCGCTTTGTCTGGCCACAGTATTTTATTATAAAAAGAGCAAAGGAAACATTTTCTAGATTTCCAACTCTGGTGTGTATTTATAATGTGACGGAAAAAACTGACAGTTATTTCTAAGTTCAGAAAACTGGTGTCATTGCTTAGGACTTCGTGTAGCTTTCCAGTGCTTCAGAAGCAAAGCAGCATGTAACTCCTGTTTACAAATGATACGCTTATTTCTGTGTAAGCTCTAAAACCAGTATACCAGACTTATACCCCTGCATGAAAGATTTGATGTGTTTGTCTGTATTCCTAAAAACTGACAATTGGCTGAAATGTTACCATGGTGAAACAGGAATGAAACAATGCAGATTAACATGGCAAAGTAACAAATATATGTGAATTTTGTTTCTTTCATTTGACCAAGAATTACTGTCTTACCTGAAAGCTTCTTGGGTAGTCAAAGTAAATGAATATGAGGTTTCAACATCAGTGATTAGAAACAGTTGGGGTGGAATTAATATTCTAGTTCTGTATCTTTTTCTTCAGTTTAACTAATAGACTGACATTGTCCAGTTTAATCCCTGTGTTTAAATGGAGTTTCCCCATTCTGTAAGAATTTTTTTATTTTCCGTGGATGGATGGCAGAAAATCTGACGCAACATCTTTTGGAACCGATCAAAGGAGAAGAGTAGTCTCGTACGTGTGATGCGGGGCTGTGGCGAGCTGCCGGCACGCGGCCGTTTCGGTTCCATCCTCATCGCTCAAGGGGAGAGCGCGGAGCTGGGCCTCGCTCCGACCCATTTCCAGCACTGAAACCTCCATGGGACCTTCTTAGGGAATGTGAATATCAGGAATTTATCTTTTTTCTTTCTTTTTTTTTAATGTCTGGTCAGTATGACCTCTTGGAGATGCTCTGAGCATTGTCTTGGCGCGTTTAGGTTCCAGGGTTCTCCAAGGGGGAAAACCCACAAAGCGTGGGATCCATTTAAATCCCACTATGCCAGCGAAGCAAGCTTTAAGTATGATTAAGTGGCACGTTGGCCTTCTGCATGGAAATGAATTTCACCTGAAGGCCTGAGTCAGAAATGTTTCTGAGGGATCAGACTCATCTTTTTGAAGGTCCCTGAGCCATGTTTCCTGTGCTCCTTTTCAGTCAAAGTTCATGATGCCCAGGGCGTACAGAAAAAAGAGAAGGTAGAATACACACCTGGAATTAAATATACCCTGAGGTTAACTTTACATTTCTGATTTACTTTTAGCACATAAAATAGGAATTTTAGAAGCTGAGAACAACATGAAGATAAGGAGTTCTTTCTATTGCATGATTTTGTGAAGTGATTTCGAGGACAGACCGTGAATCGGTATAGCAGTTTTTGTTGATTGATACGTTATGTTGGTTTATACCTTCAAATTGAGTGTCACGTTTTTTCAGGCTGCTTTTTTCTTTATTTAAAGGCAGAAAGTTCTGTGGATACATCATTATTTATACAAAATTAACATCTGTAGTAGAAGCAGAAGGTACTTGAAACCAGAGGAGACAGTTCAGTTCCTGATAGAATGATTGCTGCAATCTATTATTTTGCAGCCTGGGTTTTTTCTTTTTTTTTTTTTTTGCTTAAGATTTTTGAAGAAATAATGAAAGGTTTTATTTCTGCTGAAGTGAACAAATGTGAAAACCACGTATCTCTTCTTCACGAAACTCAACTCTGCTTTTCCCAGCCACAGCTCTCTGCCACGTGCAAGCAGGACGACAGCAGAATCACTTCCTTTGCCGCAAGTGCACGAGTGGGGTTGTGAGAATCCCACCTCTAATATTTAATAGCAGAGCATTAGAGGGTGGCCCGTGACACTCCTGCAAAATCTGATGTGGACCGTGGAGAATTTCTTGCACAGTACTCACATGTAAGTAAATAACGTTTTTTAGGTAGCCCGTTTTTCCAAGGCCCTACCTTCGTCTCATTCCCGAAGCGTTTGGTACACCCCTGCCAATACCGAGTCGGCTTCTGTGCCCTCCGTAAGGAAACTTTTCACACAGTTATGTCTCTGCCAACCTAGGGTAGGTCTTAGTATTGAATTTTTTACAATCAAAAGTGAAATGGCCAAAATCCTGAGTGTAGGGCCGAGTACCCTCCTGCCCGATATTTGTTATCGTAGGTTATTGCCTCAAACCAGTGAAAGGACATCATCGTTAACCCTGTTAATGGTTGCCACCAACTGCAAAGATGCTGGCATGCAGTCATAAACTATCTATCGTTATTTAATTATAACCACAAGGCAAGTGTACAGTTATACTGATTATTTATCAGTGAGAGGTTGATGGCTTTAATAGGCTAATAATCTTATAATGAATGCAGTTTAATTATATATACGGTGAGGCTGTGTAATTGTTATTTAAAGTGCGGAATAATTTCTGAAGTTGGAAAGCCCCAGACAAAACAGGACGAGCGTACTTCAGCCATCTTCTGAAACAGCACTTCCCTACACAGTGCCTTTACGTTGTGTATTAAACTTTGGTTCAGCGAACCGTGGGTCAAACACGTGCAGTAAAGACCAGTTTTTATGGCCTTTTTGGCTTTTGAAACACTTGTGGGGGGTTTTTTGTTTTGGTTTTTTTTTTGTACTCTGTATATGAATGTTGCTTGATTTACAATATAATGTTTTGTTATAAGCAATATTCCTGGTAGTTTTTCACTTGCAGAATATTGAAACTGGAGGGAGTATTCGTAAACACACTTCTAAAAGTCAAAAAGTAAGCCCAGTCTCACCTCCTGCCCTCCTTGGGAACTATAACGGTCTGTTCATTTTAGATGGTTCATAGTAGAATGTCATGCAGTTATTATTTTATCATGATTTATACTAGTAAATATTTTTTATGAGTTTGAATTAATATGTTTCATTTGTTATACCAAGTGCTAAAACTGCTTTTGAATATAGGTGCTTTTCCTGTTTATTAAGTTAAATTAGTGGCTTAAAAATATTTTGGAATGGTTGCTGGTTGGAATTGATCTATATCATTTGGAGCTTGGTCAGCATCTACAGTGAGCATCATATAAAAATCAAAACTTTGCTCTTTGGGGAACTTCTGTAAAGATATTTAGGTTCAACGGCTTCTGTACCAATGCCATGATACAAGACTACCTAATTTCCATAGCATGT
The DNA here is from genome assembly GCF_929443795.1 of Astur gentilis. Taxonomy (NCBI): domain Eukaryota; kingdom Metazoa; phylum Chordata; class Aves; order Accipitriformes; family Accipitridae; genus Astur; species Astur gentilis. Next base: position 41,204,712 of record NC_064885.1, on the reverse strand, counting down.
GTAAAGAATGAGACTTTGCAATTCACCCCTGACACCTGCCTTTCTTCTTCATTGCTTCAGTATCTTTAAAACCTGGTCCTTCACACTTTTCCATTGGCCCTTTCAGAAGCAAGATTTGCAGTTAAACTTGCACATGGATCTTTATATGGAAAACAATTGATACCCAAAGCGATTTAAAAAATGAGCATAACAAATATAGCATCTTTATAAACTAATTGGAGAAGTGTATACTCAAAAAATAATGTTGGAGCATACAAATGCTTCAGTGCTGGAACCAAGGGAATGGCCCTGTATGGTTTCTTGGCTTCCTTGTACTCCAAACTTTCTTCCGGTTCTCTCTTCCCATTTAATACTGACACACATTCATAGCAGCATATTTCTTTTTTCCTTTTTTTTTTTTTTTGCCTTTAAAGCATCCAGATTTAAAAATATGAAAAGCATGGAGTGAGTAGGTGGAAATCCTTTGTTGTTGAGCCAAATTGAAAGATGGACATTCTGTAATTTTCTGACACAGTGGGAGCTCTGCATAGGGGGGAAAAAAAAGGGCTCTTGAAGCTACGTTTCCCTTTATCAGTTTATGTGCCTTGAGTGTACTTTCTAGTTAAAACTTTTAAAGGACTTTAATTACAGCAACTAAAAAGGGCTGCTGCAGAAATTATTCCCACGCAAGTTAAAAGGTCATTAAAAGTTGGGGCTATCAAGCTAATTTGTGAACAATGCTGTGCGTGAGGTGTTCTAACAGCGGTAATTACGTCGTGAGATCTCCTTGCTGCCGTGGCATTTTCCTACCCCTTCGCACAGCCCCTGGCAGAGCGCGCTCTTCAAACTCTTTTGCAATATAAATAACAAGTGGTCATTATCGCAGCTTAATAATTGTGAGCCTTACATAAAACCACTGATGTGTGGTTCTGTAATAAAACTATGACAGGTCAGGCTCTGGTTAGATTCGCCTGAAATTTTGTGAGCTGAGCTCCGTCGTAGAGAAATCTCACGAGAAAGGGTTTGCCATCTCTTCTGCGTGCTTACATTAGAAAACTCCAGTAAGTCTGAGCTTTGGCCAAGCTTTGACCTTTTCTCTTTTAGTTCCGACTTGGTAAATAATATATCTTGCTGAATCTCTATCACCACGTATCTTTCAGAGAAAATTATCGAAAACTTAAAATAGAAAATGCTGACCTGTAGTAGACTTGCTAATTTATAAACATTGCAGAAACCTTACGTTGCCTTCAGCTTCCGAAGGTCAGGCAGTTCCATAAGAGTGACTTGAAACACCTGATTGCGACTCTTACCCGTCCGTGGGATTTGCGACGTCACGCGGTTTGCGGCACCTTCAAGCCAAATGTTTTGGTGCACCTGAAGTTTGCTTCTATTAACTTTGGATGACTATCGTTCAAAGAGCTGGCGATGCTGTTGGCTGCTGTTGAAATGTAGTTAATAAGAAGACTTTATTCAAAACCACCGCTGTGCACGTAGGCGTTAACTGAATTTTTGTGCGCTGTCTTTAGCCTGCGTGTTCCCTGAGACAAAGCCCACCTCTTCCACTGGGCGCAGTGCTGAGGACAGCTGTACAGCTGAAAGAATGATAGCGGCAATTAGCCATTTACTAAAAAATTAATTCGACACGAGGTTATTCAGCTCAGCTTGGTCATCTGAGTATACTGCAGCTTGCAGGCAGAAGGAGCAAATTACAGAAAATTACTTTTAGTGGTTTTTTTCTAATTCCACGTGGTGCTTGGGCTATGGTTGCAGATCTACAGTGCATGTTGATATCAAAGCCCTATGTTAATGGTGTTCACTAATCTTCCTCATCGGCTTCTGCTTTTTTCATCACCTTTAAACACAGTCTCTGATGTATTTGCAAGTTAAGCGGAGCAGACGGGGGACATGAGGCTTGAATGAGGATGGCAGGGTTTTCTTTCTCTGTTCAGCATAACGAGACGAAGTCCCTTCTCGCTATATCGTCTGTGCCCGAACCATCCAGGTGAAACGGAGATACTGCTGTGCGCTGGGCTGATACTTGTAGCTAGCTGGAAGGCCCTTACTGGTATGTGTTGTCCAACAGCTGACCAAAATCTGTTTCTTAAACTCAGTATTACAGACGTGAGAATTCCTTTTTTTTTTTTTTTTTCTTTTGGGGGGATGTGAATGGAACATCAAGGACAATCTGACAACAAGAGCACTTTTTTTTTTTGTATAGGCAAAAATTAAGTTATCATTGATAGGAGAACATGAAATACCCCACTCTATAAATTTCATTATTGTTGCAAAACAATCTGCTTCAGTATGAATACAGAAAATACCATTGTTTAGATTCAATCTCTGACTCTGTTGACATGCTTCTACTACAAATGTTGTCTTTTTGCCTGAAATTAGGCAGATTTGTCATCTTTGTCACCGAAATGCTTTCCTTCTGGGCTCTCACTACCTGGAGAAGTCTGTTGGTGATCAGAACTTTTAACTCCTCGGGGGCCAGGAAAAGACTAAATGCATGACAATGGCTCCAAATTAACTTTGTGTTTGATTTCCTTCTAGGCAGAAAGATGTGATCGTGATTTTATGAATACATGGTTTTCTAAACCAGACTTAACATACACAATCCTTACTATATGGTGAAAAAATTCCATACTGGGATGTGAAAGTAGATCATGCATACACTGCTATGAATAAATGTATTTTAAGGTTAGGACAGCTACACATGCTCAGAACGTTGCGCTAATGATACAAGAATGCAATCTGGAATTACAACCATCTTGTGCTCATGTGTTTATTGCATATGTCACCTCAACAGGTCGTTAAATTTATGTCCTTCCTACCTACTCCTGCTACATTATTAGCAGGTCTGGATTCTTATTATATTTTTCCGAATTTTCTGGGTTTATAAAACTGGTTATTTGATATGCTTGCAAGAGCTGTTAAATGTATTTTGCTGTAATTTACAACACTTTATTATCAAGAAAGTAGTCAGAAGGCTTTCAGCTAAACTTTGTTTCACAGAATCCTGCAGGGGTTTTGTTCTAAAATGTGTTTCTGTGAAACATACTGATGCTCTGTTTTTTTGGTTTTTGTTTTTTTTTATTTTTATTTTGGTGAATCGGAGTCCTGGTCTTAGCGAAGGTGACAAACATCTTACTGAGCAACTACAAGACAGAAGAGGATAATTTCACTTCAGAAACATGTATTAGTGTATCTGAAATTACATTTTTCTCTGTATTTTGAGAACTTAAATAGTGAAATGGAATTGTGTGAAGATATTAAATTTTCTGTTCTCTTTTTTTTTTTATGGCCTTTGGAAAACATCCCTTCAAAAACTTAGTCACCATAAGTATTCCAACTTAAATAAAATAAGACACTGTTGTGAAGGAACTTTTATGGAACATACTCTGAGAAGCTCAAGCACTGTTCATGCTCATCAAATAATAATAATAATAAAACCGTAATCAAGGCTCCATTGCCTTACATTTAACGTAACAGAAGCCTCCTTTGATAATTTAGAAATAATATTTTTAGATACTGGCAAAGTTGTTTATATTACGAAGTGATCTGCTCCTTGAAATTCAGTCTGGGTTATAGACAGGTTATTTCATCTTTCTTTCCACCTGTATAGGTTTGTTAACTTTCTCTCGTTTCACGCAGGGTTAAATGTTATCACTCGTACCGCGGCTTGTAAAGTAAACGCGTGAGCCGGTAACGGGTTGTACCTCGCTGCAGTCTCAGCTCATTTACAAGCAAGAGTAGCATCTCCGTGGGCATATGAGCAGCATCTTTTCAAAACAGGGATGGATTGCGAAGACATGACATGCTTTGGCATGAAAGGAACAAAATGCAGTGAAAGAATTCCCAGTGTAAGACAGTAAAATAAATTGAAGTCACTGAACTACAAAACCACACCGGAGTATCTAATTTCGTCCCACAAAAGGATGTGGCTAAGTGTTGGCTCTAGTAAGTTTAGCTAAAATGTCCAATTTCTTCTTTAATATATTTATAAACATACGTGTGTGTATACACCAGAAATGATGATGGGCTACTTCGCTTTGACACCCAACTCCTTGTATGTACAATTTTCTGTCTTTTTAGTGATGAAATAACAACAGTCTTCAGCATGTAACTGCTGTCTCACCTCAGGTTTGGTGGAATATTTTTTTTTTTTAAATTTAAAAAATAAAAGCTATTATGTAGATATTTAGCAAGGTCACAGAGCACTCATAAATATGTATTTTTTTTCTCAAAGGATTTCAGCCTGTATATATTTCTTGTGTTATGACATAAGCTGCTTTTACTAAACATTGAAAGCCATTTTTACAATCCTATTTTTTTATGTACACATATACCAAAGTAGCACAGTAAATTCCAGCTTACTGAACACTTAATGTGTTGTTGGCAGCAGGAGGTTTTGGGTGGCTTTTTTAAAGCACTTGTGATAGTTAACACCAGCAAAATCCTTAAGTGTGACAGAAGAAAACAAGGTTGAAAAGCTTTTTTTTTTCCATCTTGTAGATAAATACTGCTACCTTGAAAACTAGCCATGAAATATTAAATTCAAAGCATAAACACATAAGGTTTATTTCAAGTTATTCTTTATTTAGCAATGCTTTTGGTATTAAACACGAGGCTGCATGAGCTGTTCAATAGCAGAGCTCACCTGAATCAATATAAATATCAAATTGCAGCTGGGCCACAGAGGTGGGTCTGGTTTTTTTTCCATTTTACCAGAAACCTTACTGGACCTACAGGACTCTGAAAAACAAACAAAAAAAAACCAAGAATAAAATTTAAGGCTTAAGTTGATATATCTTTCCAGATCGGTGCAAGTACTCAGAGATGTTGTGAAGCTAGCAGAGATTATTTTCAGTTTCAAAATTTTTAGTTCTTCAGATCTTTAAGCAAACGGACTTTGTTGTCAGACCCTGCATCTTTCTCTTTATTTTTTAAATATAGGGTAGTCGCCGTATTTTATTATTTCTTTATTTAGAGTAATAAAACACAGCTTAGGAATAACTGAGGAGGAATACAAAAACAATTGCAAAAAAGCACAACAATATAAATGTAAATCAGGCACATTTTTACTTTTCAGAGCTGTGTTAGGCCTTTGTTAGCTGGTCCCTTGAGGTAATCCTTTTCAAATTGTTTAATTTTCTTTTCTAAATCCATGGTTTCATTGATCTGCATCTTCATCCTCCATAAAGTTTCTTTAACGGTGATCCCACTGATGAAAGCTAATATCCTGGAGATTTCTGTGTGTCTTGGTGGAGCAAACATTTAAGTGGGAGTGAGGGGAAGCTGGTTTTCAGAGTTGTTGGAGTTTTTGAGCTTTACGTTTAAGCTGCGTCATATATGTGTGTGTGTACATATATCTGCGTTTTGTCTCTTTCTGGCATGTATTTCTGAAATGTGCAATGGCAAGATTAAGTCTTAGTCCTTTTTCCCTGAATAATACTGGTGGTATACAATTATTAAAAAATAAATGAACTTTGCTAGCCAAACTCGATACTGATAGACTTCTTACTGGATATGTCAAGCTGTTACCAGCTCACAATTCCTGAAAGCTTAGAAGAGAAAAGCTGCAGTTTACTTGGGTTGAAAAAAGTGAGTGTGTATGTGGGTATGTACTCTTTGGTGTCATTTATTCATCACGCTAATTGTGCGGTGTTGCAGAGCACACCAGCTTTCACCATCAATCAGGCATAAACCAACCACCAACCTTCTCATCCCACCCTTCACGGTAAACAACCAGCCCAATATGTAATGGGTGGACAGAAAAAGCAAAGTTAAAAAAAAAAAAGAAGAAAATCCAGTTCTCTAGGTCATTTGCTCATCGTTTGAACAAGTTCAGTGGAAAACAGTTCTGAAAACTTTTAATTGTTTTAAGGAGTTTTTGGATTCTTTCTCAAATGTTTTTAATAAAAAAATGAAAGACTAGCCTTAGAAAGCAGTATAAGTGAAAATAATTTAGTTTTCTATCAGAAAAGTCTAGCTGGTCAGACATTTCAGTGAAATACTCTTTTGAAGAAAGCAATAAAAAAATAATCTGGACAAAACTTCTATAATATACTTTAAGGAGAATGAGGGGGAATGAAAGGAGTGAAGAAGTCTGTCTCATGCCTGACTTTTTAATACATTTTTCATTCTGAAGTCCCTTTCAGGTGAATATTTCTGCTTTCTTGAGTAGATCCTGACCCTTCTTTTGTGTCTGTAGATTTTAATTAAAGCTGGCCATGGAAAGGACCATTATTCAGGAGAGAAGCAGCCGGTGAGGGTTTCCTGGAAGCAAAACTTCTGCCTTTGTTCACGATTCTCTATTCTATCGCTGCTCACTGAACAAGACCAAAGAAAATAGGAAGGGCAGTATCCCCATCTCCGTGGATTGACCCACAAGTAGTCTTGTAAAGAAATAGTATAGGTAATGTAAGCAGTATGGATATTAAAACATGACACGTGGTTGGCAAGATTTTTTCTTTCCTGCTACATCTCCACAGTCACTGCACTTCTTAAAATTCTGCCGTTATTACTGCTATAGCACCAATTCCATCGTTAAGCGACATGTATGTATGCATTTAAAGATCTTTTCTTCTAGGTAATGCGGTTCACACATTCAGCTGTGGACAGGGTAATTTATGTTCCCTCGATTCTGTTTTCTCGCTGTATTTGAAATAAAAAGCTTTTAAAAAAAAAAGGGGGGGGGGGAAGACTGGTAAAAGTGGCAGGAGTGGCAAGTAATGCATATTTTGGCTGAAGTTTGGCATCATTTCAAAGGTAAAATTGCGAGCTTAAAATGACACAAAAATTGAGCTGAAATCTCGAGCAGTTGCAGAGATGCTGGCGTTTAAGAGGATGTCAGCAATTTTTGAAGAAAGGGGAATTGATTTACAGGTGGCATGTATTGAAATATAGTAAGCAAGAGAAAGTGAGATTATTGAGGACTTATGCAAGAAAATTGAAAACTCTAAAATCTGTAGGAAGTCTAACGCTGCATTTGCTCTGGGGAGAATGGTCCAGATTAGTGTGAACGTGTTGGAGCGTTGTACGTAGCGCAGAGCACGCGTGGCTGTCAGCAGGGAAGGATTTGTTGAGCACCTGTGGGAAGCATGAATTGCAGTGATCCAGCTGTAAGAGGCTGAAATCATTCTTTGCAGGTACTTGCATCTTAAAGATATTCTTAGTTTAATTTGTAGATGCTTAGTGATTTAGCTGGCTTATATGTTTTCAATCCATTTTAAATGCAAATATTGGATCAAATGTGAGACGAATGCTTTCAGACATTGGACTACACGATCTTCAGTGTTTTGTGGGGAGTCAAGAGTTGTAGGGGGAGTTGATATTATTCAAGGAAGTGCTAAATTAGCTTTTTGGGACAGAAGAGGTATCATGGTGACAATCATTCGGTCCTGGTTTCAGATGCATCAGATTTTCCAGATAGTGCAGCCTAGGAAAAGCTTCGAGGCTTGAGAAGTGTTTGGGGGAAACAGGAGGAAAGTGTCAGTGCAAGAAAGAAAGAAAAATCTGGTTGTTCAAAGAAAAAAATATGGTTGTTTTTTTTTTTTACTCTTTTTTGAGGGAACACCATGAAAGTGGGTTTGGGAGCTGTCCTGTAGTCGGTTTATCCTTTGATCCGTATTCACGTGGCAGGGTCAGGCAGCTGACCGCAAGCAGTACTGTAGGTAGGTCACAGCAATTAAACCCAAGAAAATGCCCGCAGGCACACAAATGCCGAGTCCTGGGTCGAAAGACTTCAGGCTCTGCCAGCACGTAGTGCCCCTTCTCACTTTTTGCTGGGAAAGCAAGAGTTAGTCCTATTGGACATCATTTATGAGCAAGCATTTCATTTAGCCATCATTTATCACTGTCATGTAAATCTCTGCAGGCACTGGTAGCACAAATGTTACCCGCCAGCTCTGCACGGACACCGGTGAGAACGAGTCCAAAGCTAAAAAGTGCCAAACTCATCTCGACTGCTGGGACTGGTGCATCTTGGCTCTTCAGCACTAATTATAAAGGGAAAAGCAGGCAGGAAGCTCCGCTCTCAGGATATACATAACACTTAACACACAGGGACCAGGACAGATGTATTATGTTTTGGGGGTTTTGGTTGGGGTTTTTTTGGTGGTGGTGGTTTGGGGTTTTTTTGTTTGTTTGTTTTATGGAGTGTTTGGATTTGTTGTTCAGGTTTTTTGTTTGTTTATTTGTTTCCCCAATAGTAATACTCATCTTGGACCTCTGGACCGCTATTAAGGGGGTCAAGACATAGCTATCTTTCTACCCCCCTTAAGAGTTCCCTTTACTTACGCTGGGGGAAAATGCTTTCTTCCAATGTCAGAAGCCAGAAAGAGGAGTCAGCTTTTTCAAATGGGTGCTTTATATAATTTTGGGCAAACAAACTGTGTCGGGGCTTCTGCTGCTGACTTCTCAATCAGAACAGCTGGAGCAAAGCATTAGTGCTGCTGTGTGTATGACTGTGTGGGACTGTGATTTTCTTCTCATTTTCTAGTCTGAGAACGCCAGGCGTCCTACATAAGCGGTAAGAAGTGCTGAGCAAGAGGAAGGAAACCTGCAATAAATACTGACTGTGACACTACTCAAAAATGATTAGCGGTATTAGAATGGCAAACACCGATCCAACCGTGCCGGTGGTAAAATTAACAAAGTCCCTGCCTGGTGACAGTCTTGGGGTTTTCTTGCTACCACGTCTCAGTCCCCCAAACTCCGAAAGCCTCAGTCAAAGCCAAGAATTTGGGACTCCCGGGTATCCAGCTTCAGAGCAAGACAGCTGCGATTCGGGGTTTATTAAACAGCAAATTTCTAATTGCTTGCTGAGAAATGTGTGAGCGGTCTTAGTTTTGACAGTGCTGCTTTGTACTAAATCCTACCATTGTGACTTACAAAATCAGGTGTGTAGCTTTTGATATAACAATATTGGATAGAAACGGTGTCAGGTTTTGTCAATCATCTATGCGAGGACTATAATACCCACAAATTAATTGGAGTTGCAGTCCATAGTAAGTAAATAATTTTCCCATACACTTGTACACAAATGGTTTCATGCCTCCAGCTGGGAACTTCTTCAGACTTAAAATTGTTTTCCTACGCTGCATGCTAAATTGCAAATCAAAGGCACTGACTCATCGTCAGATTTAAAGATGTGCCTCCCCTTTCCAGTGCTCTGAACCAAACTGTGCACATGGACTAAAACTTCAGCCAGGCCTAAGACTATGAAAATACTTTAGACCACATGTAATCAAGGATGAAGTCTGGCAGATGTAATACTTCTGAGTCCGAACTTTTCTACGTAATCTTTCACTCCTGAGTGCAATCTGCAGTAAAATATAATGAGGTGTCGTTTTTACCCGCTCTATACAAGCTAATGAAGGATGTTAACAATGTATAGTGGTTAATACAATGATTTGAGTTTTACATTTCCCTAAACCCCTGTCCATCTTGCTTATTCGCTTTCCGGCTAAATACTGTAAATGAAAGCAATAATGACTGATGAGAGTAAACAACACTTTGCAATATGCAATAAACCAGCATTGTAGAGCAGCAATAAAGGTCACTTATTCGCTAGAGACCATTAAAAAAAAAAAATAATTAAAAAATGTTACCTTTACTCAACCCAGGAGAGTCTTACATTCTGATGACTGCTAACAAGTGAAATAAAATTCTCCCTGTTTCATGTGTGTGGTGCAGAGTGCTGGCCCGTGAAGTATAACCAAGGGAACATAACTTCAGAACTATGCTCTGAACAAGAGATGACAAATAAAAAGACTAAATCACTATTTTGAATGGCTTGGAAAATATAATTTATTTACTTTTTAATTAACAGACACAACTTTTTGTTTTAATATTTCCTCTCCCTACTAAATACTTGTCTTAACTTATTTTCTTCCCTTTGGAAAGAAAATTCAATTATTCAATTCTAGCAAAAGGTGGTTTACCTCGCCATATGACGTATGGACTGCTATGTATAATGCAGATCCATCATGCTACGACCTGCAGTCCTGCCAAACGCTTAGATGGGGATTTTAAGAAGCGGTTTTGGAGAATTCCTGTTTGGGCGGTTGTTCTGGGAGCTCATCAGATTGTCATCAAAAGTTAAGAGCGTAGATTGGAGGAATAAATTGGTTCCTTTGGTTCACCTGTATCTGTATAACAGGCTCAGGATCTATGTGCCTATTTGCTATTAGTGTATTAGGATGCAGGCAGTTTTGAGAATACTGTATTTTGTTATATATGATACAGAACCATTCTAGCTTTGATATGTCCAAGAGACCTGAATCTGACCAAATGCAAAGCACCTTGCTCCAGAAAACGCTTTTTCCTGCGGCGTTTGGCAAACACCCGGAGAGCTCGTTATTTTCTGGGCTGCCGAGTCGTAATTGGCCGTTCACGTGAGGCTGGTGTATCCCACAAGAAAAATCCAGTGCAATAGGTAGCATCTTCTTTGGAAGACCCCCTTATTTAGTGGTATTAAAGATACAGAGGTTAAAGGACAAATTTAATTATCTAGTCTGATTTTAAGCATAACTTTATTCAAAGAGATCCTGTGCTCTGAGCCCTTTTGTCCTCTCTGACTTTGAGCAATCTTAAAACAAGCAAGCAAACAAAATTTTCAAGTTACGTAGACTCTGCTCATCATCATGTATAAATCTTAGGGTTAAAAACAAAAGAAAGGAGCAATTTTTTATTATTTTTTTTAATAAATCCCCCAAATATTTTAAGCCTAGACTATTAGGTGAAGAAAATAATCAACGAGTTATAAAATATTTCAGAAGCTGGGATCAACTGGAAGAGGCAGGGGAAAAAACCCAAACCTAATAATCAGTCTGAGTTATTACTTTATTGCATTTGAGATGGTACCTAATTCATAAAATCTCACCCTAAAGTGTTGCATTTAACACAAAAGTTAGGGGCTCGTGTACAAGCAGGGAAAGGCAAATCGGTTTGGCTACGGCGTAGCAGTGCCCGAACGAGATCAGAGTGAATGTTTTCACACTCTGCTTTCGTAAGAGGGCAATTAACTCCAAGAGAAAATTGTAATTGCTTCTGAAACACGTGGGGTGGAGTTACTGCGGAACAGAGGATTTCAGCCCATTTGCCAGACCTGAAGAATTGCGTACGTGCTGGTGGTTATACCCTGCTGATGGCGGTTAGGTATCTTTTTTTTAACGGGATTCCACAGTCTCTACAAGCTGTTATAGCATTTAGCTGTTTTTCTGAAGTCTCCCTTCTGCACTTAAATGGGAAGAAAAACACACGTTATGCCTATCATTGTTACCAGGTGGTTTTAGTCAAAAGCCTGGATGTTGAAAATATTTCTATTTCAATATAGCTCATATTTCTTTCAGAGGCTTGATTTTTAATATGAAAAACCTCAGGAACTAGTCTTTTAAACTTGTGTGTTCATTAGACTGTAAGAAAAATTATTTCAAAAGAGAGAGCCTAAATACAATGCTTACAAAAGGATTTCGACATCTGCATTCCTTGTGTTGCCAGAAGGAATTCTTTCTCCCGCCTTATTGTGAATATGCAGTACACTATAAATCCAGGCATATTTAATTAGGAAATAGTCTCAACTTAGGCTTCTTCTGGTTAATTCATTTGTTGCATAATTGGTATAGCATTAGCAGAAATCCCTGCTACTGAAGGATCCTGGGCAGGTTATTAACTGGTGTTTCATCAGGTGTTTCAAACATAAATTCTGGTCATAAATTCCGTGTTAACGTAACACAGGACTTGTCAGCTACACAGTGAAAGAAGAAATTAGAGATCATACACCCGTAAAATATAAGGAAGTTTTTTTGGTTGTTTTTCTTTTTTTAATTCTTGAAATTTTAAGTAGAGTATTCTAAGCCAGGTTCTTAATCATGAAAGCTACTTAACTGCGTTGAAAACTTTGTTCTCGGTTCTCTTGCTTTAGATTTTTTTACTGCATATTGGAGCATAGAAGCATTTACGTGACACCTAAATATGCACAAAACGCAAGGACTTAATTTAAATACGAGTACTGATATCCTGTTGAATTGGGCAAGTTGTAAAATATATTCATTATAAATAACAGTAAAAATAGCTATAAAAGCTATAGAACTATTAAGTAGTTGAGATTTTAATTTTTCCCTGATACCTATAGTTTTTGGAGACCATTATGAAAATTTTAGTTTAAGATTTTATATATACTTCCTGAAATGGGGCATGTTTTCCAGTCCTGTTAAAATAAATAAATAAATATATAAATAATGGGAAAAAATAATGAATTTGAAGAACTTACTCTTTTTGTTCTGGTGGGGGTTTTGTTTTGTTAATAAACAAAACAAAACAAACAAACAAACAAACCCCAAAACCCAAACCACAAACAAACTAACTAATGTATTTACAAGTAGGTTTAAGAGCATTTAAGTTTCCCATCTGTAGTTAATTATGTTCTGAGATTCGTGACCTGTAATGATAGTTTTATGGAAAAAAATTGTACAATGGTTTGGGGTTTTTTCTGAAGTGGGTTTTACAGGATATACTGTGATGCAGTATTTAAGGGGCTTCTAAATGGGCAAAAACTATTCTGTCAAAACAGAAATAAATTCAAGAACTCTAAGTTTTGAACATCTCAAAATTGTTCTGGTTTTCTCTAGTTTGGAATAAAATCAGTCCTTTTCTCAAGTACATACTTGAAGTGTTTCTAGGCAGATTTTTATTTCTTCTTCATCCCTGTTCTGCCCAGACTTCATTTAGGTGCTGTTCTTTAGATTTGATCCTTATGACACTTGAAAAGAACAATGGCAGAAATCTCACCACCAGCCGATTAAAAATGGGTCATTTAAATGTGTTATGGGAACAATGGTGGTGGGTTTTTTTTTTTGTAGTCTGCCATTCTTTCCATCTCCTCTGATCATGTTAAAATATCCTTTCCACACCCTCTGTACATGCTAGATTAATGACTTCCAAATTTTAACTGGAATTTTTCAAATATTTAAAAAACTGAAATAGCTATATTTACTTTTAATAATTTATATTATTTATATAATAATATAAATAAAAATTAATATGTGAATTTTAGTCACCTCAATTAACGGCAAAGTTGTTGGTATAGATGCAAAGAAAGACTTGCAGAAGGAAATAATTGTGGATCGTGTCATTCTGTACCCTTACACTGACGGAGTTAGTATCAGGGAAAACCAAGATGTCTTGACAGGAATTATAAAGCTAAAAAGAGAACTCTTGGGAAGTATTTCCTAGAAAAATGAATTCTTACCTGCTGTTAAGTCTGGATTTTTTGGGGGTGAAAATCATGTTTCCGAGTTTAATGCAGAAATACGTAACTAGATGTATGTAGCCTAATCTTGTCTAGGAAAATACCTTGAAGGAGTTTTGTCTGAATTCAATATTCACACCTCCAAGAGGGTCAAATGCAATTTTTCCAGGACAATGTTGCTATTATAGTCAAGGAACAAATACAGGCAGATAACAGGCAGCATTATCTGGAAGGTCAGGAACAAATTAAATGAAAGATTGGAGCTGTCAGTTTTGTAGATTGTTGTGTGGAAGAGACAGGGGTGGGGAAAAAAAAAAGAAAAAAATATTGCATTGATGTAAGGACATTATTGCTGATGCTGGTAGTTGTGATTTACATGCTAATGGTGGTATTTGTGGTTCTTGTAACAAGCAAATTATTTTCTCAACAAACCTGCTTAGCAAGGGAAGCACACCTCTTACGTGTATTTTACTATACATGACCTCCCCAAACGCACCTTTATCGTGCACTGCCAGCTGCTCTTCAGAGCCGTTTATTTCACCACCGTGGCCAACAACAGGGTGTAAGGAACCAAAATGAGCAGCCAAAGCCATGGCAATTCTGTTCGGCGAAATGTTTCTTCCATTTCCTAATGATATTCCTTTCTCTTAAGCCAGCTTTACGTGCAAAACCTTGCCGCAGGCGCTCCCCGTACCCGGAGTCGATTGGTATGATGTTCGCTGCAGTTTTCACTGTTCGTTAAGGTATTTGCTGTTCTAACATAGAAAAGCAGAAAATACCCTTTCCTGGGAAAAATTGTTTCAGTTGCTGTAATTGTCTAACTATAATGAAACGTTTTACAAAACACAACTGAGAAATGGATGAGTAATCATGTTTAAATTGCTTAATATGGGAGGTGAAAGTATTCTTCATTCCAGTTATAAAAATTGAAGGGGAAAAAAAGGAACAAAAGAAGCCACTTCTGGCTTTTTGATTTTTCTTTTTATTAAAAAAAAAAAAAAAAAAAAAGGTAATTGGAGGCCAGCTACCATTTTGCACCAAATGTTTTCAAACAAAACCATAGTAATTTC